>NC_028645.1:32907959-33037025 GCF_001406875.1 Solanum pennellii | reverse complement strand
GGGGGGGGGGGGGGGGGGGGGGGAGGCGTCAACAGGCCTACGAGCAATCGACTGCTCCGTCGTTTGGGGTCTGCCTGGGACTGCCTGCCAACAGTTTTGGGTCCTTCCTCAAGGACCCTCAAATGGTCTTTGGGGATAATTTTTTGGATGTTTCCAACCCAAATACTATAGTTTATAAGTTTAGCACCTCTCACATGAATCATACAAACAAACACGTAAAACTCGACTAAACTCGCCTACACGTACAAGGTCGACTCAAGGCATATCTTTCGAACACCTTGGACGTTCTTGGTCGTCTGACCTCAAAACTTCATGAAACATTAATCAACGCATATACATTATATATTAACTCAATTAAGAACACCATGAAAAACACATAAACACATAGAACCACATTTTATACATTTAGGTGACTTACTCGTGAAACGTCTTAGTCGTCCATTGACGTTTGACTTCCAACACCTCTAATACTTTAGCTACTGCCTCTATACAAAATATTAGACATATTTAGGACCTTATACTATCAATACCAAGATTTTAGGATCTAGTTAACCCAATTCTTTTATGGGGTCTTACAAAAGATAAGCTAGAAACTTCATTAAATGAAATATTTTTCACTAAAGATGATGGTTGTAATATATTAAAATTAAATTAAGCTACGAAAAAGTGTGTGTGTGTGTATATATATATAACAAAGCATTCGTCATGCTAAATATTTGGCATACACTCAAGTCTCTATTTGACCATAACACCCCAGAAAAAATTTTGAGCGAAGACTTGAGCCATCCTTCCTAGTGAGTAATTCTTTTACATGGAATTTAAAATTTCTTAAGTATTAAGGTGAGTTCACTAAATTTATCACTTTGACTTCCAAAAAGAATTAAATTGGAAATAGCAAAATCTAAAATTTTGCAAGTTAATCTAGGTATGAGTTTTAGGTAAACTTCAAACAGCCATAACTCCTACTAAAGGATGAGTTAGGTATGATACAGAATACCATAAAAATGATCTTTGAATTTTCTTTCCAACGCCGCCGAGTTTTCTAATTTTAGACTTTGGATGACTGAGATATCACCTTTTGAATTTAGCCTATCCAATTAAAGAAAGTTAGCCGAAAATAGTGAGGAGTATTTTTGTCACGACCAGGGAGCACCCCTATACATAACCATCGTATTCATCCTCAAAGATGACTTGGACTATCCCTTAGCATTTCTCTTAACATATGAAAAGTCAAAAATATGTACATTAAAAACTTTTACATAGAGAAGTATACTTAGACTTCTCACATATCATATATGGAGTTTACATGGACTCCTTGCTTAGGAAGTTTACATAGACTTCTCGTTTAGGCAATATAACCATTTCATAAGATATAGTCTAATACTTTTTCTCAATTTAAACAATCTAATAGAGAATTACAATATTGGGCATAGCCACATATAGGCTTACAACAATACTCTCAAATGATAAAGGAAGGAATAAGTGTCTTGATACATAAGCAACATCATAGATAGAGTAGAAGAATGGAAACATCCCCGAACTTAAGGACCTATCAATAACTTGGAAAATATGTCCAAGTATTCCTTCAAAGTGACCTCCTACACTTTAATGGCCCAAACCTATACTGTTTGGAAACAGGGAAAAAATATGGGTTGGTACAGACAACATGTACTAAGCGTGGAAACCTATTAAAGTAAAACAATTGAAATAATGCTTAAAAGGACATTTTATTGAAAACCATGCTAAGTAACTTTTAGAAAACCTTTATAAACGTATAAGAGCACATACCAGCCAATGATAATACCTATCAATAACTTGGAAAATATGTCAAAGTCTTCCTTCAAAGTGACCTCCTAAACTTTAATGGCCCGAACCTGCACTGTTTGGAAATAGGGAAAGAATATGGGTTGGTACAAATAACATGTACTATGCATGGAAACCTATGAAAGTAAAAAAATTGAAATCATGCTTAAAAGGACATTTTATTGAAAACAATGGTAAGTCAATTTTAAAAACCTTTATAAATATATAAGAGCACATACCAGCCAATGATAATAAATTAACTTAAGAAAAGTACATAACAACATGAATAACTTCAACATAAAGTAATAACAACAATTCATGTACTAGAGTTCATAACATCAAAGAATTTAATACCCTTACTCACAATACCCTCCCAAGCCAAAAAGTACAATGCTTATGTGAAACCCATTACCCCTCATAATCAAGTTAACTAAGCAAGAGACCGTAACCAATGTCTACACTTCATATATCTTCATATCATGCATATTTGTAAAACCCTAAATTGAACTAGGTTGAACTAGACCTAAGCATGAGTGTGATGACGTTCTAAAGTCATAAAATCGTTTATAATTAGGCATTTAGGCAGTGTATAAAGTTTGATGATGTTTGGAGTTTAAACGTCCAAGAACACCCATGACGTTTGGAAGATGTGCCTCGGAATGTGCTTGTGTTTCCTTATATGTTTTAGCAAGTTTTACGTGTTTGTTTTAGTTAAAATTTGTAGTGGAGTTTACTACGACCTAGATTACTATGTTTAGGAGTTCAACGTCAGGATATGACTCCACCTAGGACCCAGAAGGGGTCCTAGAGGAGGACCCAGAAGGGGTCCTAGAGGAGGACCCAAGACTTTGCAACCAAGCTGCAGAAACTGGACAATGGACGCCCCAGCCTCAACAAACCGTCGTTTGGGGGGAGTATATACACCCTTAGTGGTGGAAGATTAACCCCCATGGAGCCAGTCTCTGAAACAAACGACGCCCAACAGGACGAGCCATCATTCAGTCAACGCCCAGTAGTTGGGGTCCGTTATTTGGTCACTGTAAAGCTGTCACATCTTTTTGCTAAGGCTTGGGGTGTTTTGTAAATTCACCCCAAGTCTTTTATGAACCATGAATTATATTTTTAGGGTATTTTAGGTATATTAATAGGGTTAAAACATTAATACCTAATTTTAAAATTAATTTTCACAAAAAAACCCAAACCCCTCCCTCAAGAAAGACTCTCTCAAACTCTATAGAAGTTAGAACTCAAGGAAGGGCTAGAAGGGCTGGTGGTGGACATTTTATTCATCAAATTTTCGTGGGTTTCTTCTCATTGAGGTATGGTCGTAATATTTGAACCTTCTTTCACTCAAGGAGCCACTTCTAAGATATTTCAAAAAGTGTTTCATACTCAAACTTTTTTATTCCTTGACTCTAAGTATGGGTCTTTGCATAAAAACGTTTTCATGATAAAAATGAGTTGTTCTTAGTGTTAAATTAAGATTTTAATGTCAAAACTTCAATGAAACCATGTTTATGCTTTTTATCAACTTCTAGCTTATGAAATGGGTTTAACAAACATCATTAGAACGTGTAAGAGTAATGTTTTCTTTATGGTTAAATTTTGTTGTAGATACTGACCTAAGAGATATTTTATGATGAATTATTGGAGAAATTGTGAATATGTGGTGAAAGTTTAGATGAATGGTAAGTCGGTTATGTTGTTTAGTTCTTATTGTGAAATGCTCTTGAGTGGTATGGTCCACCTTTGATGGCGTGATTACTTGAAGTATA
The DNA here is from genome assembly GCF_001406875.1 of Solanum pennellii. Taxonomy (NCBI): domain Eukaryota; kingdom Viridiplantae; phylum Streptophyta; class Magnoliopsida; order Solanales; family Solanaceae; genus Solanum; species Solanum pennellii. Next base: position 33,033,447 of record NC_028645.1, on the reverse strand, counting down.
TGAATATGAATTTACATGTTCATTATGAATACGGTCATGAAGGAATATAATGAGAAGTAAAATGATAATGATGATGTTCTTATTGATGTGCCTTATAAAGCTTGTTATGTATGATTTATAGAGACTATGTTTAAGTGAAGTATATATTTATGTGAAGTATGCTAGTGTGTGATACATGATGAATTAATTTATGAATACTCTTAGGAGTCAATATTATGAAAATTGTAATTATATGAAACGTGTGCTCACATGCGCGTGCACACACTTGAATAAATGAAGTTAATGAATCTGAATGGGGGAGTTTTGGGGTGAACAGTCTTTGTGAGTTGAGATGAAGTGTTTAGTAACAACCTCAATATTTCCCAAGAGCTTTCTAATGTATGTTAGAGGATGGATACCCTTAGTGAGTTTATATGTGGTGTCCAATAGTTATTATTAAATCTTTAGTAATGAATGTGTAAGACTCCGTAGAGGAGCTATGCTTAGAAACGAGAGGATTTGGAGAAGGGGTGGTTACACTTCGTGAGTTAAAATGTAGTATCCAATTTACCTCTTGAGATACCATCCTCACCGTTTGATTAAGGGAACTTCATTCATAGAGATTCACTAATCAATTTAATATAAACAAGTTCGCAACTCTCTTCCTGAAAATTTAGGAAATCTTTCCGTAGAATAACGAGAAAAAGTGTTACCACCCTGATAAACAACACAGTTTGGTGTTTATTTTGTTCGATTCTCACATTGACACTCTATGATACATTCTCTTGCATTTGAATATTCTTTCCTTTAAAATTCCTTATATCTTCCCCTTATTTCCAAATATTCAATTGCTTACTTGATCTGATCAATTTCATTTCCTGTTTGAGCATTGTGATCATGGATATTATACATACCCTTCATTTATTTCTTCAATTGTTCCTGAATCTGAAGAAATATATTATATATTTCTTGTGCTGGTCTTTCTTGGTTTGTTCTTTGTGTCGCCATATCGATCTCAAAGATTGATGGCTCTAATACCAATTGATACATGAAATTATGAAATTGACAAATTCAGAGATAGAATCTCGAGGAATATGAATATTCTAATCCATATAAATTGTTGTTTTTTAAATAAAGAAATGAAAAAAATAACACTGAAAGACTTGGAGAAAAAAAGGCTGCAGAATTGTGAAAGGAAATTTCTTTGTTAATAATTTAGAGACATATACTTATAACTATAACTCCTAACTAAAATAGAAAAATATTCCAGTAAAATTCAAATAACAAATAAAAGAACTAACTACAAAATTCAAGTCACATAGGAACCGTTAAAGTAGCTAACTATTTTAATTTACCATATCAAGAGACATATTCTCAACAGTCCTCTTTGGATAAGGAATTGTAGATTTTATTCTCATATGAAATTGAACTTGTGAACAAATATGCTAATTCATATTTTGTCTTGCACGGCCTGTGTGCATCTTCTGCAGAATTAAATGAGAAGCTCTTACCTCTCATTTCAACTTGTAAAATCTATTGCTTAGCAGAGTCAAATGTTCGACATATTTATCTCGAAATAGAAAATTAAATAATTTTTATTATTATGTGACAAACAATAAATAAAATTTTATAAATATTAGACACATAAGTAACATCTGAAATTATTTTTGTACCTGCATTGGTTTTAATTACAATAGATCGTTTTTCCGTATGCAAGAATTCAATCGTTATTCCCAATTCTGACTTTCTTATTTTTCATAGGAATGAACTCTTTAAGAAGGTTTCTTTCATGTGTCATGTATTTTTTATAACCAATATCAATCATAAAAAAATTGAATTTTTTGGTTGAAAAACAAGTTGCCACAAATAAGTGGTCTTCTTCTCCATCTCCTCCTCCTCCTCCTCCTTGTCCTTCTTCTTCTTCTTCTTCTTATTCTTCTTCTTCTTCTTCTTCTTCTTCTTCTTCTTCAATAGTGATTTGGGCAACTTTTTCATCCTTTTGAAATTTTGCTTTTTGAAATCATAGCTTCATGATCATGTTGTTTGCAAATTTTGCATTGTGCATCTGGTCTCTTCAAACATTTATATAGAGGATGTCCATTTTTCCACAATGCTTACAAGGTGGGTAATTCTTTAAAGAATTTCCCCTTGGTTTAAGTCTTGTGGTTGCATAATAATGCTCCTTCAACCATGACATCTTGCTTCATAAGCTTCCTTATTTGGGCCACGGTTGGATTATTTGGTAGCGGATTAAATTTATAATTCTCTTTCATGGCTTCCGAAAGATCAAGATACTGCAAGTATATTTCCATCCTCACAACCCATAGTTGATAGTTTTCATTGTCAAAAAAAGGAGGAGTCATTCGCGAAAAACTACTTTGAAAATAAATTTTTCTACTCATAAGTCCCTTAAGAAGAAAACTCTAGATAAAAATTGTTTCTTTTTTGATAAAAAAAATTAAAAATTCAGAATTGTCAAAGGGAATTATTTTATTAATAATTCAGAGACATACATTTATAGATATAATTGCTAACTAAACATAGAAAAATATTACAGTGAAATTTATATAACAAATAAAAGAAGTAAAACCTAAATTCGTGTACATAGGACTCTAATAAAGTAATTTAAAAACCTTAAAATTAGCTAACTATTTTATTCTACAATATTCAGAGACATATTCTCAACGAAAAAAAATTCGAGAAGAATACCTGAGAGAATTGTATTCAATAAGAGAGAAAATTTTATTTCATCAAGCATGATTTCTTAATCCTCATACAAATTTTATATATGATAGGACTAACATGAATCAAATGACTATTATTGCAACTAACTAACTTCATTGGAGCAGCTAACTCCGTACAAACTAGCAGATTTTTCCAGCTCCTCATTTCTTAACCACTTTTGCCACCTCAGCTAATTAGTAATTAAGTAAGTTTAATTTCAGTTTTGTTATAAAGTATTTGTATTAAAGGAAATATCTATTATGTGGAGTCCTTTTAGGATATGGTAGGAATCCTATTTGGGGACCATGTTAGATTGCTCTATAAATAGAGAGGTCCTCTTCATTGTAAAATAATCCTTCAAGAGAAATAATAAGTCTTCTCTTCTATAGACTTTCTTCTTCATATTCTATAGATTCATAAGACACTTGAAATTATCTATCTATTATTATAAGTATGACTTAAATTTTGGTTAAAATATTAATGATTTTGGTGTAATTGTTAATCTTACCATATTAAGAGCCGTCATTGTTGTTGGCGGAAACGAGTGTGTGCTCTTCAAAAAGAGGTCTCTAGTAATAGGTTTTATATTTGTACTATAGCTCTTAGGGTATGAATATTCTGATTTTTCTAGCTTCAAGATTCCAACTGAAGTAAAAAGTTTCTTACAACCCCATTTGATTCCTTAGGGTAAATGTTCAAGATCTGTAATCACTAAAATTGTGGGTTTTATAGAACATTCTTGTGTGAAATATCTAGGTTCTTTCTCAACTTATAAATTACAAGGTTAATGGATATAGTCTTGATGGTTGGAGTCTAGGAGAAAATTTGTTCTCCTACACTGTAATTGTCATGTTACATAGAAAATTTCATGCACCATAACAAGATTTGACTGTATTATACATGAAAGGGGAAAAGTTTCATATACATACCTTTGTTCTTTCTCTTCTGAATTGCTTCCTCACTGGTAATCCTATCTAGGATCTACCCAGCTGATCCGGTCCGTGTTTTAGTTATTTAAGTAGAACACCACGACTAAAATGATGTCACACATTTTGTATTAAGATGAAATTCAACAAATGAGAAATTTCTCTCAAGTTAATCAAAATTCGAATCCAATTCTCTAATGCAACTTGTTGAATTGAAAAGGATCCTTTCTAGTGGTGTAGCCTTGATAGAATGGTGACGAGGTAGAGGAATAGTCTGTGTCATCCCAAACTACTGTGAAAATTGATTTGGAAAGTAATACTAAGTTGGAGCTTTTCAAACACTTGAGTTCCCTATTGAGAGATCATATTTGAGGTCTTGAGGAATGCGGAAGCTCGCAAGATATCTTCTAGACCTAGCTTACTAGATGTGATCTGCACCGCCAATTTCAGCCAATCAGGTGAATATGGAGTGAACTGTCTAGGAGATGTGGAGGAACTTGAGTAGAAGAACTTAAAACATTCTCGAAGGTTGTTTTCTTTTAACTTCTCTTGAGCCAGGGAAATCCCTAAAGTCATAAAATTTTGTATATCATAAGTGAAAGGCTATACTCTTGAAAGTAAGATCGCAACAAGAGTTGTAGGATCCAGAAGGCGCCCACTCAGTAAGTAATCTTAGTTACCCAAGGATTTGGTCCTGCAAGGTGGGCCATTCTAGATCCTACAGCTCTGGCTGCAGTCTTACTTTCCGTAGTATCGACCTTTGCCTTACGATACACATAATTGTACGACTTAAGGTTTTACCTTTGCTCAAGGGAAGTTAAAACAAAATATCTTCCGAGAATGTTTTAAGTTCTTCTACTCATGTTCCTCCATATCTCCTAGCCAGTTCACTCCATATTCACCTAGTTGGATAAAATTGGTGGTGCATATCTCAACTAGTAAGATAGATTTAGACGATGTCTGGTTTAGCTTCCTTATTCCTTGAGACCTCCAGTATGGTCTCGTAATAGGGAACTCAAGTGTTGGAAAAGTCTTAGCGGAGTATTACTCTCCAAATCAGTTTGCATCAAATTTTGGTTTGAATTAGACCTCTACCTCCTCATCATTCTGTCAACGCTTCACCACTAGAAAGGATCATTTTCAATTCAGAAAGTGGCATTAGAGAAGTTGATTAAAAGTGTGATAAACTGAAGAGAAATTTCTTAGTTATCAAATTTCACCCTAATCCCAAATATATGCCATCATTTGAGTTGTGGTGCATAAGTAAAACACGGATCGAATCAGTTGAGCAGATCATTGATAGGATTATCGTGACGAAGCAATCAAGAAGAGAAGCAACAAACGTATTGTATAATAAACTTTTAGCCTTCATGTATAATACAATCAAAGCTCGTTATTTTGCATAAAAGTTACATTACATCAATGCAAATAAAAAATTATCATGTTGATTAATGGTTGGACCAAACCTATGCAAGTTTGTTTAAATATATAAAATTCAGCCACCAAAAAGATTTAGCAACTACATCATCTAATTAATGGTTGTTGACCTTCATTATTCAATGCAGGTAAATTTTAATAATGATAAAAAGAAATAAACAACTATATAACTAACTAATCACAACATAATTAATTTCAGTATAACTGTTCTTCAAACTAAACGACTCCTAACTTTCTATAATAATCTCTCAAACTTCTAAACAAACATTTGAATTTAGCCTCAATCGATAAATAAACCTTCAACTTTGAATATGCATATCTAGATATCTCAAGTCGTCTTCACTATTTAATGATTATTGATCTAAAGTCTAAGCATTTCCAAAATTTAAGTGAAGTGTTAATGATGGATGTCCACAAAACACAATAGGAACGAGTTGGAGTGTTGATAGTTGTATGTTGAGATCAAATTGAAGTGTCTAAATGTTTATATATCCATCTCCAGTGTTTCACTACGTATTATGCTTTTTTTTAAAACAAAATTAAAAAAATGTGAATTCAACTTTCAAGCTAGGCAAACACACAAACACACACAAGTTTCGGAGAATGTGTCTTGCACGTTTGTCCTTTATTATAATTAAATTTATATATACTAAAAATAGGAAATTCAGAAATTAAAAATAGTAATTTTACTATTTATATTTTATTGTACTAAATAATAAAAAAATATACTATGAAGAAGAACATTAAATAGATCATATATCTAGTATTTTTTTGTTATCCTTCATGTGCAGTTGTTCATTCTCTTTTCTTCTCATATTGAATAGTGCATTTTTCTTCCTATTATAACATAAATATTTGTAAATTGGTTCTTAAAAAACATATAAAAATTTAATTCTCAAAGTTTTTTTTGCATATATAGTGGAGAATGACTCTTCATATTCAACTTTTAATTTAAAACAAATTATGGGTATGGGAAATAATTAACATTCAATAATTAGGCAGAAGAATATCACATTCTCACATTAAAATAATATCTCCTAGGACAAAGTAGACATTCTAATTTGGACAATTACTACTTAACTATTTATATGTCCAACTCCAGTCAAGATTCTATATATTGGAGTTTGGCAATTTACCAGCCATAGTTAAAATTTTACATCAACAATAAATAGCTTATTATCACAGTATATAGACGTTTGATGCATATAATTTATAAGTTCTAAAAGATTTGATCAGTATGGTACGTATGCAAATTTATGATATAAACACTTGGTATATTACGAAACACATTTTCAGCAATCACCATAATTAAAATGTCAATTATTTTGATTATTATATCACATATACATCTTCTTTTTGACCTTAGAGAAGTATTGTACACGTGATTTATGAAGAGAAACGAATAATACTCTGTTTTTTATAAAATCTCTCTATTAATAATTAATATAAATTGTGGAATATAAACTTTTCAAAATGACTTATTGTAGATATATGTTTAATTTGAGGAATGAATATTGCAACACATAAATGATAGACTAATAGGGTCAATTTACTATACATATCAACGAAAATTTAAATAAACAAACAAGCTCAAAATCACATATATACTATAAAGAGTATGATCCATCCTTTATCTCCAATTCGTTGACCCATTTTATTTTAGGGTATGGATTCTTTATTATTTTTAGAAAAATTTAAGACATATTTGTTTTCTCATTTAATTATTCCGCTCTATTCATTATGAATAAGTTCAAAAATATATTTATACTAAAGTAGAACACTCTATCAAGAGCAAAATAAGGATGTCAAATAAATGATTAATCTTTCATTATAAATTTCACTAGTAATTAAGAAAAATTATAGAACATGAATTGTGTATCGGTAATTTCTTCATGTAGGACATGAGATATTCCAATAGAAAAACAAAATCATAATAAAGTACATCAATACTTAGGCAGGACAAGAAGGAGCGGATACAAACAAGAAGAAATTATTGCATATACAGAATGATGAGCAAAATTCATATTTGCATGATAATATCTTATGCTCTGCTGATCATACACATGAACACCATTCTAGGCATTTTATAGCAGGAACTAGGATCAACTTTGAGTAGATAAAATTAATTTGCATTAAATTAGTTCAATGATTTTAGTCCAGATCAAATTTATTTAATGGAAAAATTCTTATATACTCTTGATTTTTATAGCAAAAGAGAAATTAATTGTTAATGTGAATTTGATTCATGCACCGATTTAAATGAGTTATTTATTAAATGTTTGATTATATTTATAATATCTGTTTTAATTATTTTAATGAAAGGGCAAAATGGTAATTCAATAGTTTCACCTTGAATCTTCCCACTTATAATACAATACTAATTTTAAGGCATGTGCATTGAACGTGTGTATCGCATATATATTATATTATTTTGTAAAATAGAATTAATAATACTAAATGAATGTTTTAGTAAATAATTAAAATTGAAAGAACACAGGGCCAATGTTTTTGAATGATGAATACAGATAGTCGTACATTTATTTGTTTTTTGAGATCCTATTGACCATATATCATTAAAACATTTCATAATACATTGAGAATTTAAATATGAGGAGAAAATGACATTACTTTAATTTTGTAGCATTATTTTTACTTCCCTCTATTTTGTAAACAAATCTAACCAATATCGATAATCTTTCTTCTTGAGGTTATGAACATAACTGATGGCCACCATTTAAGTATAATTATTTTCTTAAAAATTCATACTTGAAATTTACTATGTGCATGACACTAATAAGGATTACCTTAAATATTTCTATATTTTATCTTTATACATAATTTATCTTTTATTAAATATTATTACACAATTTATATTTGGGAAAACTATCATAAAGAGGTAATTTTACAAAAAAAGGTTACTTTATTGTTATAACGAATGATGGTCAATGCCATGAACCGAGTCTACACCCTGGACTTGGCCGCAACTCAAGAACCATTGCTGGTCCCCAAACTAACCCTCATTCTGGCTGACTACAATCAGAAGACTAACGTAAGTATGCAAAAGCTTAAAACAAAATTAAAATCATGAAACTCACTTACAAGTTTAACTTAGATGAAAACTTTAAATAATCAAATTAAATTATTCAACTCTCCAAATAGGTAACTTAAATCTTTAATACATTTAACTAAATAAATAAATAATACAAACTTTTTAATTAATTTGACTATCTATAAAGTCTCTAACTGACAAGGATCAAAGTCGGGACAAGACCCACGACCTCCTGACTAAATTGAAAAGTAAATAAAATCCTCTAGAAGCAATGAGACTAACCATAACTAACTCAAACTCTTGGATGTATCAGCAAAGCTCCTATTGATGATCCTAAATACCTGTGTATGTATTGTGAGAAGATGCAGGCCAAATGGCTTAGTACCTGTAATGTACGAGCACGTAAGGGGAATTCTAAAACATAAATATAGGCTTCAACTTGATTGAAAGGAAACATACTTACCTCTTTTCAACTCAACTCAAATCAAGAATTAGATATTCAACTCAAAGATTTAAACTCAACTTCAAAGATATGATACTCGACTCAATGAAGCACAAATAAACTAAAGATACTCAACTTAAGGTACTCAACTCGAAATACACAACTCCTGATATTGAACTAAACCATTTCAATATAAAGCAATTTAAAACAAGTGCAATATAGAGAAAATATGTTTAAAAAATGATGTCAATTATGTCTATATAACAAGGATACAACATAACTCTGAAATATACATGAAAATACAATTAACTGATATATAAAAATGCAATAACTTCTGTGGGAGTTTTATAACCAATAACCATCACTTAAGAGCTATAATGACGATACAACACTTCAACTCACACCGTCAAGGACCATCCTATATCTTGCCATCAATATAGGACCTATCTTAGTTTAGTGGATCCACTAGCTTAACTTATGTGATCATCTAAAAGTATGACCCGTTGATACCCATGCTGCCTACATGGTTTATGGAGACTTTAGTTATTATGAACTAGCATCCCCATATCGGTGCTCAATACTAAACCCAAACATGTACTTAGCTTATATGTTTTTAAAACAACTTCTTTCTTTAGTTTGAGATAATTACTCAATACTACCCTCTTAGAGTGGTAACTGCTCTTGAAAACTCATTCATAAAACTTATCAAAATCATATTTTAATATGATTATTGATGACTCGGGAAGCCATACTGCATAAAAATTAATGGTATATCTTATACCATACTACTTAAATATTGATGACATACTCGATTTCCATACTAATCATATTTTAGAATCTCTTTCTCAAACTCATCTTTTTATTAAAAGAGATAGTACTGAGCTCAGAACTCTTTTAGAAATCTCAGTTTCTTCTCATCTTAAATGTAAAACATTTATTCATGGGAATACTTAGTTCCCATATATCATTTTTAAAAAAGTGAACTTTAGTTTTATTCTTTTCTCACCATTGATGCTTAAGTCTTAAAACAAAGTTAAAATATTTGTAAAAGACTTCTTGAATATGGTTCATGTAAAATTATGTATGTGAACGAATCAATGCAAGGCTTCAAATAACAAAAGATATAACTCAATACTCAAGACTTAGTACATGAAGATCAAATAGCTCTCAAAGGTACTCAACTAATGGAATTCATGCCGAAGTTATGACAGGGAACGACTCGGCTTGAAAGTCTACATAACTACGTAGAACTAGTGAGTACAACTCTTGTTATTCTCTTACTTACTTCCTCCAATCTTAGCTCAAATCAATAGTTGATCTCAAAAGATTCATAATTGAACTCAAAAGCTTTCTTGATCTCTACTCTTGACTATCTCTTGAATGTGAATTATGAATTCAAGATTTATAGTTCATGATATGAAGATCTCAACAAAGATATAGAGACTCGATAATTAGGAATTGAACTTTTAAAAGAAACATGAACTCAAAGAACTCAAAATCAACTTATCTCAACAATACTCAAATCTAGGGGTAGAATCCTAGATTGTTTTTTTACTGATGTGAAAATAGATGTAGGGCGTGAGGAAGAACTAGTCCAACACTATGATTTAATTACATACCTTGAAGAACAAGATTCTTGAAGAACAGTTAAGAATTTTGAAGAACCCTGAAGAAGAAGTTGATTAGAAGCCTTGAAACCCTAGATTGAAGCTTAACAATCAAGAAAAATTTTCTTCAAACTCTTGAAATCTATATGACCAAGGATATCGATTTTCATTAGTAAACATGAAAATCAAATTTTTTAGCCTTTTATCATTCAAGAAATTTTTTTAGGGTTTTCTTGGAGCTAAAAAAACAAAAAACAACTCTTTATAATATTTTTATGTTGGCTAATTCGTCACAACATTGTACATGTTATTAAAATAGTCATAACTTTTTACTCATAAATTGGATTGACGCAAAATTGGTGGTGTTGGAAAATAGATTCAATTAACATCAATTGGATAGGTTACAACTCATGTAACTCTTAATATTCTAATAAATATGATTGTTTAAACTTAACCCAAGTAGAGTCTTACATCAAAACTTAATGAAACTTCAAGAAAAGTTATCAAGAACTCTAATCTTTCAACTTTACGAATGAAATTTCATTGAAAATAACATGATTGGGGTGTGGGTGAACAAACACTATGGAATCTTACATACCTCTTAGGATTAAACCAATTGAAAAATCCACAACTAAACTAAATTACGTCTATGAAGCCTGATCCTCCCCTCTTTTCTCTTCTTTTCTTTTCTTGAACTCTCAACTAAAACCTTAGGTGTATATTAGGATTATAAAATTGAACCTAAACGGACGATACCCCTAAAGTATTTCGTAAAATGAATTAAATCTTATTGGGTTAGGAAAGAACCAAAATACCCCTCACTAGTATCGGCTAACTTTCTTTTACTGGACAACCTAACTTCAATATGTCATATCTCACTCATCCAAACTTGAAAATTAGCAAACTCAACGGCGTTGTAAAGATAATTTAAGGATATTTCTTATGTATCTTGTAGAATGCATAAATAATCTTGCAATAGTATTTATGGTCGTTTGAAGTTGACCCAAAACTCATACTTAGCTTAACTTGAAACATTTTAGATTTTGCTATTTTCAATTTAATATTTTTGGAATTCAAGGTGCTAAAGCTAGTGAAATGACCTTAATGCTTAAGAAATTTTAAAATATATGGGAAAAACTTACTCACTACCAAGTATGGTTCAAGTCTTAGCTCAAAATGTTTCTGTCGTGTTACATTATCTCCCTTTAAGGATCATTTGTCCTCGAATGGCGGCTAGACTTGGTATGGAATTGGTTACTCTTACTAAGGTATGATTCTAATGGAACACCCTCGATATATTCAATCTTAACTCAAACCTTTAAGTTCGACTTCTATACCTTTCTATAGGAAATCTCATCCCCAGAGAATTACTCCTTACCACCACATTTAATCAACCTCGGGTTCGTATCAATACTGTTTGAAAACTTCACGTTCAAGCTTAGTACTCTAGTAACTACATTACTAAAAGAACCTCTAAAAAGATATCCCCCAAAATCTTTGGAACTCATTACTATCTCATTATCAACAATTGACTTACTTTTTCATCTCATCATCTACCCCTTAGGTCTAAATCTAACTCTTGAAAGTTATGGACCTATTCCACATCTCTAACTAGTGTACATTCTCTTAATGATCTTTTTACACTTGTGACTTAGCCACACTTCACTCTTCTTATCTCAAGATTAGGGTCTCTACTACTCACGTTCATTCCAAAAACCATCTCAATATCTCACCCATTCTATGTCAAGTCTTCATGATTAAGTCTCAAGTCTAACATCATCACCCCTCTGTTTCCATTCTTTTGGATCACGACACTCATCTCAAATTCAAGCTTAATGTTTATTATCAAACCTAAATATCAAATGATTGCTCGCTTAATATAATATACCTTAATACTACTAGGACATCTTGAGAATTAGTCTATTCTTACCTCTCAGTATGCATACTCGACTTACCATCACATTCCACTTCACAACTTAAGTACTACTTACTTACTTACTGTGCATTATCTCTCAAATAATTCTATCATCCTCTGAATACCATGAGGTTTTCCCTTCAAAATTCATAAGCATTAATCTATCACATTATGAATACTATGGATCTTCTATATATATTCACCGCTTACATCTGGCCATTACTAAAACAATGACACATTATCATAACCCCTTTTTAGTTAAGGTATATTCTAACTCATATTGGCTTGCAATATTTACTCTACCTCCTATCCTAAGCTCTTCACAAGTGTTCACTTCATAGTCTTCCAATAAGGGAAAACTTTTCATCACCAACTTACTAGGTACACGACTTCCAATAAGGGAAAACTTTTCATCACCAACTTACTAGGTACACAACTATAGTAATATAGCTCTTAAAAACACAACCTCCCTTTCTAGGATTACTAAACCTCTACATACATTCCTCTAACTCTGGGCTCTTTCACTACTACTGCTCATAATTTCGTAGCTCATGCTACCTTTTCGAATGAAAATAATACCCAAGACCTAAATATACTTGCTCATAAATATCTCAGCTGAAACAAGATTTAAGTAAAAGATTACAACTCACTTTTAGCTCAGCCACACGATTCATATGAATATGGGTGCATTCCTCTGAAACTGAACACTTAACTTACTGTTGGGCTTCTCTCTAGCCCTTCTGGAGTCTCATGACTTTCTCAAGACTATTCCTAAGAACAACTCATCCATAAGGATATTTACACTTTACTTTTCAACCACCTCTAGCATAATGGGTAGTCGAATGAATCGGAGAACACACGAGTTAGAATACATCTCTATGACATAGCTCTTTTATACATGATTAAGATTATAAAAGAAAGAAAACTTTTATTAAATATATGTAGTCCCTCATTTATAGAAGTGGGCCCTCATATAAATAAACACGACCCTACTTGACAAGAATTCATAGACACCCTAGGACACTTGAAACCTGGCTCTGGTACCAAGTTTGTCACGACCTGAGTCTACACCATGGTTGTGGCCAACAATGAAGAACCATTGCAGGTCTCCAAGTGAACCCTCATCCTGGATGACTACAAGCGAAATACTAACTTAAGAATGCAACACCTTTAAACAAAATAATAATCTTGAAACTCAATTACAATGCTTTAACTCAAATGAAAACTTTGAATAATCAAATTAACATATTAAACTGGCCATAAATAGGAAACTTAAATCTTTAATACATTTAATAAAATAAATGAATAATATAGACTCTTAATTAAAATGACTATTTATGAAGCCTCTAACAGACAAAGGTGGAAGTCGGGACAAGACTCATAACCTCCTGACTAAACTGAAAAGTAAATGTAATCCTCTGGAAGCAGGGAAGCTCGCCATATCTAACTTAAACTCTCGGATTTGTCAATGAATCTTCTGTTGATGATGCTGAATACATGTGTCTGCAACATGAGAAGATGCAGACCAAATTGTTCAGTATGTGGATTGCACGAGAATGTAAGGGGAATCTAAAACATAAACATAGACTTGAACTTGACAAAAAGGACACATACTTACCTATTTTAAACTCAACTCAAATCAAGAATAAGATACTCAACTAAAAGATTAGATATTCAAGTCAAAGATTAGATATTTAACTTCAAAGATATGATACTCGACTCAATCAAGCACAAACAAACTCAAGATACTCAACTCAAGGTACTCAACTCGAAATAGTCAACTCTTGATGCTTAGCTGAACTTATTTCAATATAAAGAAATTTAAAACAAGTGCAATATAAAGAATATTTGTTTAAAAACAGGATGTCAATTTTGTATATATAACAAAGATACGTCATAACTGTGAAATGTATATGAAAATACAATTGACTGATGTATATAAAAATATAATAATTTTTGGGAGTTTCTCTAACCAACAACCATCACTTAAAATCTATAGTGATGATACAGTACTTTACCACACTCTACCAAGGACCATCCTATACCTTGCCACCATTATAGCACCTAACATAACTTAGTGGATCCACTAGCTTAACTTATGTGATCATCTAAAAAGTATAACCCATTAATACCCATGATGACTACATAGTTTATGGAGACTTGAGTTATTATAAACTCGCATCCCCATATCGGTGCTAAATACTACTCCCAAAAATATACTTAACTCATATATTTAAAAATATTTTCTTTCTTTAGTTTGAGCTAATTACTCAAAACTGCCATGATAAAAAGGTAATTCCTCTTGAAAACTCTTTCAAAAAACATATCAATATCATATTTTAATATGATCATTGATGACTGGGAAAGTCATACTGCATAAACATTGATGGTATGTCGAGATACCATACTTCTTAAACATTGATGACATACTTTATTGTCATACTAATCATGTTTTAGAAACTCTTTCTCAAGCTCATCAATTTTCTTAAAAGAGATAGTACTGGAGCTAATCAAAATTCTTTTGCCAATCTCAGTTTTTCTCATCTTAAATGTAAAACATTTACTCTTGGGAATACCTAGTTCTCATTTATCATTTTTAATAAAATGAACTTTACATTAATTTTTTTGCTCAACTTTGATGATTAAGTATATAAACAAAGTTAAAATATTTGTTAATGACTATATAAATATGGTTCATGTCGAATTACAGACGTGAAGAACTCAATGGAAGGTTTTCAATATCCATACATATAACTCAATACTTAAGAATTAGAACTTTAAAGAATATTCCTGTCAAAGGTACTCAAATGATGGAGTTCATGCCGAAGTAATGAAAATGAACTACTCGACTTGAAGGCCTACATAACTACATGGAACTAATGAGTAAAATTCTTTTCATTCTCTTACTTACTTCCTCCAATATTATCTCTGATCAATAGTTGATCTCAAAAGATTCAATTGAACTCAAAATCTTTCTTGAACTTTACTCTTAACTCTCTCTTGAATGTGAATTATGAATCCAAGAGTCATGGTTCATGATATGAAGGATCTCAATAAAGATATAGAGACTCGATACTTAGGAATATAACCTTTAAAAGAACCATGAACTCAAGAATTCAAAATCAACTTATCTCAACAATATTAGAATCTAGGGGTAGAATCCTAGATTATTATTTTACTGATGTGAAAGTAGATGAAGGGCGTGCGGACAAACTGGTCCAACACTATGATAGAATTACATACCTAGAAGAACGAGATTCTTGAAGAATCTTTAAAAATCATGGATAACCTCAAAGAATAACTTTATTAGAAGTCTTGAAACCCTTGTATAAAGGTAAACAATCAAGAATATTTTTCTTGAGATTCTTGAATAAGTTTCTTGAAATCTCTATGAACAATGATTTTGATTTTCATTAGTGAACATGAAAATCAGATTGTTCTTAGAATTTTATTTGTCAAGAAATTCTTTTAGGTCTTTCTTATAGGTTAAAAAAACAACCCTTTGTAATGTTTTCCCATCGGTTAATTTGTAACAACATTGTATAGGTTACTAAAATAGTCATAACTTTTTACTTGGAAATTGGATTGATGCAAAATTGGTGTCGTTGGAAAGTAAATTAAATTAACTTTAAATTCATAGGTTATGACTCACGTAACTCTTAATATTCTATGAGATATGCTTGTTAAAAATTAAACAAAGTTTAATCTTACATCAAAACTTAATGAAACTTCAAGAATACTTATCAAGAACTCAAATCATTCAACTTTTTGAGAATGAAATTGTGCTTAAAATAACATGATTTACGTGTGGTTGAACAAACCAACAGTATGGAAGCTTACATACCGCTTAGGGATCAAACCCATCGCGAAAATTCGCAACTAAACTCAAGAACGTCAATGAACGCATGATCTTCCCCTCTATTCTCTTATTTTATTTTCCTGAACTCTCAACCAAACCCTATGTGTATATTAGGATTATAAAACTGAATCTAAAAGGATTAGATCTCGAAAATATTACTAAAAATGAATTAAATTTTAATGGGTAAGGAAAGGACCAAAATTGTAACATTCTGAAAGTCCATAACTTAATCTAGATCCTCACATGATGAGATAAACTCTAAAACATTGTTTCCTTGTGCAAATTAATGTATTGGAACTAATTAGGAAGTATAGAGTTAAAACATTAAGAAACGACTATAACGTCTGGAGAATTAAAAAGATGAGCTAGTGTGCGTTGATATCTTTCAAGGGGTTTTAAGACTTAGAAATTAGTCAAATTTTGTAAAAAGGTGTTAAACACATAGTAGAGTGTTTTTTGGGTTTAAACGTCCGGGTACGACTCCCCAAGGACCACCCAAAGGGTCCTTGAGGAGGTCCCTTGCATTTGATAAAAAAGGGTCAAATTGAAAGTGGCTAATGACGCACCAAACAATGAGCCGTCAATGGGTCAACGGCCCTTCGATGGTGGTCGTAGGTCCATACTTAGCAATTTTGGAAAATGGCCTCCAGATCCAGTCTCTGACCAAGACGACGGACTACTTGTAATGGGCCGTAGACTGGTCGACGCCTCGTAGACAGGCAGTCATCGTTTGGACCTCGACTTTACTTATAAGTTTTATAGTTAAGTAGTTAAGTTAGATAATAAGTTAATAAATTAATTAAGGGTTTAGGGGTTGTTAATTAAGTTAGTTACGGACTATAAAAGAGTTAGACTTCATCTAAATCAACTTAACACTCCATTATTCCAAATCTAATTCTCTCAAATTTCTTTCTACTTTCTCTATCTATACCAAGGACCCATTGAAGAGTAAGCTTCAAAATTCACTAGGGATTCAAGACTCAATCTATTCTCCATCATTATTCAAGGAATTATAAGGTATGGAAGCTATTCACTCTTGTGATATCTTTCCCCAAGAGGCTCTTAAAAATTTATTTCTAATGTTGTCTAAAAGATTGGTTTTCTTCCAATTTCGTGAATGATCTTTCAAATTGATTTGATTTTGAATTATTTTGGTTTATTTTGATACACTATGATTTTATATTGGTTAATTTTTGTAGTTCTTAGTCTTTAACCTAGTTCTATGGAAAAATTCATGATTCAACCCATTTTCCTAACCCTAGGTTAAGAATTTAGGTTGATTTGATTAGTGATGATGCAATTGACATAGTTCGTGTATAGATTACTATTATATGGTTATAATAAATGAAATGATGGATGAATATTATTACATTGATGGTATGATCTTGAAGGAGGCTTTTGGAGACAATTTGGTAAGACTTTATGATTATGAGTGCTTTACTTCAATGATGATGGTTTATACTTGATGATGATGTTCATTGAAGTATTATATCTAAATATATTAAGATAATCGGGGTATGATCCTGCAAGGATGAATGTGTTTCTTTTGTGTGCCCAATTATAATATGATTATGAAGTGTTGATCTCACTAATGAAGAGTTGCAATGAAAGGAAATTCTCACTAAATAGCGAATAAGCTAATGATATGATTATACAAGGGGTTAGTATCCTATGACCTATATTAAGATGTGATGATTAAGAAAGGCTTAAAAACATTTCAAAAGGGGACTTTATCTTCGCACCAAGTGAACTAGATATTATAGGTGTCCCTTCCTATGTGGGAAGGTAGGTTCAAAATGATTTTCATGAGACGAGGACTCCAATTCTAATGGGCATGAAGAGAGTTAAATATATATCTCCTATTTCCTTAACTATGTTGCCCCATAGGAATACTAGCTAGTGGATCCACATAAAATTCTATGTACATGTTTTTGTTATACCTTGGAAAGTAGAGCACCTTGTTCCGGTGTAGGGTTTCATGATACCGGATTCCATGTTTAGCTCACATGGTCTATATTCGGTTAAGGCAATTTTTCCTGAAAGTAAAATGAATGAATGAAAGTAATAAAGTGAACACTAACTAGGATGACTCAAGGGGATCTACTTAGTGTAGGTAGGGGTATGGGACTTTACCTACACATTGCACAAGTTGATCTTGAAAGGAGTCCTAGGAGGTTGTTATAATGTACTTATGCTATGAAGTGATTAATATGATATTTGTCTATGTTGGTGTATATGATTATCAATTTGCATGATATGAAGATATATGAAATGTACACATTGCTTATGGTCTGTTGCATAGTTTACTTGGTTTATGTGGGGTTATGAGGCTTCACATAAGCATTACACTTGTAGGCTTGGGAAAGGATTTTGAGTAAGGGTCTTATATGCTTTGATGTTATGAACTCTAGTACATGAATTGTTGTTATGACTTTATCTTGAAGCTATTCATGTTTATATGACCTAATGCTAATGTTTGTCTTATGTTTGATATGAACTTGTCTTATGTGATTTTATGATTATTGGCTTATATATACTCTTATATGTGCATAAAGGTTTTAAAAAGTGACATAGCATGGTTTTGAACAAAATGTCTTTTTAAGCATGATTTCAATGGTTTACTAGCATATGTTTCCATGCTTAAGACATGTGGTTTGTACTAACCCGTATTCGTTCCCTTTTCCCAAATAATGTAGTTTCGGGTCATTGAAGGGTAGGAGGCCACTTTGAAGGAAAACTTGGACATATTTCCCATGGTATTGGTAGGTCTTCAAGTTCACGGATGTTGTCATTCTTCTACTCTAGCTACGTTATTTTTTATGTCTAAAGACACTTATTCCTTCCTTTATCATTTGATACTGTTGTTGTAAGTGTATATGTGGCGTATTATATTAAAGTAAGGGCTATGTCCAATGTTATAATTGTATATCTTATGAATTTGTTATATTGCCTAAACGAGAAGTCTATGTAAACTCCACATATGATATGTGAGAAGTCTAAGTATACCTCACAATGTAAAAGTTTTAATTTTCTGCATTTTTGACCTATGATATGTTATGAAGAATGTTAAGGGATAGTCCAAGTCCTCTTCGAGGACGAAGACGTCTGTTACGTCTAGGGGGTGCTCCTTTTGTCGTGACAAACTTGGTATCAAAGCATGAGGTTGAACTAATCTTAGGATTGATGTCTCACTAAACTACGTCTTTGTAGAGTCTTGTTCATGGGTATGAAGAACGCCACACTTATAAATGAGAGGCGATGTGATGGTTAGGAAATTCTTACCTGTTTGTTAATCTTGAAAGTTGTGGCTCAAGAGTGGTAACTCGGTGTGTCCTTTTTATTCTAGCCCTTTTATTGTGGTTATAGGATATGAATACTTGAAGGGAAGTAGCAAGAAGTGTTGAAGAAGAGATTGCAAATGCGGGGGTTCCTCCACAAGACAACAGAGCTCCTCCTCAAGAACATGCTACACAAGGTGACCGGATCTAATGCAGGAGTTCCTCCCCAAGACAATCGAGCTCCTTCTTAAGAACATGCTACACAAGGTGACCAAGCTCCGATCAATCCTCTGGCTATCACATATGGAAAGATAAGGTTTGCTTTCATCAACTTCTCTCAAGCTATGACTACTCAAGCTCAAGCCATGACAACTCAAGCAAACCGAAAAGTTGGACCTCGTGTGAACCAAAATGGTAGTACCATGGCTTTTTCTTTGAGGAGTTCACAAGGATGAACCCTCCAATGTTCTTTGGGTCTAAGCTGAATGAAGACCCCCAAAACTTTCTTGATGAGGTCTACAATATCTTGTATGCTATGGGAGTGAGTTCTAATGAGAATGTAGATCTAGCCTCTTGTCAACTCAAGGATGTGGCTCAAACTTGGTGTACTCAATGGAGAGACAATAGGACTTTGAGAGCGTGTCTCATAAGTTGGGATGTTTTTAGGAGGACATTTCTTGATAGGTTCTTTCCAAGGTATAAAAGAGAGGCAAAAGTGGAAGAGTTCATCAACCTTCGTCAAGGAGGTATGAGTGTGTTAGAATCTTTGAAATTCACTAAGCTGTCCAAATATGTTCCTTCTTTGGTGTCTAATCCTAGAGATTAAATGAGCCTTTTTGTGACGAGTGTATCCGATGATCTTATGGGAGAGTGTCGTTTGGCGATGCTTCATGACAAAATGTACATTTCTCGTTTGATGGTTCATACACAACAAATTGAGAAAACTAGGCTCAAAAGGAAGAATAGGAAATTCAAGAGGGAAGAGGCTTATGAAAGAGGTACTTCTTAGGGAAAGTTTGAAATCCAAGACAAGCTTAAGTTCAATAAAATATTTTCCAACCAAGTTCCTACTAAATTTTCCAAGGATAGAAAGGATACAGTGTCTAACCCTAAGTCACAAGGTGGAAGAAGTGAGAATTCACCTAGTGAGAAACCTACTTGTACCAAGTGTGGTAAGAAACATATGGGTGAATGCTTGGTGGGAATGGGTAATTGCTTTGGTTGTGTAAAGGATGGCAATAAGGTTAAAGATTGTCCCATGATTAAGGATAGAGGAAAGGAGAGTATCCAAGCTCAAGACAGTGGTCCTAGTTCCGATCCTCCTAAGAAGAACCACTTCTCTGTTCTCTGCTCTAGGGGTGTAAAAGAGGATTCTCCAGATGTCGTCGCCGGTATGTTACAAGTGTTCACCATTGATGTGTATGCTTTAGTAGTTCCCGGTGCTAGTTTATCATTTGTAACTCCTCTAGTAGCTAAAAAGTTTGATGTTCTACCAGATATCTTTGTTGAACCTTTTGTGGTTACTACCCCGGTGGGTGACTCCGTTGTGGCTAAAAGAGTCTTTGGGAATTTTCCTATATCATTACTCAATAGAGTTACATTGGTGGATTTGGTAAAATGGTTGATTTTTATGTCATCTTCGGAATGGATTGGTTGCATGCACTACTACAAAAATGAGATTAGCGATAATTGTTTTGTGACACTAATCTAATTGCCGCTAATGTATTAAAACAAGGCTAAATATCAACGACTAATGTATAATGGCCAGTAATAAAGCACATTTCTAGAAACAATTAAAAAGAATGGACAGAATATCTTTAAATTGCATTTTCTAAAAATAACAGTCCCACTTTTCCAACCTTTACCCCTTGAAATAAGGAAAACTCACGCTTCTGCAAAAATTATTTTCCCCTTCTTATAAGGAAAATTCCCATTTTTTTAAAAAGAAGACCCTCTCCAAGTCCCACCCGCATAAGAAAATCACTAGTAACCTAGAAGTCGAGGACTAATATTCCATCAGAGGGAGATATCAAGCAAGTATCAGCGACGTCCATGACAAAGTATTTAGGTAAGCAGATCGCTACTCTCCAAATTTACTTTATGTGTTAATGTTCTCCTCTTTTTATTATCGCTATTGGTATGTAGATTTTAATGTTCTATGTATCATTGCTTTTATGTTTCTATTTGTGTAGTAATCTATTAACATCATTTTTCATTAATATGTGTTTGTTAGGTTATGTTTGCGATCTTTGATTTTTATTTAATTGGTTGAAATTTATTGAATAGATTCCTCTGGTTTCCCTATCATTTTATGAAGTGAAGAAACAATATCGTGATGATAGATGGATGATCAGTTTTACTTTAATGAAACCTCTGAATATTATAAAAATATAAAGGTTAAGTTGTGTGGACTAGATTCAAAACAAACAGTATCATATTGTGTTGTTGAAGAGCAACAAACTTAATGTTATTTACTTGTTACTTCAACAAATCGAGACTCGAGCTGAGTATATTCATGATTGACACTGTTAAGAAATCTTGGTAACTAGAAAAAATGTAGTGCTGTACAAAATGAATAGATATTTAACTATTCGAAGAGACAAAGTTGTATAAAATAATTTTACATCATGATCACTTAAAAGTACCATTGTAAATATGTGAAGTGGTACAAGTAAATTGTTGTTGCAACTCGTTCTGCATCATAGAGTGTTGAATTTATCTTATGATAGAAGATGAGAATAATATAATGAAAACTCTCATACACTTGTCACTTGTGTTTCTATTCCAGTATTAAGAATACTAAATTATATAAAGTATCGTACAACATCTTGATAACTACACCCACCTTTTCCAATTTGTTAGAAGTAAAGAGAAACTTTAGCAGTAGTTGTGACGATAGTAAATTTATTATAAAACAGGGCAACAATTAAAACTCTATCAATCAGCTACGGTCCAGTTGCATCCACTAAAGTTTAAGAAAGAGTTATAACGACGGCTAGTTCTATTACCATTGTTCCATGCTTATGTTTATTGCTTATCTGTCAGAACTTTGAACTTGAAATTTCTTTTGATATATTTTTTGAAAAATTGCAATTCACTCTCTTTGACGTATAGCTGGATAGACTAGCAAATTAGAAAAGACACTAAATGAGTGTCAATTCTTTTTAATAATATGGTGAAAATTTAATATTTATTGACTATTCAGTAAAGCTTAGTATCAACCTAATGATTAATCAGGTAACATGAATTTTCTCTATTTTCATATCGTAGTTGGTTGTTGCTTTTTTTTTTTTGTATAATCTGAATATCAGTGGATATAAGTTTTGTTGATACGTAAAATAGGGATCTTTAGACAGTCTAGATATCTATTTGCAAAAATTTCATGGCTAGAAAGACCTAACACAACATGCTACATCAGCCTATAGACATTTATAAAACTCATCTAGGATAAAGGTTTAGATGTTTTCAATAATACAGGGGTTAGGGAGACCCCAACCTGTATACATCTACTAAAAAGAGAGATATACAATTATAAAGATTCTTATCCTTGCCTCTATGTGGAGAGCAAACAATAAATTGGTACACCTCGTATAACTTGCGTCCTATGAATAGTAGGACTCTACAGAGTATGACTGTGTACAAAAAGTAAGTAGCAAACGACCCTTTCTGATACATGTACACCGCTAAAAGGCTACAACAAAGCAAATTACAAAGATGAATATTTCCACTTGTTTCTAACTCTAAGATTAGGAGGTTGATTCTAGTCAAACCTTACAGCAGCTTTAACATGGGTTGGCAACAAAGTAGTAGTACTAAAGAAAAAATTCTTTCTTTTCCTTTGCTCCTATATTAGGCATAATATTCGCGACGCAGTCAGCGTCCCTATAGAAATGCTTCACCTAGTAGTTCACTTCATCCAGTAGGTTGATGATCTACTCCAATTCACTTCTGATAGTCAAGATTCCTTTACTAGTAGCTTTTATCCAGTTTACTAGTGTCATGGAATCAGTCTCAATGATAACATTGTCAAGGTGGTTTACCAGAAACAATTGTAACCCTTTGAGTACGACATTGACCTCACGATTATTTTTAGTTGAGATTCTGTAATATGAATAAAAAGCCATTTCTCATGTCACCATTTTTGTCCCTTCGAATACCTCTGCCAGCATCTTCACCAGGATTACCCATACAACAGCCATCCATGTTTACCTTGAGCATGTTTGTGTGTGGCTTCTGCCTAGTAATGAATTTACTATCCAGCATAGGAGTACAACCTTCCACCTTGATGCATTGGAATTAACTATTAAGAATCATAAACATCAACCATGTGACTTGCTCATTAATTCTAATACTGGACATATGATTTCCTTCAAATATGGCTAAGCATGTACTCTCCCAAATCACCCAACATAGGATACAACATCATGTTAGTACAACGACCTAAGGTCTTGTAGCACAATAAACAACCATTTAGTTGATGATATTGTATTACAGAAAATTTTCCTCTAGCTAATCTTTGAAACTCGTAATTCATTTAAAGCACTCTGCTACAATTTCTTTTCACTTCCCATATTATTAGTTAATTTAAATGTTATATATACAATTATGAGCTTCTATACTGCATAATTATTCACTTGAACAATTTTAGAGCTTCTTTAAGGTGTTTTATCATATGCATTTTTTTTTGTTTTATGAATAGATTTTAAACTATAGTAAATATTGTGTTGAGGTACAAAATTTTAAGATACAAAAAAACAATCAGGAGAGCATGTTCTCTCAATATCTTTTGATCTAAGTACAGTTGAAACAGATAGATATCTAATCAAGCTTAAAGTCTGAACAACTATATACATCAGCTAATACTCGAGCAATTTGTAGTTACCCAAATCAAGCCACTAAAGCTAGAACAAGGGTTGTAACAATGGCTGATCTTATGATTACCTTCCATTACTGTGTTCTTTGTAAATCAGTTCAACAACTAGACTCGCTAATCTCTTGGACAAACTAGTTTACTTTCCTTCATCATTAATTTAAGATGGGTAGCTACCTTTGCGAAAATTTCTTGCTTCCTTAGAATTCCATACTGAATTTTCTAATTGAAGAACATTAACAAAATCACTTCTAGCACCTCTAGTGTCAGCAGTTAGATGCTGCCAAAATATATATGAAATCGAGCTCCCCATTGTTCAGTAAAAGGGAGGAGACATTTTTTTTCTTTATCCTGACGTTCATTCATTATTAACTATACAGTGGTTGGCTCTTCAATGTGGCTTAATTTTTTATCCTATCATATTTGTTAACTTTCGATTAGTTAAAAGAGAAAACAAGGATTATTAGTGCTTTCATTTTTCCAGTTGTTCCATATTAGTAAATTTAGCTTATTTTTTTAGAGATGAGGCAAGTAGAGCTTAACGACATCAAGAACGTAAGCGATGTGGGGATATTTTACTATGTTTTTTATGAGTCTTAAATATGATTATTGATAAGGTTAATAAAATCACACAACTAGATAAAATAGATCACAACTTAAAAACATAGTTAAATTTCTATTAATGAATATGAGTTTTGTTATTGTGTGGATTGTGTCTCTATTTAGATGTGTTATCTTCATTTATTCATCCTGTGTTCTTTCTTCTAGGTGTTTGACTATATAATTTGTGTTGGGAAAACGTGGATAAGCATTAAAAATATATATGGTAAAGGTAATGGAAATAAAATTGGAAAATAACAACACCAAGAAATTTACGTGGAAACCCTTCTCAATAAGGGAAAAAACAAAGGGTCAAGAGGAGCAACTGATATCACTATCGTAAGGAATTTTACACAGTGTAGTCACGAATACAATACTCAAAGTTACTACTACTCACTCAAAAGGAACAACACTCTTTTGGTTTCCACCTTACTAAAATATCGCTCACGCTTTATGGAATAACTCACTTTGCTCTCGATGTAATTTTTCTCTCAAGTTTTGGTGTGTTCTTCAAATGTGCAAAATGAGTCCGGCAACTTTCGTTCAGAAAGCAAAAATCTAACTCTTTCCATCAAGATCCTGTTCATTCTCTCAGCCAAACCATTAAGCTGAGGAGTCTTGGAGGAGTCTTCTGGTGTCTAATACCTTGATGCTTGCAGTATTCGTCAAATGGTCCACAGTATTCCTCACCATTATCAGTACGAATACATTTCAGTTTCTTTCCAGTTTCTCTTTCAACTGAAGCCTAAAATTGCTTAAAGACACCTAACACTTGGTCTTTACTCTTCAAGATATAGACCCAAAGTTTTCTCGAGCAATCATCAATGAAGTTGACAAAGAAAAGTGCACCACCTAATGTCTTTGTATTCATTGGACCACATAAATCAGAGTGCACCAGCTCAAGCAACTCTGTCTTTCTCGAAGGGGGTAGGACTTAAAGGAAACTCTATTTTGTTTACCAGCCAAGCATTGCTCACACTTTTCTAATTTAGCACTTTTGAAATTTGACAAAAAATTCTTCTTGGCTAGTACATTAAGTACTCTCTCGCTAATGTGGCTAAGTCTCTTGTGCCATAACATTGAGGAGTTATCTCTCTAAAACATATTCACCATATCAACACAAGCATATGTCGTAGTCCAGTATAGACCACGATGTTTGTTACCACGAGCCACAACTAAGTAACCCTTAATGAGCTTCCATTTTCCATCACCGTTGGTACTAACATATCCTTCATCGTCTAAAACACCAACAATAATTAGGTGCAGACAAACCTCAGGATCATGTTTCACATTGTTCAAAACTAGTTTAGTTCCAACACTAGTTTCCGAAAAATTGTACCAATACCAACCACCCAAGAAATAGTCTCATTACCCTTACTCAAGGTTCCAAAATCACCAGGAGTACAGGAAGAGAAAAAATCCTTCCTTGATGTCACATGAGATGCAGAACCAGTGTCCACAATCCAGCCTGACTCATCACAAGCAATATTTTTCATATCCTCATCAAGGACAATGACAAGATCTTCGGTGGTAACGGTGCTAGGCAGCTTTCGTTTCCATCTTCCTTAGTTTCCTCTTTGTTTTTGTTCTCCCTCTTCAACTTCTTGCAGAACTTCTTTGTGTGCCCTTTCATGACACAATGAGAGCACTCAATATCCTTAAGTTGGCCTCTGGTTAGCTCCTATTTTGTTCTCTATACTGAGAACCACGATTTTTGTTTCTCCCCCTGGGGCCAGATATCAGAACATCCGACGAAGAAGAAGCTAGAGATTTTTTCTCATCTCTTCGTTCAAGACACTACTCTTGGCGGAATCCATAGAGATCACACCATTTGGAGCAGAATTTGACAATGACGTTCTAAATGTTTCCGAAGAATTTTGTAGGGAACCAAGTAGAAGCAAGCCTTGAATTTCTTCATCAAATTTGATGCCCATAGCAGATAACCGATTCATGATCCCTTGAAAATTATTCAGATGGTCTGTCATTGGAGAACCAACATGATACTTTAAACTCAACATCTGCTTTATTAAGAACATTTTGTTGTTGCCAGTCTTCCAAGCATACAAACTTTCAAGATGCTCCCATAAGGTTCGAGCATGTGTCTCCCCAGAAATATGATTCAACATATTATCGTCGATCCATTGCCTAATGAATCCACATACCTGTCTGTGCAACGGATTCCACTCTTCATCTATTTTATTATTAGGCTTTACAGTGGTAAATACTGGTAAGTAAAAATTCTTAATGTAAAGCAAATCTTCCATTTTATCCTTCCAAATGGCATAATTAACATCATTCAAAGTAACCATTCTACTTGTGTTGGCTTCCATCGTTTTTACCCAAAAAATATTGTTATCGCAAATCAAAGTAAATCTTTTCTGATGTGAATGTTAAGATTGTGATGCAACCACAGAGCATACTCAGATAAAACATTGGCCCTGATACCAGTTTGTTAAGAAAACGCGGACAAGCACAAAAATATATATTGTAAAAGTAATGGAAATAAAATGGGAAAATAACAACACCAAGAAATTTACGTGGAAACCCTTCTGAATATGGGAAAAAACCACGGGCAAAGAAAAGCAACTGATATCACTATAGTAAGGAATTTTGCACAGTGTAGTCACAAATACAATACTCAAAGTCACTACTAGATACTCAACAGGAACAACACTCTTTTGGTTTCCGCCTTACTAAAATATTGCTCACACTCTATTTTTCTTCACAGACTATTTTTCTTTTATAGTCTATGGAATACCTCACTTTGCTCTCAAAGTGGTTTTTCTCTCAAGTTTTGGTGTGTTCTACAAATGAGCAAAATCATGCTTATGTAACTAATGACATAGCTAAATATACAAAGATCAAAAGTGATTGCAAATCTTACCAATTTGCCAACCACCAAATCTTCTCTTTTCAACTCTAATTACTATTCATTTTTAACAATTACTTCTAGTAATTGAATAGCAAGATTTGAACAAAAAAAATGGGATGGATTCAATAATTTGTTTGCTTTGTTGAATAAAAACTGTTAAACGTACAGTTGACTAACACTAATTATTGACATATTAATATTTGAACTGTAGCCCCTCTACTTTCTACAATTAGTTGCTGCGTCGAAATTCCTAAGTGAAATTTCTACTTGATTGACATTAGAAGAATGAATAGTAGATTCTCTACTTTTAAAATTAGATGTTCCCAGCTACATCAACTAAAGGTCAAGCAATAGCCATAATAATGGTTGATCTGATTACTATTGTTTCATTACTCTGTTCTCTGCAAATCATCCCATAAATTAGACTCGCGAATCTCTTGGACAAAATAGTTAACTCTCGTTTAACATTAGTATAAGATGCTTAAATACCTTAGAGAAAATCTTTTGCTTCTTCAGAAATCCTTAGTAAAATTTTTACTTGAAGAGCATTAGAAAATTACTTGTAGCACCTCTATTTTCAACAATTAGTTGCTGCCAAATTATATACAAAATTGAGCTGCGAAGTGGATTTTTGCCATGACGTACTTTGTTAACTATCGGCAAATTATTAGAGAAAACAGAGATAAAAATGTGTTCATTTTTTCCAGCAGCTCCAAAATATTAAATTAAGTCCCCATTTTGGGAGAAGAGAGAAGTGGAGCTTAAGGACTTCAATCACATGAGATATACAAGAAGTTTTACTATATTGTTGTTGAGTTTTTAATATGATTATGCTTAAGATAATAACAAACACACAACTGTGTTTAGTTTTTCTATTTGACACCTATGTTCTCAGCAATTCTTTATAGCAGTTGGATTCATAATTCTCTCCGACATGTTGCTAGACAACATTCCTTTGCATAGGTTGCTTAACAATAAAATACTTTTCAGCGCACACTAAAATTTACTTCTCGTCTTTCATGATTGCTCATTTAGTTAACATTTGTTATGAGTGGATTGCTGCCCCAATTCGATGAACTTCAACTATAGCATCTTATTCCTCCATGTCTTTTTGTATTTTCAATTCTTACCTAGGAATATAAGAGAACGTAATTCTAAGTCCATATAAAAGAATATAACTTATTGTTATTTGATGTGTCTTTCTTGTAATTTTTGTGATTACTCACACTACGTGTGCTTTTTTTTTTTTTTGTATTATATACTTCTAATCTCTTGTCACATTTATTTTCTTGTTTGAGGTCTTAGAATATAAAGATCATAAATTTTACATGCGGGAGATTTCATTATGGACAATAGTGGAAAAAATCACTTAAATATATTATTCAATATATTAGTAAGAAATATATAAGATTTTATATGATTGGCATTCATATTTTGGATTAGTACTTCCTTTTATTTTTCTAGATCTTATGACATAAATTACAATTTATCAATTAATAGTAATATATTTTTAGTATTTGCTAAACTTTGTGGTTTGTATTCTGTATGAATGATGAATTATTATTAATGGTGGCTAACAATTGTATCTTTTAGCATTGCCTTAAAATGGTTGCCGCCAAAATTTAAGGATGCCTACTATTAGCCACAATTCATCTGAATTTACCAGCGATAACAATGATGCCAAAAGGGAAATCTGAGACATTTTATTGACGAGATATTGGAGTCATTAATTTCCATATAAAAAATAGTGTTAGAACTACTAACTCTTAGCGGCTATTTGTATGGATCTATTAGCTAACTGAATGGATGCTAAAAGACCATAGTTAGCCGTTAGGAATTAGCTCTAGTAGCTAATATAATTGCATCAAAAATTTCCACAAAAGCTAATGATTTTTAGCGGCAATTCATTCTACTCTTTAACAACATGTCACACAATGGCCGTGAAAGCCTTTGCCGACCCCGCCATTGCCGGCCAAAGACCATTGGCTGGTACATGCTATAGTGGCAAATTTTATTGCCGCTGATGCTGCATTTTTTTGCCGTTAAAGGGACCATTTGTAGTAGTGATGCTTGTTTTGCTTCTATTGATTGTAGAACTGTAAGGACTAAAAAAAAAAAGGCAATAGGTCAAAATAGATCATAAGATGAGTGTCATGAGCTTACGAGGTCTTAAAATGAATGAAAAATAGTGTTCATAGACAGTATGTAGTTTTGAGAGAGTTTGGAGGTGAAACGTCCAAGACGTTCGAAAGTAAGCCTTGAGTCGTGCTAGCGTGCCATATCATGTTTCATGAGGTTTTAAGTAGTGTTTCAAGCTTAATGTGATAAGGAAGGTTCCTAACATCTATAATAACATATTTGGGGTGTAAACGTTGGGGCACGACTCCCCAAAGACCACCCAAAGTGTCGTTGAGGAGGACCCAAAAGTGGACAGTGCACTGCCTTGAAAGTGTCACTTCACGACCCTCGAACAACGCCCCATTACTTGAGCTACGCCCAGTCGATTGGGGGCGTCACTCCACATATTGATGTTAGAGTTAAGCCCCCCTGAATTGGACTCTCTGACAAGAACGATGGACCTGAAGTATGACACCATCGTTCCATTAACGGTCCGTCGACTATAGGCGTTGATGGGTCTGCATTTTTTCCTGCAACACGCTATCTACTGAAGAGATGAATAGGAGATTCACCCCATGTCCAAATAAATGCATTGGCAGTTCTTTTAGGTAGTTTTAGGTATTTTATGAGTATTTAAACAATAAGAAAGAGAATAAGACCCTAGACTCCAAATCAAAACCTCTCTTTCACCGAAGAACTCTCAAGAACACCATAGAAGAACCGAAGTTGGAGGCTGCTCCTTGGACGAAATTCACCAAAAATTCAAGCAAGGATTAACGCTCTAATAAAAGGTATGTGAAGATTATTCATCCATGGATTATTCCATTCATGGAGTTGTGATTCAATCTAGCATTAAGGCTCTAATCTAGAGACTGTTGTGATTGCATTGTGGGTAAGGCTTGATTGTGATCCTAATCTAGTGGGTAGAATTAAAATATATTCATATGATGATTATGTGATTTTTTCATGAGGAATTCATGGTGAATTTTAGCAATTGATTTTCAAAGTGATCATGGTGATTTTAGGCCATTAGAGGCACGATGAAGGTTCTAAGCTGATCTTCTTAACGCAATTCCATTATGTACTAATTGATAATGATTGAATCACCTAGATATGAAATGAACTAGGCTTAATTGATCTAGGATGGCTTTGACTTGTAAATTTGGAATTGAACCTATGTGATCATGTATGCCTAGACTTACATTTTAATGATCCAATCGAATGAAGTAAGCATGTTATTGAACCTAGATCATAATGAATTAAAGGTAATAATCGATTATGGGTTGTTATGCAATTAACGCTAGGGTTTTTGTGGTATAGTCATTATTAAGAGATTGTGATAATATTTTCTTTCACACTTAGACATGAACATAATAGGAGAAGCAAGTTCTCTCACATAGATGAATTCTAGGTTGACCTAAGAACCTAAAATGAATCAAGACATGATGAACTAGATTAGCTTGAAGATGGATTGTGTGATCATTTCATGTATAATAGACAAGATTAGAAGAGTAAGGCATGATATATCGAGATGTGAATTTCATGATAGATTTTGATGTGAATCTATTGATAGCTTGAGATGTGAATTCGCATTATACGGTGAGATGGTAGGTATATCTTGGGATAGTAATTCTCAAGAAGGCTTGAGTTGAAATACTCAAGGTAGCTTGAG
Organism: Solanum pennellii; assembly: GCF_001406875.1. Classification (NCBI taxonomy): domain Eukaryota; kingdom Viridiplantae; phylum Streptophyta; class Magnoliopsida; order Solanales; family Solanaceae; genus Solanum; species Solanum pennellii. Next base: position 33,002,099 of record NC_028645.1, on the reverse strand, counting down.
ATGTTATATCTCATGGAAGCTTGGGTTGAATTATGTCACGACCGGGGAGAAACTCCCCATATGCGACAGACGTCATCGTCCTCTCAGAGAATTTAAACAAGCCCTTAGCATTCGTCATAATATATCATAGGTTAAGAATCATGGAAAATTAAAACTTTTACATAATATGTGAAGTATACTTACACTTCTCGCTTAATAACATGATAAACATCCATATGATAGTCTAAAAATTGTCTCAAACAAAAACCATCTAAGAATGCGGGTCTTGGACTTAGCCAATACAAAGTCAATGCACGATATAAACCTTACTACAATAGAATCCAAATGATAAAAGGAACAAAAGAGTATATCTTTAACTACTAAAATGTTCATAATCTAGAATAATGAAAAGATAACATCCTTGAACATGAGGACCTACCAACACTGGGAGAAAGAGTTCCAAGACTCTTCAATCGACATTCTTAATCGTCAATGGACGGACCCTAAATATGTAGTTATATAAAGTATAGAGGTTAGTATGCCACATCTACTAAGTATAGGTATATATACATAAATATTCAAGGACATGTATGAAAAAGGACCATTCTTTAGAATGCATGCTAAGTCATTTGAAAGCCTTTAATACACATAAAAGAAAGCTTATAAAAGATAAGAATCACAACAACATAAAACATGATCATAACCAAAGACATATCATCATATAATCATATTAACGTTTTCATGTTCAATAGTTCATATCAACATAACATACAAAATACTTACCAATATTCCCATTCAATAGTTCATATCAACATAAAATACAAAACAGTTACCAATAATCCATCCCAAGCCTACAAGTGCAATGATGATATAAATCCCCATAACCCCACATAATCACGTAAACAAGATAGGAGACCATAAGTAATACTTTGCTTCATACAACTTACATCATATGTAGTCATCATCACATAGACAATTTCATGTTCATTAACATAGCCGACGTCATATATCATAAGCATCATACATTTCATATTATCATGTTAAATGAGAACAATCTCCTTGGACTTCCCTTAGAGTCAACTTTTGCAATGTCTAGGTAGAGTCCCATACGCCTACCTATACTAAGTAAACTCCTCAAGTCACCCTAGTCAAAGTCCATTTACCTATTTTACTTGAGGGAACAAACGCCTTAATGGACATTAGACCATGTGAGCTAAGCATGGAATCCACTGTCATGAAACCCCACACCGTAAGAAGGTGGTCTACTTGCGAAGGTAGAACCAAAACATGAACATAGCATTCTAGGTGGATCCACTAGTTAGTACTCCTACGGAGGCAACATAGTTCAAGAACTAGGATATATATTAAAGACCCATAGTTCCACATTACATGGCAACCTCTATCTGGTGAGATTCATTGTGAACCTACCTTCAAACTAGGGAAGGGACGCCTCTCATATCTATTTAATAGGTACTAAGCTTAAGTTCCTTTTTGAATAACCTTATGTCAACATTGATCATAAAACTTATCATAGGTAATAGCATATTAACTCCTCCTATAAACATTATCATAAGATCTTTAGGTTTAGATGAGAATTTCCTTTCATCACAACCTTCATTTTTGAGATTAACATATCATAATCATAATGTGTAAGGCATATAAGATAAATATGATTCACTTGCATTATGAATCCTTGCCATGATCAGACATTCAAAATATTCATAGGCCATATCATGGAAACATTATACATACTTCAATTTCATAACAACATCAATTATAGGCCAACATCAACATAATAGAGTAATAATGACTTGAGATTACTTACCTAATTGCTTCAAAGAATCTTCATCAAGAACTTACACTCAATTCATAATAATCATCCAATAATAGAGTGAAATACTCAACAACATAACTAATCCCAACTACTCTAGTCCTACGCAAGATCAATTCATGGTTAGGGTTAAGGGAAATAGCTCATTTAATAGTTTATTCAAGCTATAGTTCCAATCCCAACAATTTCATGAAACTTACTGATAGATAGAACATAATCAAATCCATGATTTAGAGAAGGAACATTCTTCATAAGTAAAATTAACATTACCTATCAATTACCCAACAAATACATACTTAATTAACCATAGAAAATCATAGTTTTTCATCATTAGTCATAAATCTCAAGTTTTGAAGAAAACCCTTTTGTAGAGTAAAAACCCTAGGAATTGAATTGTTGGAAATCATCTTGGAAAGGACCTTTTGGGGAAAGGAATCTCAATATTGAAGAATCCATATCTTATTGACGATTATTCAATGAATTTTGACAAAAAATCTTGGAGTCTTCGTCTTCTTCCTCAAGCTTTTTCTTGTTTTTTAGTGGAATTTCAATAGAGAGAGTTTTTGAGAGAGATGAGAGGAATTTATTAATTCTTATTTAAATTGAGTGAAAGTGGTTTATAACTGACTTAAAACCATAATGAACTCGTCCTCTGAAATACCCAAAAGACCCTTCACTTAAATGGGTCTTTTTTTGAAGTTAAATAGACTTAAAAACAACGCGGACGAATCTGGGAAGTGGCTGCGCATTGTGGAGGCAATTTCACAATTATTTTTTTAAAATACGGTGGATTAATGGGACCTCATCCTTCTTCTTCACAAACAAGACCGGAGGACCCCATGGAGAAATACTAGATTGGATGAAACCCTTGTCTAGTAAATTCTTCAGTTGGAGCTTAAACTCTTTCAATTCGACCGGAGAGATTCCATATGGAGGAATTGAAATGGGATTCGTATCTTGTAATAAGTCAATGCCAAAGTCAGTTTACCATTCCGGAGGAAATTCAGGAAGGTCACTAGGAAAGACCTCTAGAAATTCCCTCACTACGAGGATCGACTCAACAGATCGAGCTTCATATTCTAGTTCTTTAACCCTCACCACACAGTATAGAAAACCCTTAAATATTATCTTACAACCCTTCAAGCAAGAAATGATTTGACCCCTTGGCATAGAATTTGCCCCCTTCCACTTTCTAATGGGTTCATTGGAAATTGAAACTTCACTACTCTCGTTTTACAGTGTATGGAAGAAAAAAAAAGCATCAAGACAATCCATACCCAATATGATATCAAAATTAAACATGTCAAGTTCTACCAAATAAACAATAATAACTCAATTGGGCAGTATTACAGGACATTTCTTGTAGACTCTCTCTGCCACTACCGAGTCACCCATTGGGGTACAAACCAAAAAGGGTTCAATCAAAACATCGGGAAGTATATTAAACTTCCTAGCAAACAAAGGTGTAAGAAGATAAAGGGCAGATCCTGGATCAAGGAAAGTATAAACATTAATAGAAAAGACTTGTAACATACCGGTCACTACCTCGAGAGAGCTCTCTTGTTCACCCCTAGCCTTGAGTGCATAAAAAGGGTTCCTTTTTTGGGTTTTCGGAGTTCGGACCGGTTGATTGAACTTGGATATTACCATTTACTTGACACTTCACATTAGGAAAATATTTCACCATATGGCCACCTTTGCGACAACCATAGCAACTATTAGTTCCATCAAAGCATTCACCCCCATGTTTCTTACCACACTTTCCACAAGTTGGTCTTTTCCTTGATGGATCAATATTTCTCCCTTTTTGAGGTTTAAGATTAGATACCCTATCATTGTGAGTCTTGGATAAATTGTAGGGGACTTGTTTCGAAAACATCTTCTTGAACTTAGGCTTGTCTTGCATGTCAAGCCTACACTTAGAAGAACCATTTTCAAAAGATCTTACCTTCTTAGCTTCTCGATTCCTCTTCCTTAGACAATTCTTATCTACATGTTGTGAATGAACTATCAACCTATAAAGATCAATGTTATCATGAATCATGGCTGCACGACATTCTTCTTCATGCTCTTTGGGCACACCCCTTACATAACAACTCATTTCATCCCTATCATTCGAAACCAAAGAGGAAGCATATTTGGACAACTTAATGAACTTTAAGGAGTATTCCTTAACACTCATACCTTCTTGAAGAATGTTAATGAAGTTCTCTACCTTACATTCCCTTTGCTCCCTTGGGTGGAATATGTCAAGAAAGGCATTTTTGAAGATCTCCCAAGTTATGGGACCACCTCCTAAATACCAACTATCTTTCCATTGATTGTACCATGTTTGAGAAACGTCCTTGAGTTGATAGGAAGCAAGATCATTCTTTTCAATAGTACTCACCCCCAAAGAAAATAAAATCTTATAGACCTCATCAAGGAAGTCTTGGGGGTCTTCATCAAACATTGATCCAAAGAACATTGGAGGATTCATCTTGGTAAAATCTCTCAAATAGGTATCCATAGTATTAGCCTGTTGGTTCTTCGAGGTACAACTTCCCTGTTAGCTTGAACCGTAATGGCTTAAGCTTGAGTGGTGATGGCTTAGGCCATTTGGAGAAGGGCTTCCCTCACCTCACCATCCGTCATTGACGGAGGATTGACTGGAACTTTATTCACAACAACTTGCTCTTGAGGAGGAACTATATTGCCTTGGGGAGTAGCTCCCGCATTTTCAATCTCTTCTCCCACTCTTCTCGTGGTTGTCCTTCTTGAGTTCATCTTCTATAACCACATGTAAGGGATTAGATGCTAAAAGACACAGTGTCAAAACTCTAGAGGAACGACATAGGATTTTCAATAAAAGAGAATTTTCCTAATCATCATATAGCGTCTCATTCATAATTGCGGTGCGCTTCAAAACCATGAATAAGACACTATATTTATGTTGTTTAAGTGAGACACTGACCCTATGTCATTTAACCTTATGCTGTGATACCAAGTTTGTCATGACTTGAGAGCAACCCCCAGATGCATTTGGCATCATCATCCTCTCGTATGATTCAAACAAGCCCTTAGCATTCGTAATAACATATCATAGGTTAAAAATCGCAGAAAATCAAAACTCTTACATACTATGTGAAGCATACTCATACTTCTCGCTTAATAACATGATAAACATACATATTATAGTCTAAAAACGGTCTCACATAAAAACCATCTAAGAATACGAGTCTTGACTAAGCCAAATTAAAGTCAATACACCATATAGGCCTTAAAACTATAGATTCCAAATGATAAAAGGAAATATAGAGTATCTCTTAAACCAATAAAATCTTCATAAGCTAGAATGATGAAAAGTAGCATCCCCGAACATGAGGACCTACAAACACTTGCAGAACAAGTTCCAAGCTTCTTCAATCTACCATCTTAATTTTCAACGGTCAGACCCGACATTTGTCGTTATATAAAGTATAGGGGTTAGTAATCTACATCTAGTAAGTATACATAAACATTTAAGGACATGAATGACAAAGGATTATCTTTTTATAAAGTATGCTAAGTCATTTGAAAGCCTTTAATGCACATACAAGAGCGCATATACAAGATAAGGATCACAACAACATAAAGCATGGTTATAATCAAATACATATCATCATAAAGTCTTATTATAATTTTCTTGATCAATATTTTATATCAACAAAAAATACAAAACACTCACCAAAAATCCTAGTGCAAGCCTACAAGTGCAATGATCATGTGAACCCGCATAACTCCACTTAATCAAGTAAACAAGATAAAAGAGCATACGTAATGCTTTGTTTCATAAAATGTACATCATTAGTAGTCATCGTCACATAGTCCATTTCATGTTCATAAACATAGCTGACATCTTATAAGAGCAACATCATACATCATGAGCATTATACATTTCTTATTATCATCTTACATGAGAACAATCTCCTAGGACATCCCTTAGAGTCAACTTTTGCAATGTATAGGTAGAGTCCCATACCCCTACCTATACTAAGTAGACTCCTCAAGTCACCCGAAAAAAGGAATACTTGCCAAGGTAGAACCAAGAGATGGACATAGCATTCTAGGTGGATCAACTAGCTAGTATAACTATGAAGGTAACATGTTCATGAACTAGGAGATATATTAGAGACCCATAGTTCCATATTACATGGCAGCCTCTATAACATGAGAGTCATTTTGAACCTACCTTCCAACTAGGGAAGGGACACCTCTCATATCTAGTTCATCGGTGCTAAGCTAATGTCCCTTTCGGAAATACCTTTAAGTCATTATTTATCATAAAATTTATCATAGGACATAGGAGACTAACTCCTCATATAAACATGATCATAAGATCTGTAGGTTTAGATGAGAATATCCTTTCATCATAACCTTCATTTGTGAGATGAAGAGATCATAATCATAGTGTGTAGGCATACAAGATAAACATCATCAACTTGCATTATCATATCCTTACAATGATCTCACATTCAACAAATTCATAGGCCATCGTATATTCATAGAAAAATCATATATACTTCAATTTCATAACAACTTCTATTATAGGCCAACATCAAGACAATAGAGTAGTTTAGAAGACCTACCCAATTGCTTCCAAGGATCTTCATCAAGAACTTACACTCAATTCATTACAATCATCCAATAATATAGTGAAACACTCAACGACATAACCAAACTCAACCACTCTAGTCATACGCAAGACTAATTCATAGTTAGGGTTAAGGGAAAGGGCTCAATTAAGAGTTTATTCAAGCTATAATTCCAATCCCAACAATTTCGTGATGTTTAGTGATAGATAGAACATAATCAAATCCATGATTTAGAGAAGGGACATGCTTCATACGAAAACCCAACATTACCTATCAATTACCCTACAAATATATACTTAATTAACCATAAAAAATCATAGTTTTTCATCATTAGTCATAAATCTCAAGGTTGGAAGAAAACCCTTATGTATAGTAAAAACCCTAGGAATTGAATTGTTGGAAATCATCTTTGAAAGGACCTATTGGGGAAAGGAATCCCAAGAGTGAATAACCCATACCTTATTTGACCATTATTTCATGAATTTTGATTAGAAATCTTGGAGTCTTAGTATTATTCCTCAAGTTTTTTCTTGTATTTAAATGGACTTTCAATAAAGAGAGTTTTTGAGAGAAATGAGAGGGATTTGTTAATTTTGATTTAGAGTGTGTGGAAGTCTTTTGAAACTGACTTAAAACCATTATAAAGTCATCCCCTAAAATACCCAAAATACCCTTCACTTAAATAGGTATTTTTGTGAAGTTAAATAATCTTAAAAATGACGCATTCCAATGTGAAAAGTGGTTGCGCGTCGCGGGGGCGGTTGCACATTTATTTTTGAAAATCCGAGAGGAGGAATTACACTTCATGTAGGCCTCCCACCGGAAGTCAACTTTTTGCCTACCTTTTTTTAGCTTAACGACGCGTGGCTAGTTCGACATCTTGGCTGTCGCAAACTGCTTTGGTAGCTTGCTCGTCAAGGTTTGGGTCCTCCCAAGGATAGTTCGGGCTGTACTTGGTTCCTTGGGGAGTCGTTACCGGAATTTTGAACCCTTTATCCTATTTTTTTTTACCTATTTAAAGTCTTTTTACAAGTTTTGGACTTCATTTGACACTCCCAGACCTTCAACAAACATGGAGACGTCTACTAGTTCAAATTAGTTAGTTTACGAACATCAAGGCCTTTCTTTGTCGTTTTGGCTCTAACCTTTCTAATTGAGCTTAATACATTAATATAGGTCTGGAAACATAATTTTAACATTATTTAATAGGCTAAACTCTAGTCTATGTCATGGAACTTCCAAAGTGTTAAAAATTACTCATGGTAGCATGATGTGATAAACTTCATGGTAGCTTGGGATGGAGGAAATAAGCTCTCCCATGTTTAAATTTGTCATGTGCTGTGGGGATGGTGGATCATGGTAGCTTGGGGATGGTGGTTCCCATGTTAGCTTGGGATGGAGGAGGAAATCTCTTCCATGATTAGGTGGGTCTTGTGTTGTAAGGATACTTGATAATGTTAGCTTGACTTGGTTAGGAGAAAACCATTTCATGGTAGACTTAGGGGAAATGCCTACACTCTCCTAATGTTAGCTTGACTTGCATGCAAGGTGCATTTCATGGTAGCTTGATTTTCATGCAAGGTGAATTTCATTTAATAACTTGAGATTAGTTTCTCATGGTAGCTTAGGGTTTATGATTCATGCTCCCCTATGGATTAGGTTTCATCTACATGATTGGTTGAATAGTGGTTAGGATGGTTGTATCCTTCCTTATCTTGGTTAGTATGATGAGATACTTTCCATGGCAGTAGATCTATTGTGATGGTTAGTTGAGCTTAACACACAAGGTTGCAAGATAAGTTAGCTTGGATTAGGTTAGTCTAGAGAAGTACTTAGTGTGGATGGTAGTATGGTATTTCATTCATACATTGCACAAATATGACTTGAAGCTACCTATGACATGTCCACTACACGATGCCTTCTTAGCTTTGATAGTGCTATAGTTTCTATCCATGACATTATTGACTTAACATTATTGTGTTTTGTCAATATAAACCAGGTCTATTAGACACTCCTAACTATAATGAGAGGGAATATGGTCATTCCAAGATATGCTTAGTGTGTGAGGTAGAACGAGAGGCTTCACATGAATTGCACAAGGTTACTTTGAGGTGGACTAGGGGAATAATTCTCATATTATATGATTAAATTAAGGTCTTAATTATGATAGTGGATTATGATCAATAATGACCAAATAGATATACTTAACTTTGGTTGTATTATGGATGCAACCTTAGTCCTGCACAAGTATACTTGGAGGTAGCTTGTGAAGTAGTTCACTTGAACAAGAAAGACAATGAGTTAAGTATAAACTCTTATAGAATTTATGATGTTCTATTATGCTTTATGATGCTTTATTATGTTTATGATATTCATTTTATTATTATGCCTTTATCTCTTATGATTTTGCCCATTATTGAGTGACCCTTTGGGATATCTTATGTTTTTGTATGATATTTTCTATACTTTGTACATTTTATACTAATGCATATTTTGCCTACATTAAAATTCAATGTAGTGTATTTAGGATATTGAGTTTCTTTGAAGTGTAGAATTTCCAAGGCTTTCAAGATGTGAAGATTGGTGAGTCCTCATACCATCCGAGGAAACCACAAATATAATGTCTTTTATGTTCTTTTCTATGTTTAGACTTTTATGGACTGTGATCTAAAACTATTGTATTCATTATGTCGTAGATGATTTTTGAGACATATGTTAGAAGTTTTATGTAAAGATTCTGCATTATGTTTTTGGAGAAAACCTTTTAGTTCTTTGCTAATTTTCATATTTTTATGTAATTAATAATTTCTAACGGCTTGTACAAGACCATTGAGAGGTCACGTACACTATCTTCCTTCTTGAAGGATGCCCTATCTTGTAGGGTGTACTCTAGGGTCGTGACAAACTAGGTATCAGAGCATAAGGTTATGAAAAGGTGTTAGGGGTTCTTAAAACCACGTCTAGTAGAGTTTTATTGATCGGTGTGAATGGTGACACATTTATAGAGGCTATGAGATGCTTAGGAAAGTTTCACGGCTTCATTCTTCTAGTCGTGCCTTCGAGTATGGCTTGAGTAAGCCATTCTTCTAATAATTGTCTATGATTTTATCCAGCTTTTGGCTAAAACTAGGGTTAATGTTAGAAGAGAAGTAGATGACATTGACGATTAAGAGGTTCCTTCCCAAGGAAATCAAGTCCCTGCCCATGTTCCTAATTATCCTCAAGGGGAAAATGTTACTTTAGAGGAATTTAGGAGTTTTATGAACTTATTGCTTCAAGTTTTGATGGCCCAAGATAATAAGAAGGTGGTGGCTAACCCCATAGGAGGAATGTGTCCTTATAGAATTAGATATTTCATTAGGATGAACCCTTCGAATTTTAGTGGCTCCAAGGTGGAGGAAGATACAATGGATTCATAGATGAGGTTTATAAAACTCTTTCTATTATGGGATTGACTTCTAGGGAGAAAGTGGAACTAGCCTCTTATTAATTGAAATATTTAAATCAAGTTTGGTCTTAGAAATGGAAAGATTCTAGGCCGGTAGGGGCGGGTCGCATAGAGTGGGAAACTTTTAAGTCGACTTTCCTTGATAGGTTCTTTTCTAGGGAATTGAGGGAGGCAAAGTTGGGGTAATTCATAAACCTCAAACAGGGAAAGTTGAGCATTAAGAAGTAAGCTTTAAAGTTCACTCAATTGTCTAGGTATGCACGAAACATGGTAGCAGACCCTAGAGACTTGATGAATAGGTTCATGACGGGGGTGTCCGAACTAGTGGAAGAAGAGTGGCGTATGGAAATGCTTGTAGATGATATGGATATCTCCCGACTAATAGTGGTTTTACTCAACAAACAGAGGAGTCCAAGCTTAAGAATGAGATAAATAGAAGTAGGATGGAAAATGAAGGGTCTGATGGACATGGTCATTTTAAGAATCGACAAAAGTCTTCCGGACATGGCTACTGTAGTAAACCTACATATGAGAAGATCAATGAGTGAGAGTGGCCATATGATGAAAGATTCCACTAAGGCAAAAGCTAATGTGAGAGAAGGCAAGCAAGTTTCTATAATCAAGTGGAAGAATGTCCTTCAAAGAGTAATACGTTCTATGCTCTCCAATCTAATGGTGATCAAGAATGATATCGTTATGTCCCTCTATGGAATCTCTTTATTGATTTGTGAAAATTTCAAGAATTTCAATTATTATTATTAGTTTTGCTATTTTTTCTGCTCTTAATAATGATGCATTGATAATAGAGAGACATGTGTGGCTTGTTCCCAAGTGGGAGATAAGGAGACTTTTTTCAGAAGGTCTCAATACGACTATGTGTAGTTATAATTAGCTTGGAATTCAATTGTTTCCCTGATATGGGTATGTGCATTTTTGTATAAAGCACATATGATGGGCTGCTAGTCTAGAGTAGGTCCTTTAAAGAAGCGTTTAAGAAAATTTTATTCAAACGAATGTTTCCCAAGTGGGGGATATTGCAAGGACTCAAGAAATGCATTGAGTAGAAATAAAGCCTCATATATGTGTCATGAGCTTATGAGGTCTTAAAATAACTAAAAGTAGTGATTATAGACAGTATGTAGAGTTTGACCGATTTCGTACATGAAATGTCAAAGATGTTCGAAAGTTATCCTTGAGATGTGCTTGCATGCTTTAGTATGTTTCAGGAGGTTTCAAGTAGTGTTTGGAGCTAAAATTGATACGGAATGTTTCTAAAATCTAGAAGAACATACTTTGGTTGGAAACGTACAGTCACGAATCCCCAAGAACCACCCAAAGGGTCCTTAAGGATCACCCAAAAGTGGACAGTGCACTACATTGGTAGTGTGACTTCATGACCCTCGAACGATGCCCCATCACTTGAGCTACACCCCATAGATTGGGGGCATCACTCCACACTTAGACATTGGAGTTGATCCCCCCAAATGGGACTCTCTGACAATAACGACAGACCTGCAGTACGACACCATCATTCAATCGACAATCCGTCGACTGCAGGCGTCGATGAGTCTGCAATTTTTCCTACAACATTCTATCTAATGAATGGGTGAATGGGAAATTCAGCCCCACGTTCAAATAAATGCATGGGCGGTTATGTTAGGTTGCTTTATGTAATTTTTGAGTATTTAAGCAATAAAAAACAAATTAGACCGTAGACTCCAAATCAAAACATTTCTCTCATCAAACAACTCTCAAGAACACATCGAAGAAGAAAAGAAGTTGAAGGATGCACTTAGGACAAAATTCTCAAAGGATTCAATATCGGATTAAGGATCTAATCAAAGGTATGTAAAAATTATTCATCCATGTATTCTTCCATTGATGGAGTCCCCTAGTTATTCCCCAATTGTGAATCCAAAGAACCTCAATGTAGAGAGTTTGTGATTGAATTGTGGGTAAGGCTTGATTGTGATCCCAATCTAGTGGCTAGAATTCAATTATGTTCATATGATGATTATGTGATGTTTTTATGAGGTTTTCATGTTTAATTTTAGTAATTGATGTTGAAGGTGATCATGGTGATTTCAAGTGATAAGATGCAAAATGAAGGTTCTAAGTTGATCTTCTTAATTTAATTGTATTATGTACTTATTGATCATGATTGAATCACCTAGATATGAATTGAACTAGGCTTAATTGATCTAGGATGGTCGTCACTTGTAAAGTTTGAATTGAACCTATGTGATCCTGTAGGCCTAGACTTACCTTTTAATGAACCAATTGAATGAATTAAGCATGTAATTGAACCTACATCATAATGAATAAAAGTTAATAATCGATTATGGGCTGTTATGCCATTGATTCTAGGGATTTGGAGGTAAAGTCATTATGAAGAGATTGTGATCATGTTTCCTTTCACACTTAGACACGAACATAATAGGAGAAGCAAGTTCTCTCACATAGATGAATTCTAGGTTGACCTAAGAACCTAAAATGAATTAATACGTGATGAACTATATTACATTGAAGATGGATTGTATGATCACTTCAAGTATAATAGACTTGATGAGATGAGACTAAGGCATGATAGCTTGAGATAAGAACTCGTTATAGATTGAGATGTGAATCTCAAGATAGCTTGAGATGTGAATTCTCATGATATCTTGAGATATGAATTCTCATGATAGCTTGAGATGTGAATTCTCATGATAACTTGAGATGGTAGGTCTCAAAGGTAGCTTGGTATAGTAAATCTCAAAGAGGGTTGAGTTGAAATACTAATGGTAGTTTGAGATATTAAATCTAATGGATGCTTGGGTTGAATTAATCATGGTAGCTTGAGGTGATGAACTTAATGGTAGCATGGGATGGAGTAAGTAAGCTCTCCTATGTTTAGCTTGGTCATGTGTTGCAAGGATACTTGATAATGGTAGCTTGGGGATGGTGGTAAAAATGTTAGTTGGGGATGGAAGAGGCATGATCTCCCATAATTAGCTTGGTCTTGTGTTTTGAGGTTAATTGATCATGTGATCTTGACTTTGTTAAGCAAAAAGTATTTCATGGAAGCTTTAGGGGAAATGTCTATATCTCCTATTATTAGCTTGGCGTACATGCAAGGTGCGTTTCATGTAATAGCTTGAGAATAGTTTTTCATGGTATCTTAGGGTTGAAGATTAATGCTCCCCTATGGTTTAGCTTGTATCTACATGATTGGTTGCATGGCGATTAGGATGGTTGTGTCATTCCTTAGGTAGCTTGTTTAGTATGATGAGATATTTTCAATGGTAGTAGGTATACTGTGATAGTAAGTTGAGATTAATAGACTAGGTTGCAAGATAATTTAGCTTGAATTACGTTAGTCTAGAGAAGTATTTATTGTGGATGGTAGGATGGGATGCCATTCATACATTTCACAAGTATGACTTGAAGCTACCTATGACATGACCACTACATGATGTATGCTTAGCTTGGATAGTGCTATAGTTGCCTTCCATGACATGATTGACTTAAGATGATAGTTCCATGTCAATATAAAGTAGTTCTACTAGAACTCCTAAACTAAAATGAAAGAGAATTGGATGATTTCAAGATATGCTTAGTGTTTGAGGTAGAATGGGATGCTTAACATGCATTGCACAAGGGTGCTTTCAGATGGCCTAAGGGCATAGTGCTCATATGATATGATAAACTTAAGGTCATAATTATCATAGTGGATTGTGATCAAGAATGACAAAAGAGATTTACTTAGCTTTCGTAGTAGTATGAAATGCTACCTTAGCCTTGCACAAGTATATTGGAGGTTGCTTACAAAGTAATTCACTTGAATAAGAAAGACAATGAGTTCAATATGAACTCTTATATGATTTATGATGTTCTAATATGATTTACGATTCTTTATGATTCTTTATTATGTTTATGATATTCATGTTATGCTTATGCTTTTATTTGTTATGATTATGTCCATTATTGACTAACCCTTTGTGATATCTTATGTTTTTGTATGATAATTTCCATACTTTATACATTTCTTACTAACACATATTTTTCCTACATTCTAATACAATGTAGGGTCTTGATGAGATTGAGTTGTTTTTAAGGGTAGAGTTTCCAAGGCTTTCAAGAAGTGAAGATTGGTAAGTCCTCATAGCATCCGAAAACAGCACCATTACGATGTCTTTTATGTTCTTTTCATTGTTTAAACTTTTATGGGCTGCGACCCAAGACTATTGTATTCATGATTTCATAGATTGTTTTTGAGACATATGCTAGAAGTTTTATGAAAAGATTCAGCATTATGTTATTGAAGAAGAATTTTTAATTCTTTGCTATATGTTTATGCAATGAGTGATGCCTAAGGGCTTGTACAATACCTCCAAGAGGTCAAGTACTCCATGTTGCGACTTGAAGGATTCCCTATTTTCTAGGGTGTACTTTGGGGTCGTGACAAGAACAAGGGTAGTTAAGTTTTAAATTCCTAATGAAATCATATTATAACGGAAGGGAGGTAACTCAATCCCTGGAGGTCGAATCATTTTGTTTGTAAAAGCTTGTAAGATGATCTCTAAGGGGTTTCTCAACCATATTGTAAGGGTGACATATTTGAATCCGAGATTCCTTCATTAGAGTCGGTACCCATAGTGAATGATTTTCCAAAAGTCTTTCAGGATGACTTGCCCAGAATTCCTTCTGAATGGGAAATAGACTTTGTTAAAGACATGTTATCAGATATAAATCCTTTTTCAATCCCTCCTTACCGGATGCCTCTAGATGAGTTGAAGGAGCTAAAACTTCAACATAAAGACTTTCTAGACAAGGGCTTCATAAAACCTAGTATTTCGCCATGGGGACCTCAGGTGGTACTAGTTAAAAAGAATGACGGGTCCCTTAAGATGTGCATTGATTATAATAAACTAAATAACCATAAATAACAAGTACCCTCTCTCAAGGATCGATGATTCATTTGATCAACTACAACAGGAAAGCTACTTTTCTAAAATTTATTTGAGGTCGGGGTATCACCAAGGTTTTGTAGTGTATTGTGACGCTTCTCAAGTAGGGTTGGGTTGTTTCCTTATGCAACCTGGTAAGGTGATATCATATGCCTCTAGACAACACAAGGTGCAAGAGAAGAACTATCAAACTCATGATCTTGAATTAGCGGTCGTAGTGTCTGCTTTGAAAATATAGAGGCATTACTTGTATGGTGTCCATAAGGATGTATTCACTGTCTACAAGGGCCTTGAATATGTGTTCACTCAAAAGGTGTTGAATCTCCCACAGAGAAGATGGTTTGATATTTTTAAGAATTACGACATGAGTAAACTATACAACCCCGAAAAGGCCAATGTCATTGCGGATGCTCTAAGTCGTGTGTTAATGGGTAGTGTAGACCTTATTCCCAATGATAAGAAAGATCTAGTGAAAGAGGTTCATAGATTGGCTCGGTTGAATGTTCGGTTGGAAGATTTTCCAAAAGGAGGTTCTATGTTCATCATAACTCTGAATCATATTTAGTGTTGGATGTGAAGTCTAAGCATCACCTTGATCCACAATTGATGGAGTTGAAGTAATAGGTTCTTATGTAAGTTCAATGAGGCTTTCTTCTAGGGGAATAACGTTCTTAGGTACCAAGTAGATTGTGTCTACCAGGTATTTATCTTGCTCTTCGAGAAATATACTGGTGGGATGGTTTGATGAGGGACATATCGGAGTTTATGGCTAAGTGTCCTAATTGTCAACAAGTTAAAGACAAACACAAACGACCTGGTAGTTTAACTCAAGTGATGGATGTTCCTACTTGAAAAAGGGAAGATATCAATATGGACTTTGTATTGGGGTTGCCTAAGACTCGTAGGCAAAATAACACAATAATGTCGATTGTAGATAGATTGACGAAATCTGCCCATTTTACCCCCGTTAAGTCTACTTATTTTGCGGAAAAATATTCTAGATTGTACCTTAATGAGATTTGAGTTTGCATGGGATCACATTGTCCATCATCTCGGATAGAGGTGTCCAATTCACTTCTCATTTTTGGAGGTATTTTCAAAAGGGTTTAGGTATTCAAGTTAAACTTAGCACCGCTTTTTATCCACAAACGGATGGTCAAACGGAGCATAACATCTAGACTTTAAAGATATGTTAAGAGATTGTGTTATTGACTTCAAGGGTAATTGGGACGATCCCCTACCGTTGATAGAGTTCTTCGATAATAATATCTTCCATTCGAGTATTTCCATTAAACCATTTAAAGATCTCTATGGTAGGAGATGTAGGTCTTCAGTTGCGTGGCTTGAGGTAGGAGAGTCATCACTCTTTGGTCCCGAGATAATATATGAGTCCTTATAGAAGGTTTGGATGATAAGAGATAGGTTAAAAACAACCTATAGCTGGCAAAATTCATATGCCGACAATAGAAGAATATATCTACTTGAAGATTTCACCCATGAAAGGGGTGATGAGATTCGGTAAAAAGGGGAAGCTCAGTCCCCTTCATGTGGGTCCTTATGAGATAGTGACACGGGCCAGGAAGGTTTCATATGAGTTGAATCTACCAAGTGAACTAGCCCCGGTTCATCCCATATTTCATGTCTTCATTCTTAAGAAGTGTATAGGCGACCCCATGTCCATTTTCCTGATTCATGGATTAGGAATGCATGAGAAACTTTCCTATGAAGAGGTTTCGGTTGAAGTTCTGTATCACCAAGTCAAGAAGTTGAGTAAACCATAAAAGTCTTATGGAGAAACCTCCTAGTTGACGGAAAAACACGGGAGGCCGAGGCCGATATGAAGTCCCATCATCCTCATCTTTTTCCAAAAAATTCAATCCAATGTTGAGGTTATTAACAATTATATCAAAGCAAAATAATGAATAATATTGAATTTTGCTTGATTTACTAATATGTGCATATTTATGGTAAATATTTATGCTGAAATGAGTTTTCATGAAAAATTCTCTTTTGCTTAACTTCTCTTATTTGTGTTATATGTGTAGTTGCGTTTATGAAATTGTAGTGAGCATGATTAATGTATTTTGAAACAAGGTTTGCATAGCTGAGTCTTGAAGTTCATGGTGAGCTCATGTTGATATAGACAAGGTAGTTCCTCATGTTGTCATGTTGAGCTCTTCTATATGGTGAATTGTGAGTTGGGTTGCTATGTGTAATGCCATGATTTATGTGTTTAATGGAGTGGAGAATTACTCCTTTGGTCTGTGATTCATTGTGATTTTATATTGTAGATATTGTTGTTGTTTGGGCTGCTAGTATTGAGTCTCATTCTCTCCCTATAAAAGAATTTAGGTGTTATTCAGTGACGAATGTTCCCAAGGAGGGGATAATGTATCACCCAAAAAGTACATGACTTAACCTAGATCCTCACATGATGAACTAAAATCTAAAAGTCTGTTTCTAAGTCTAAATTAATGAATTGTAACTAATTAGGAAGTCTTAGAGTCAAAAAGTTAACAAACGACCATAACGTCCGGAGAATTGCAAAAGATGAGCTAATGTGCCTTGGTATGTTTAAAGCGGTTTTAAGAGTCCAAATTTGGTAAAATATTGTAAAATGGTGGTAAACACAAAGTAGAGTGTGTTTAGGGTTGAAATATTTGGGTAGGACTCCCCAAGGACTAACCTATGGGTTCTTGAGGAGCACCCTTGCATTTGATCAAAAAGCTATCAAATTGCCAGCGGCTAACGAAGGACCAAACGACGAGCCATCGATGGGTCAACGATCCATTGATGATGTTCGTAGGTTCACACTTATATATTTTGCATAATGATCTCAATTCAAGTCTCTGACAAAGACGTGGACTGCCAGTACGGGGCGGTAGTCTAGTCGATGCCACAAAGACGGGCAGTCGTCGTTTAGCCCTCGACATCACTTTTAAGTTTAAGAGTTAACTAGTTAAGCTACATAATTATATAACAAATAAATTAAGGGTTGAGGGGTTGTTATTTAAGTTAGTTAGGGACAATAAAAGAGTTAGACTTCATCTAAACCAACTTAACACCCCATTATTCCCAAACCCAATTCTCTCCAACTTCTTTCTACTTTCTCTCTCTATTCCAAGACCCCATTTAAGACCAAGCTTCAAGGTTCACTAGGGATTCAAGACACAATGTATTCTCCATAATTTATGGAAGCTATGCACTCTTGGGATCTCTTTCCCCAAGAGGCTCTTCAAAATTGGTTTCTAAGGATGTCTAAAAGATGGGTTTTCTTCGGATTTCGGGAACGATCTTTGAAATTGATTTGATGTTTAATTGATTTAGTTTATATTGATATACAATGATTGAATATTGTTTAATTGATGCAGTTCTTAGTCTTTGACCTAATTTTATGGATTGAGGTTTATTTGATTAGCGATGATTAAATTGACTTAATGATTGTATATATTACTATTTGGTAAGACTTTATGATTATGTGTGCTTTACATTGATGATGATGGTTTATATTTGATAATGATGTTCAATTGAAGTGTTATATCTGAATAGATTAATAAGATGCTGATATGATGAATGTAATGGCATGTTACAGACATATTTAATTGTTAGATCTTGATAGGGGTATGATCATACAAGGATGTATATGTTTCTCTTTTGTGCCAAATTATGATATGATTATGATGTGTTGATCTCACTAATGAAGGGTTGCAATGAAAGGAAATTCTCATGCAACACCTAATGATCTAATGATATGATTATACAAGGGGTTACCCACTATGACCTATATTAAGATATGATTTTTAAGAAAGGCTTAAAGACATTTCAAAAAGGTACTTTAGCTTAGCACCGAACAAACTAGATATGAGAGGTGTCCCTTCCTAATGTGGGAAGGTAGGTTCACAATGATTCTCATGAGATGAGGACTCCTATTCAAATGGTCATGAAGAGTGTTTAATACATATCTCCTAGTTCCTTAACTATGTTTCCCCCATAGGAATACTCGCTAGTGGATCGACCTAGAATGTTATGTTCATGTTTTTGTTCTACCTTGGCAACTAGAGCACTTTCTTTCGTTGTAGGATTTCACGACACTGGATTCCATGTTTAGCTCACATGGTCTATTGTCGCTTAAGGCAATTGTTCCCGAAAGAAAGAAGAATGAATTAAAGTAATAAAGTGATCACTAACTAGAGTGACTTAAGGGGATCTACTTTGTATAGGTAGGGGTATGAGACTTTAACTGCACATTGCACAAGTTGACCTACAAGGGAGTCCTAAGAGGATGTTATTATGTACTTATGTTATGAATGAAATGCAAATGTTGACTTTACATGATGTTGACCTTACACGATGTCTACTTTATGTGATTAACATGATACTGGTCTAAGTTGATGTATATGATGATTAATATTTTCAAAACACGGAAGTACCCCCTAGAAGATGGGGCAACCTTTTGGTCGTAAAAATTGGGTACTTGACCCTTCAGAGGTGTTGTACTAGCCTGCTAGCTATCATTCATCGCATAAGACATTAAAGGTGGTGCAGAATTAAAACTTTTCACGACATTAATATAAATAAAATATTTTTCATAAATACTAAAGAGTAGTTTCGTCGTCAGAAGAAAACTTAAAGCAACAACATAAATATCTTAGGGACACACCCCTTTACGTGGAAACAAAATAAATAATATGTCTTATATAAGTCTTGAAGTAGAACTAGAGAACTAATGACTATGTCCTCGAATATAGGATGACATACTCAGTCTTGAGAAAGACAATTGCGAGGCTTGCCTTCTAATCTTCAACTTGCCTTCAGCCTATAGTTATAGAGTATAGAAAAGTATGGGATTAATACAAACATTATACTAAGTATGGCATATGAAAAAACATGCAAAAAGGGACGTTTAAGTAGAAATAAGCTTTCATGCCAATTAAGTAAAACTTTCACGAATATTGAAGTGAAATAGAACATATATCATCATTTAGCACATCGGAAAGCATTTGCAATATTTTAACACAAAAAGTCACTTTAACAGTAAATTCAAGAGAAAGTACAGTGAACTCACTAAATTTCACAGTGAACACATTTTCCAAGAAGTTTCCCTAACCAATGTTATCCTAAAACACACAAAGTTAGACATGAAGGAACCGCCCATACAATTCCTTCAATAAGCACCTATGTGATCCTCAAGGCTACCCATTATAGGCTTACTTCGTATGGCTAACAAGTCCACACTCCAACAACTAAACATTGGAGAAACATACTTGCATTTAGAACTTCATATAGGCACCCCTATTCAACTGGACTTGAAAGTTACACAAAGTGCAATGTGAGAATAGCATCCCATAATACTACTCCAACAATGTACTCCTTGAGGATTCCATGAGATTAGGTAGACCACATCCATCATTCATAAACATCATCAAACAAGACATAATCTTAACATGCTTTCTTAACATTAGACATTAAGTCACCTAACTTCATTTTCAATATAAAATTAAACATTCATACAATTCATATAAAGATACACCAAGACACCCCTTTCAAGAGTCTACTTGTGCAATGGAAAAATAGTGTCCCATACCACAACCTACCCTGAGTAGTACACTGTTTAGGAGATTTAGTTCATTACATTCTTTTGTGGGGAATTAGATTTAACCCACATATACCATGAGAGCTAGACATGGAATCACGACAATAAATCTTATCGGATGAGGGATCCTAGTTGCCAGGGTAGGGTTAGTCCTGTACCCTTTACATGCATTCTCCAAAAGCTACACCCATGCTGTCAGAAAGTTAATGTATAATAAAATTTCTACTAAGTAAATCATTCTCTAATAACGAGGAGTACTCATCTAAAGAGGTACATTGGATAAAACATATCAACTCATGAAGTGTAACCACCCCTTCCTCAAATCCTCTCGGTGCTAAGCATAACTCCCCCACAGTGACTTAAACATTCATTACTAAAAGTTTAAGGATAACTATTGGACACCACATCTCAACTCATCCATCCTATAACCTACATTACAATGCTCTTGGAAAATAGTGAGGTTGCTACTAAACACTTCATCTCAACTCACGAAGAGTGTTCACCCCAAAACTCCCCCATTCACATTTATTAAGTTCATTCATTCAAGTGTGTCTGTGCTCATGTGAGCACACCTTTCATATAATCACCATTTTGATAACATTGACTTCTTAGCACATTCATAACTTCATTCATCATGTATCACAAAGTATCATACTTCATATAAACATATACTTCACTTAGTCGTAGTCTCTACGAATCAGACATAACAAGCTTCAAAAATCTCATCAACAAGAACATCATCATTATCATTTTAGTTCACATAATATGTATTCATGGACATATTCACAATACACATGTAAATTCATATTCATATACTTCAAATAAGCACTGCCACCACAGGTGGACCATACCAATCAAGAACATTTCACAATAAAAACTAAACAACATGACCGAATTACCATTCATCCAAGCTTTCACAACCTATTCACAATTTCTCCAATAATTCATCATAAAAAATCCCTTAGGTCAGTACCTAAATCACAATATAACCATAAAGAAAACATAACTCTAACACTTTCTAATCAAGTTCGTTAAAACCATTTCATAAGCTAGAAGTTGATAAAAAGCATAAACATTGTTTCATTAAAGTTTTGAAATTAAATCCGTTATTTAACACTAAGATAAAGTCATTTTAATTATTAAAACATTTTTATGCAAATACCCATACTTAGAGTCAAGGAATAAAGAAGTTGGAGTTTGAAACTCTTTTTGAAATATCTCAGAAGTGGCTCCTTGAATGAAAGAAGGTTCATGGATTACTACCATACCTCAATGAGAAAAAACACAAGAAAATTTGATGAATAAAACTTCCACCACCAGCCCTTCTAGCCCTTCCTTGAGTTCTAATTTCTATGGAGTTTGAGAGAGTCTTTCTTGAGGGAGGGGTTTGGGTTTTTTTTTGAAAATGAAGTCTAAAATTAGGTCTTACTGTTTGAACAATATTAATATAGCTAAATGACCCTAAAAATATCATCCATATCTCATAAAAGACTTGGGGTGAATTTACAAAACACCCCAAGCCTTGCAAAAAAATGTGACAGCTTTACAGTGACCAAACGACGGACCCCAACTACTGGGCGTCGACTGAACGACAGCCCGTCCTGTTGGGAGTCATTTGGTTCAGAGACTTGATCCATGGGGGTTAATATCGCACCACTAAGTGTGAATGTATGCCCCTGAACGAGGTCCTGTCATCAAGACTACGGTTCGTTGATTCTAGGGTGTCGCTTGTCTAGTTTTTGCAGCTTGGTTGCCAAGTCTTGGGTTCTCCTATATGACCCATTGTTGGTCCTACATGGAGTCATACTAGGAATTTGAACCCCTAAACATAGTCATAAATTTATTATGAACCTCCACCACCAATTTCAACCAAAACGAACATGTAAAACTTGCTAAAACACATAAGGACACACAAGCATATTCCGAGGCACATCTTCCGAACGTCATGGACGTTCTTAGACGTTTGACCTCCAAGTATCACCAAAATTTATACACTTAGTAAGTAAGTAATTATAAACTATTTTAGGACCTTATAACCTTATCAAACTCAAGCTTGGCTCTAGTTAAGCCTAGTTCGTTTTAGGGAGTCACATTCTCCCCCACTTGGAATAACATTCGTACTCGAATGACACTAAAAATCTTTCAGGACATAAAGGATTCAATTAGAATCACATGACACATCAAGGTCAAAAAATTCATATACAATGCATTAGATTTACAAGTAACACAACTACACATTGATAGACATTTTTGCAGCACGGCCACTTTTGCAACAATTTTCGTAATTCAAACACAAACTAATTTCTTTATTTATGGAGGGACTACCTTCTCCAAAATTATACATTCTCATATACATCATTTTACACACATTGAAACTACAAATCATGAAAATTACATTTAGTCAATTTTTTGAAATTTCTTACAATGAGTACCAAAACTTTCACAGTGAAGTATGCATAAATTTCAACAATTCATCTTTCAAGTAATTTAACATAAAAGAATGACAATATGAGAGACTAGATCATATGAACTCATCTTACAACATAAGAATAACAACTATAATGGATTAATAATTACCGGGCCTTTCATTCCAGATTAGTTCCTTACTTAGACTCCAGTACAAAGAAATGATTCTTCCTTGGAGCATTAGGATCCGAACCACCACTAGGGGCTTGGTCGAACTCTTTCCCTTTTGCCATGATGTTAAGCCATTCCCTCATATTTTGAACCTTATAACCACACCCAAAGCAGTCATCCGTTCTTTCAAGACACTTACTAAGTGTTGCTTTCCACAATTAGTACACCTAGACCTCAAAAGTAATGCCACCTCATTGGGAATTTTTGTTGGGAGCCATATCCTTGTTCCCCATGGAAGACTTTTGATGATCGTATATCTTATTAGGTTTTGGTTGGTTTGGTTCATCCAACCTAGGACTCTTTTCCTCTTTCCCTATCTCCCTAATCTTTAACTCCTCAACTTGTTGAGTATACACCATGAGCCTAGAGATATCCATATCATTAAGGAGCATTATTGTACGAAACTTCTTCTCCACCAAGCTAGACACTCCCATCACAAATTTGTTCTTCCTAGACCTAGGGTTAGCTACTATGGTTGGGGCATACTTAGAGAGTTGGGTGAATTAGAGAGAGTACTCTTTCACACTCATTCCGCCTTGACGAAGATTCATGAATTCCACCATCTTCTTATCCCTTCTATCTAACGGAAAGAACGTATCAAGAAAAGACTCTTTGAACACTTCCCAATCTACCGGACCATCCCATAAGGGTATGTCATATCTCCATTGCTCAAAAAACACTTGAGCCAGATCCTTGAGATGATAACAGGCTAGCTCCAGTCTCTCTCTAGGGGTCACACCCATAGCATCCACCACTTTGAACACCTAATCTATGAAGATTTTTGGATCTTCATCCTCTTTAGTTCCATGAAAAGTAGGAGGGTTCATCATCATGAAATCCAGAATTCTAGAAGCGGGAGTACTTACATTGGGATTTGGTCCACCTCCTTAGTTAGCTTGGGCAATCAAATGGTTAGTGACGACTTGAGCTTGAGTCATAATGAGTCTGCTCAAATCCATAAGGGCAGCCTTAAACTCCACATTAGTCATATCCCCTTCAACAAAGGGATCTTGAGGACCTTGGGACATAGGGGACATTTCGGGAACATAAGTTCCTTGAAGTTCTTTATTATGGGGAACCTCCTTATCCGCATCTTCTTATTCAACTATAGAGACTTTTACACCACACGGAGGGATCCTATCATTAGTTACTCCTTCCCCCTCCCTTCTAGGGTTTGTCCTCCTTGTATTTTTGTCCTATATACACAAGATAAGAGATTGAGAAAGACATCTTATGGATCTCAACTTTAAGGCATAACGATGGAATAATGTAGAAAAGTGAAACTTCTATCGCCTTATAGCCCCTCACTCATGGGTGTGTCGCGATTCACACCGATGAATAAGACTCTACTAGAAGTGGCTTGTGAGACTCTAGACCCTAAAATATAGAATGTCGACGAACGCATGACCCTCCATTATTTTCTCCTCTTTTCTCCACTTTTCTTTTCTTGAACTCTTAACCAAAACCCTAGGTTTATATTAGGATTATATAGGATTATAAAACTAAACCTAAAAATATTAGATCCCTAAAATATTACTAAAAATTAATTAAATTTTCTTGGATAAGAAAAGGACCAAAGTTGTAACACTCTGAAAGTCCATGACTTAGTCTAGATCCTCACATGATGAAATAAATTCTAAAAACTATTTATTAGTGTAAATTAATATATTAGAACTAATTAGAATGTGTTAGAGTTAAAACGTTAAGAAACGACCATGACGTCCGGAGAATTTTAAAAGATGAGCTAGTGTGTGTTGGTATGTTTTATGGGGTTTTAAGAGCCAGAATTTAGCCATATTTGGTAAAAATACTTTAAAGACATAGTGGAGTATGCTTTGGGTACAATCTTCTGGGTACGAATCCCCAAGGATTACCCTAGGGGTCCTTTAGGAGGTCTCTTATATTTGACCAAAAAGCTGTCAAATTGAAAGTTGGTAAAGGTGGACCAAACGATGAGGTTTCGATCGGGAAACAACCCATTGATGGTGGTCGTAGGTCCATACTTAGAAATTTGGGAAAATGGCTTCCAAATCCAGTCTCTGAAAAAGACGACAGACTTCTAGTATGGGGCCGTAGTCGGTCGACACCCCACAAATGGGCAGTCGTTGTTTCGCCCTCGATTTTACTAATAAGTGTTAGAGTTAGGTAATTAAATTATATGATTAGTTAATAAAATAATTAAGGGTTTATATGTGGTTAATTAAGTTTTTTAGGGATTATAAAAGTGTAAGACTTCATCTAAACAAACTTAACACTCCATTATTCCCAAACCCAATTCTCTAAACTTCTCTCTACTGTCTCTCTCTATTCCAAGACCACATTGAAGACCAAGATTCAAGTTTCACTAGGGGTTCAAGACTCAATATACTCTCCATCATTATTCAAGGAATGTTAAGGTATGGAAGCTATTCACTCTTGGGATCTCTTTCTGCAAAAGACTCTTCAAAATTTATTTCTAATGATGTCTAATAGATGGGTTTTCTTCCGATTTCGTGAATGATCTTTCAATTGATTTGATTTTGAGTTCCTTTGGTTTATTTTGATATATGTTATATACATGTAACATAAGGGAATGAACCATCAAAACTAACTAATTCAAACCCTGAATTATGATTTTATATTGGTTAATTGTTGTAGTTTTTAGTATTTGACCTTGTCATGTAGAAGATTTCATGATTGAACCCTTTTTTCTAACCCTAAGTTATGAATCGAGGTTGATTTTATTAGTGATGATGCAATTGACTTCGTTTTCTTATAGATTACTATTATATGGTGATAGTAAGTGAATTTATTGATGAATATGGTTAGATTGATGGTAAGATATTGAAGGAGGCTTTTGGAGATATTTGGTAAGACTTTATAATTATGAGTGCTTCACTTCAGTGATGATGGTTAATACTTGATGATGATGTTCAATTGAGGTATTATATCTTAATAGAATAAGGAGATAAGGATATGATGAATGTGATTGCTTGTTATGGATATATTGAATTGTGAGATCTTTCTAGGGCAGGATGAATGTGTTTCTCTTTTGTGCCCAATTATGATAAGATTATTAAGTATTGATCTCAGTAATGAAGAGTTGCAATGAAAAAAAGTTATCATTCAATACCCAACGCGCTAATCACAGTATAATAAAAGGGGTTAGTATCTTCTGACCTATATTAAGATATGATGCTTAAGAAAAGTTTAAAAAAGTTTAAAAAAGGGACTTTAGCTTAGCACTGGGCGAACAAGATATGAGAGGTGTCCCTTCCTATTATGGGGAGGTAGGTTCAAAATGATTCTCATGAGATGAGGACTCCAATGCTAATGGGCATGAAGAGGGTTAGTATGTATCTCCTAGTTCCTTAACTATGTTGCCCCTGTAGGAATACTAGCTAGTGGATCCACATAAAATGCTATGTTCATGTTTTAGTTCTACCTTGGAAGGTAGAGCACCTTGTTTAAGTGAAGCATTTCATGACACCGGATTCCATATTTAGCTCACATAGTCTATTGTCAGTTAAGGTGATTGTTCCCAAAATTAAAATGAATGAATTACTAAACTGAACACTAACTAGGGTGAATTAAGGTATCACAGTAGTGTAGGTAGGGGTATGGGACTTTACGTACATATTGCACACGTAAACCTTGTGTAAACGTTAACCTTTAAAGGAGTCCTAGGAGGTTGTTCTTATGTACTTATGTCACGAATTAAATGCAAATGTTGACTTTACATGATGTTGACCTTACATGATGTTGACTTTATGTGATGAATATGATATTGATCTATGTTGATGTATATGATGATGAATGTGCATGATATGAAGATATATGAAATATACAAATTGCTTATGGTCTCTTGCTTTGTTTACTTGATTATGTGGGGTTATGGGGCTTCACATAAGCATTCAACTTGTAGGCTTGGCAATGGATTGTGAGTGAGGGTCTTACCTGCATTGATGTTATGAACTCTAGTACATGAATTGTTGTTACGACTTTATTTTGAAGCTATTCATGTTGATATGACCTTATGCTAATGTTGGTCTTGCGTTGGCAATGAACTTGTGTTAAGTTATTTTATGATCATTGGCTTTTATATTCTCTTATATGTGCATAAAGGTTTTTTAATGTGACTTACATTGGTTTTGAACAAATTGTCCGTTTATGAATGATTTCAACGATTTTACTAGCATATGTTTCCATACTTAGTACATGTGGTTTTTACTAACCCATATTCTTTCTCGTTTCCCAAACAATGTAGGTTCGGGACATTAAAGGGTATGAGGCCACTTTGAAGGAAGGCTTGGACATATTTCCCAAGGTATTGGTAGGTCTTCACGTTCAGGGATGTTGACATTCTTCTACTCTAGCTATGATGTTGCTTTTGCCTAAATACACTTATTCATTCGTTTATCATTTGAGACTATAGTTGTAAGCCTATATGTTGCATATTATATTGAAGGAAGGGCTATGTCCAATATTTTAATTCTCTATTAGGTGGTTTAATGTGAGAAAAAGTATTAGACTATATCTTATGAATTGGTTATATTGCTTAAACGAGAAGTCTATGTAAACTTCATAAGCGAGGAGGTTAAGTAAACTCCATATATGATATGTGAGAAGTATAATTATACTTCACTATGTAATGTTTTTAATTTTCTTCATTTTTGACCTATGATATGTTATGACGAATACTAAGGGCTAGTACAAGTCCTCTTCGAGGAAGAAGACGTCGGTTACGTCTAGGGGGTGCCCCCTAGTCATGAAAAACATGGTATAACAGCATGAGGTTGAAGTAATCTTAGAATTGATGTCTCACTAAACTATGTCTATGTATAGTCTTGTTCATGGGTGTGAAACGCGCCACACTTATAAATGATAGGCTACGTAATGCTTAAGAAATTCTCACCTCTTTGGTGATGTTGAATGTCGTGCCTCAAGAGTGGTAACTTTGTATGTCCTTTTTATTCTAACCCTTTTATTGTGGTTATAGGCTATGACTTCTAGAAGGGTAGACTCAATAAGAATTGAAGAAGAGATTTCTAATGCGGGAGTTCCTCCCCAAAACAATCAATGTCCTCCTCAAGAACATGCTAGAGAAGGTGACCAAGCTCCGGCCAATCTTCCGGCCATCACGGATGGAGAGATAGGGTTGGCTTTCATCAACTTCGCTCAAGCTATGACTACTCAAGCTCAAGCCATATCTACTAAGGCTTAAACCATGACAGCTCAAAAAAAAACCGGAAAGTTTGACCCCGTGTGAACAAAAATAATAGTACCATGGCTTCTTGCTTGAGAGACTTCACAAGGATGAACCCTCAAATGTTCTTTGGGTCTAAGATGAATAAAGAATCCGAAGACTTTACTGATGCGGTCTACAAGATCTTGTATGCTATGGGAGTAAGTTCTAATGACAAGGCCGAACTAGTCTCATATCTACTCAAGGATGTGGCTTAAACTTGGTATACTTAATGGAGAGACAATAGGGCTTTGAGAGGGGGTCCCATAAGTTGGGAAGCCTTTAGGAGGGCAGTACTTGATAGGTACTTTCAAGTTATAAAAGAGAGTCAAAAGTGGAGGAGTTTATCAACCTTCGTTAAGGAGGTATGAGTACGCTAGAATCTTTGAAATTCACTAAGTTGTCCAAATATGTTCCTTCATTGCTATCCAATCCTAGAGATGTAATGAGTCATTTTGTGATAGGTTTTTCCGATGAACTTGTGGAATAGTGTCTTTTGGGGATGCTTCATGACAACATGGACATTTCTTATTTTATGGTGCATACTCAACAAGTTGACAAGACTAGTCTCAAAAGGAAAAATACGGAAATCAAGAGGGAAGATGCTTATGAAGGAGGTATTTCTAAGGGAAAGTTAGAAATCAAAGAAAAGCCTATGTTCAAGAAGAGATTCTCCAACCAAGTTCCTACTAAATTTCCCAAGGCTATCAACTATACAATGTCTAACCCTAGGTCATAAGAGGGAAGAAGTGGAAATTCACCTAGTGAGAAACCTACTTGTACTAAGTGTGGTAAGAAACTTATGAGTGAATGCTTGGTTGGAACGGATAATTGCTTGGTTGTGGAAAGGATGTCCATAAGGTTAAAGTTTGTTCCATGATTAAGGATATAGGAAAGGAGAGTAGCCAAGATCAAGCAAGCGGTCCTAGTTCCGATCCTCCTATGAATAACTGCTTCTACGATCTCCACTCTATGGGTGAACAAGAGGATTCTCCCAATGTTGTCACCGTCATGTTACGAGTATTCTCCATAAATGTCTATGCTTTAGTAGATCCCTGCGCTACATTATCATTTGTAACTCCTCTAGTAGCTAAAAAGGTTGATGTTATACTCGATATCTTAGTTGAACCTTTTCTGGTTACTACCCCGGTGGGTGACTTCGTTGTTGCTAGAAGAGTATTTAGGAGTTGTACTATATCATTGACCAATATAGTTACATTGATGGATTTGGTAGAACGTGATATGGCTGATTTTTTTGTCATCTTGGGAATTTATTGGTTGCATGCTTTTTTTGCTTCTATTGATTTTAGAGCTATAAGGACTCAAAAAAATCCAATAGGTAAAAAACGAGCTTAATATATGTGTAATGAGCTTATGAGGTCTTAAAATGAGCAAAAATTGTGTTTCAAGATAGAATGTAGTGTTTGAAAGAGTTTGGAGTTGAAACTTCCAAGAACGTCCAACACGTTCGAAAGTTAGCCTTGAGACGTGCTTGCTTGCCATAGTATGTTTCATGAGGTTTTAAGTAGTGTTTCGAGCTCAAAGTGATAGGAAAGGTTCCTAACATCTATAAAAATGTATTTTTTTTTGAAACATTGGGGCACAAATCACCAAATACCATCCAAAGGTTCCTTCAAGAGGACCCAAAGGTGCGCAGTGCACTGCCTTGGAAGTTTCACTTCACGACCCTCGAACAACGCCCTGTCACTTAAGCTACACCTCGTCGATTTGGGGCATCAATCCACACTTAGACATGGGAGTTTATCCCCCCAAAATGGGACACTCTGACAAGAATGACGGACCTGCAGTAGGACCTCATCGTTCCATCAATGCTCCGTCGACTAAAGGCGTTGATGGGTCTTCATTTTTTCCTGCAGCACGCTGTCTAACAAAGGGGTGAATGGGAAATTTACCCACGACCAAGTATATGAATGGGTGGTTATTTTAGGATGTTTTAGGTATTTTATGAGTATTTAAACAATAAGAAATCAAGTTAGACACAAGACTCCAAATCAAAATCTCTCTATCCACAAAGAGCTCTCAAGAACGCCATAGAAGAAGAAGAGAAGTTCGAGGCTGCTCTTAGGACGAAATTCTCCAATGATTCAAGCTATGATTAAGGATATAATCTAAGGTATGTGAATCTTATTCATGCATGGATTCTTCCATTCATGGAGTCCCCTATTTATTCCTCAATTGTGAATCAAAACAACCCTAATCTTGAGAGGGTTGTTAATGCATTGTGGGTAAGTCTTGATTGTGATCTCAATCTAGTGGGTAGCACTAATTATGTGCATATGATGATTATGTGATTTTTTCGTGAGGTTTTCACTATGAATTGTAGTAATTGATGTTTAAGGTGATCATGGTGATTTTAGGCAATTAAAGGCAAGATAAAGGTTCCAATTTGATCTTATTAATTCAATTGTATTATGTAATAATTGATCATGATTGAATCACCTAGATAAGAATTTAAGTAGGCTTAATTGAAATAGGATAGTCTTGACTTGTAAAGTTGAAATTGAACCAATGTGAAGTCTTGACTTGTAAAGTTGAAATTGAACCAATGTGATCATGTATACGTAGACTTTCCTTTTAATAATCCGATTTAATTAAGTAAGCATGTAATAGAACCTAGATCATACTGAATTGACGGTAATAATCAATTATGGGCTGTTATCCTATTGATGCTAGGGATTTGTAGGTAAAGTCATTATGAAGAGATTGTAATGATGTTTTCTTTCACACATAGACATGAACATGATAGGAGAATCAAGTTCTCTCACATAGTTGAATTCTAGGTTGACCTAAGAACCTAAAATGAACCATGACATGATGAAGTAGATTAGATTGAAGATGGATTTTGTTATCACTTCATGTATAATTGACGTGATTAGATAAGACTAAGACATGATAGCTTGACATGTAAAATCTCATGATAGTTTGAGATGTGAATCTCATGATACCTTGAGATATGAATTCTCATGATAACTTGAGATGGTAGGCATCAAGGGTAGCTTGGGATAGTAAATCTCAAGAAGGCTTGAGTTGAAATACTCATGGTAGCATGATATGTTGAATCTCATTGAAGCTTTGGTTGAATAACTCATGGTAGCTTGACGTGATGAATTCCATGGTAGCTTAGTATTGACAAAGTAAGCTCTCCCATGTTTAGCTTGGTCCTGTGCTGCAAGGATGCTGGATCATGGTAGCTTGGGGATAGTGGTTCCCATGTTAGCTTGGGGTGGAGGAGGAAAGCTCTCCCATGACTAGTTGTGTTTTGTGTTGCAAGGAAACTTGATCTTGTTAGCTTGACTAGGTTAGGCCGAATCCATTTCGTGGTAGCTGTAGGGTAAAGGCCTATACTTTCATAATGTTAGCTTGACTTGCATGCAAGGTGCATTTCGTTGTAGCTTTATTTGCATGCAAGGTGCATTTCATGTAATATCTTGAGATTAGTTTCTCAGTATATCTTAGGGTTGAAGATTCATGCTCCCTTAAGGATTACCTTGCATCTACATGATTGGTCGCATGGTGGATAGGATGGTTATATATTTCCTTAGTTAGAATGGATAGCATTATGAGATACTTTCCATGGTAGTAGGTCTATTATGATAGAAAATTGAGCTTAATAAACATTGTTGAAAGATAAGTTATCTTGGATTAGGTTAGTCTAGAGAAGTACTTAGTGTGGATTGTAGTATGGGATGTCGTTCATACATTACACAAGTATAAGTTGAAGCTACCTATGGAATGACAACTACAAGATATCTGCATAGCTTGGATATTTCTATAGTTGCCTTCCATGACATAATTGACTTAAGATGATAGATCCTTGTCAATATAAAGAAGGTCTACTAGAGACTCCTAAACTAAAATGAAACGGAATAGGGTGACTTCAAGATATGCTTAGTGTGTGAGGTTGAATGGGATTTTTCACTTGAATTGCACAAGGATGCTTTGAGGTGGATTAGGGGCATATTTCTCAAAGAGATGTACTTAGCTTTGATAGTAGTATGGGATGCGACCTTAGACTTCTACAAGTATAGTTGGAGGTGGTTGTGAAGTAGTGCATTTCAATAACAAAGAAAATGAGTTAAGTATATGAACTCTTATATGATTTATGATGTTCTATTATGATTTATGATTCTTTATTATGTTTATAACATTCATGTTATACTTATGTATTTATCTCTCATGATTATGTCCATTGTTGACTAACCCTTTAAAATATCTCATGTTTTGGTATGATAGTTTCCATACTTGGTACATTTCGTACTAATGCATATTTTGGCTACATTCAAATCCAATGTAGGGTCTTGAGGAGATTGAGTTTCTTTAATGGGTAGAGTTTCCAAGGCTTTCAAGAAGTGAAGATTGGTGAGTCCTCATAGCATCCGAGGACACCCATTATAATGTCTTTTATGTTCTTTTCTCTGTTTAGACTTTAATGGGTTGTGACCCCAGACTATTGTATTCATGATGTCATAGATGGTTTTTGAGACATATGTTAGAAGTTTTATGAACAGATTCCACAT
Organism: Solanum pennellii; assembly: GCF_001406875.1. Taxonomy (NCBI): domain Eukaryota; kingdom Viridiplantae; phylum Streptophyta; class Magnoliopsida; order Solanales; family Solanaceae; genus Solanum; species Solanum pennellii. The sequence goes on along the minus strand of NC_028645.1, from coordinate 32,969,287 downwards.
TATTTTTTTTGAAGAAAAAGCTCTAATTCTTTGCTATTTTCATATGTTTATGCAATGAATAATGTCTAAGGGCTTTTAAAAGACCACTGAGAAGTCAAATACACCATGTTTCGACTTGAAGGATGCCCTATCTTCTAGGGTGTACTTTTGGGGTTTGACAACAACAAGGGTAGTTAAATTTTAAATTCCTAATGAACCCATATTAATATGGAAGCGAGGTAACACAATCCCTAGAGGTCGAAACATTTCGTTTCTAAAATATTTTAAGATGATCTCTAAGGGGTGTACTACCATATTGTGAGGGTCAAGGATCTTGAATTCGAGATTCCTTCATTAGAGTCGGCACCCATAGTGAAGGATTTTCCGAATGTCTTTCCTGATGACTTGCCCGGATTCCTTCATAATGGGAAATACACTTCGTTATAGACTTGTTGCCGGATACGAAGCCTATTTCAATCCTTCCTTACCAGATTCCTCAAGCCGATTTGAAGAAGATAAAACTTAAACTTAAAGACTTTCTAGACAAGGACTTTATATAACCTAATATTTCTCCATGGGGAACTCCGGTGCTATTATTTAAGAAGAATGACGGGTCCCTTGAGATGTGCATTGATTATCATCAACTAAATAAGGTCAACATAAAGAACAAGTACCCTCTCTCAAGGATCGATGATTCGTTTGATCAACTTTAATGGGAAGCTACGTTTAAAAATTTGATTTGAGGTCGGGGTATCACCACGGGATTGTAGTGTATTGTGACGCTTCTCAAGTAGGGTTAAATATGTCAAGAAAGTCATTTTTGAAGATCTCCCAAGTCATGGTACGACCTCCTAAAGCCCAACTATCTTTCCATTGATTGTACCATGTTTGAGCAACGTCCTTGAGTTGATAGGAATCAAGCTCATTCTTTTCAACAGTACTCACCCCAAAGCAAACAAAATATAATAGACCTCATCAAGGATGTCTTGGGGGTATTCATAAAACTTTAATCCAAATAACATTGGAGGATTCATTTTGGTAAAATCTCTCAAACGGGTAGCCATAGTATTAACATGTTGGTTCTCTTGAGGTAAAACTTCCCGGTTAGCTTGAACCATAATGGATTGAGCTTGAGTGGTGATGTCCTGGTCCATTTGGAGAAGGTCTGCCCTCACCTCATCATCGGTCATGGACGGAGGATTGATCGGAACTTGATCATTCGCAACAACTTGCTCTTGAGGAGGAACTCGATTGCCTTGGGGAGTAGCTCCTGCAATTTAAATATCTTCTCCCACTCTTCTCTTGATTGTACTTCTTGTGTTTATATCCTATAACCATAATAAAGGGATTAGATTCTAAAAGACACATAGTGACAAAGCTCAAGAGGAATGAAATAGGATTTTCAAGAAAAGAGATTTTCCTAATCATCACATAGTCTATCATTCATAATTGTGGCGTGCTTCACAACCATGAACAAGATACTATATTTATGTTATTTTAGTGAGACATCGCCCCTAGGTTATTTAACTTCATGCCCTTACACTAAGTTTGTCATGACCGGAGAGCAACCCCCTAGATGCAACCTGCGTCGTTGTCCTCTCAGAGGATTCAAACAAGACTTTAACTTTCGTCATAACATATCATAGGTTAAAAATCTTGGAAAATTATAACTTTTACATACTATGTGAAGTATCCTTAGACTTCTCGCTTAATAACATGATAAACATACATATGATAGTCTAAAAACTGTATCACATAAAAACCATCTAAGAATACGAGTCTTGACTTTAGCCAATACAAAGTCCATATACCATATAGGCCTTAATACTATACATTCCAAATGATAAAAGGAAATAAAGAGTATCTCTTAAACCACTAAAATCTTCATCAGCTAGAATAACAAAAAGATAGCATCCCCGAACATGTGGACCTACCAATACTTTGAGAACAAATTCCAAGATTTTACAATCGACCTTTATAATTTTCAATGGTCGAACCATACATTTGTCGTTATATAAAATATAGGGGTTAGTACGGCACATGTACTAAGTATAATTATATGCAGATTAACATTTAAGGACATGCATGAAAAAGGACCATTTCTTTAGAAAGAATGCTATGTTGTTTGAAAGCCATTAATGCACATACAAGAGCACATAAACAAGATAAGGATAACAACAACATAATGCATGGTCATAACGAAATACATACAATCATAAAGTCATATTAACATTTTCATGATAAATAGTTCATATAAACAAAACATACAAAACACTTACGATTAATCCTATCGCAAGCCTACAAGTGCAATGATCATGTGAAGACTCATAACCCCACATATTCAAGTAAAGAAGATAGGAGACCATAAGTAATGATTTGCTTCATAAAACATACATCATAAGTAGTCATCATAACATAGAACATTTCATGTTCATAAACATAGCCAACATCATACAAGACTAACATCATATATCATAAGCATTACACATTTCATATTATCATGTTACATGAGAACAATCTCCTAGGACTTACCTTAGAGTCAACTTGTGCAATGTCTAGGTAGAGTCTCATATCCCTACCTATACTATGTAGACTCCTCAAGTCACCCGAAAGAAGGTGGTCTACTTGCCAAGGTAGAACTAAAACATGAACATAACATTCTAGGTGGATCCACTAGCTAGTATACTTGTGGAGGCAACATAGTTCAAGAACTAGGAGATAAATTAGAGACCAATAGTTCCATATTACATGGAAGACTCTATCTTATGAGAGTCATTGTGAACCTACCTTCCAACTACGGAAGGGACACCTCTCATATCTAGTTCATTGGTTCTAAGCTAAAGTCCCTTTTTGAATAACCTTTAAGTCATCATTTATCATAAAACTTATCATAGGAATAGGACATTAACTCCTCGTATAAACATGATCATAAGATCTGTAGGTTTAGATGAGAATTTCTTTTCATCACAACCCTCATTTGTGAGATTAACATATCATAATCATAGTGCGTAGGCATACAAGATAAACATCATCAATTTGCATTATCATTCCTTACCATGATGTCACATTCAACATATTCATAGGCCATAGTATATTAATGGAAACATCATACATACTTCAATTTCATACTAACATCTATAATAGGCCAACATCAAGATAATAGAGTAATCATTACTTTAGATGACTTACCTAATTGCTTCCAAGGATCTTCATCAAGACCTTACACTCAATTCATTACAATCATCCAATAATATAGTGAAATACTCAATGACATAACCAATCCCAACCACTCTAGTCAAACTCAAGACTAATTCATAGTTAGGGTTAAGGAAAAGGGCTCATTTAAGAGTTCATACAAGCAATAGTTCCAATCCCAACAATTTTGTGATGTTTAGTGATAGATAGAACATAATCAAATCCATGATTTAGAGATGGAACATACTTCATACGAAAACCCAACATTACCTATCAATTACCTAACAAATAAATATTTAATTAAACATAGAAAATCATAGTTTTTCATTATTAGTCATAAATCTAAAGTTTTGAAGAAAACCCTTTTGTAGAGTAAAACCCTAGGAATTGAATTGTTGGAAATCATCTTTGAAATGACCTATTGGGGAAAGGGATCCCAACAGTGAACAAACCATACCTTATTGACGATTATTCAACGAATTTTGATTAAAAATCTTGAAGTCTTCGTCTTCTTCCGCAAGCTTTTTCTTGTTTTTCAATGGAGTTTGAATAAAGAGAGCTTTTGAGAGAAACGAGAGGGATTTGTTAATTCTGATTTAGAGTGCGTGGAAGTCGTTTTAAGCTTACCTAAAACCATTATACACTCGTCCACTAAAATACCCAAAATACCCTTCACTTAAATGGGTCTTTTATAGAAGTTCACTAGATTTAAAAATGACACCGACGTATCTGGGAAGTGCTGCGCGTCATGGGGGCAGTTTCACATTTATTTTTGAAAATCCGAGTGGAGGCATTGGACCTCATGTAGGCCCCGCGTCGCGAGGAAAATTTTGCGTACCTCTTGTTTGATGCGCGACGCATGGCTGGTTCCACATCTTGGCTGTTGCAAGCTGCTTTGACAGCTTGCTCGTCAAGGTTTCTGCCTCCCCAAGGACCCTTCGGGCTGTCCTTGGGTCCTTGGGGAGTCGTTACCGGATTTTTGGACCCTTTATACTATATTTTACCTATGTAAAGTCCTTTTATAAGTTTTGGACTTCATTTGACACTCTCGGACCTTCAACAAACATGGAGATGTCTACTAGTTCAAATTAGCTAGTTTCCGTACGTCAAGGTCTTTCTTTATTGTTTTGGCTCTAACTTTTTTTAATTGAGTTTAATGCATTAATATAGGTATGGAAACATCATTTTAAACATTATTTAATATTCTAAACTCTAGTCTATGTTATGGAACTTCCATAGTGTTACAAATCACACATTGTAGCATAAAGTGATGAACTTCATGGTAGCTTTGGATGGAGGAAATAAGCTCTCCCATGTCTATCTTGGTCCTGTGTTGCGAGGATGCTTGATCATGGTAGCTTGGGAATAGTGTTTCCCATGTTAGCTTGGGATGGAGGAGGAAATATCTTCCATGATTAGCTGGGTCTTGTGTTGTAAGGATGCTTGATCATGTTAGGTTGACTTGGTTAGGCAAAAACCATTTCACAGTAGACTTAGGGGAAATGTCTATGTTCTCCGAACGTTATCTTGACTTTCATGCAAGGGGATTCATGGTATCTTGATTCACATGAAAGGTGCATTTCATGTAATAAGTTAAGATTAGTTCCTTATGGTACCTTAGGGTTGAAAATTAATGCTCCCCTATGGTTTAGCTTGCATCTATATGATTGGTTGCATGGTGGTTAGGATGTTGTATCCTTCCTTAGCTTGGATAGTATGATGAGATACTTTCCATGGAAATAAGTCTATTATGATAGTAAGTTGAGCTTAATACACAAGCTTTCCAGATAAGTTACTTTGATTAGGTTAGTCTAGAGAAGTACTTAGTGTGGATGGTAGTATGGGATGCCATTCATACATTGCACAAGTATGACTTGAAGCTGCCTATGACATGACTACTACATGATACCTGCTTAGCTTGGAAAGTGCTATAGTTATAATCCATGACATTATTGACTTAAGATGACAGTTTTTTGTCAATATAAAGTAGGTCTACTAGACAATCCTAAAATAAAATGAAAGGGAATATAGTGACTTCAAGATATGCTTAGTGTGTGCGATAGAATAGGACGCTTCACATGAATTGCACAAGGGTGCTTTGAGGTGGACTAGGGGCATAATAAACATATGATATGATGAAATTAAGGTCTTAATTATGATAGTGTATAATTATCAAGAATGACCAAATTGATGTACTTAGCTTTGGTTGTATTATGGGATGCAATCTTAGTCGTGCACAAGTATACTTGGAGGTGGTTTGTGAAGTAGTTCACTTGAACAAGAAAGGCAATGAGTTGAATATGAATTATATAATTTATTATGTCCTATTATTCTTTATGATGCTTTAATATGTTTATGATATTCATGATATGATTATGTCTTTATCTGTTATTATTATGTCCATTATTGGCAAGCCCTTTGAGATATGTTATGTTTTGTTATGATAGTTTCGATACTTGGTACATTTCGTACTAATGAATATTTTGCCTACATTCTAATCCAATGTAGCGTCTTAAGGAGATTAAGTTTCTTTGTAGGGTAGTGTTTCCAAGGCTTTCAAAAAGTGAATATTGGTGAGTCCTTATAGCATCCGAGGACATCACCATTATGATGTCTTTTATGTACTTTTCTATGTTTAGACTTTTATGGATTGTGATCGAAAACTATTGTATTAATGATGTCATAGATTATTTTTGAGACACATGTTAGAAGTTTTATGAAAAGATTCTCCATTATGTTTTTGAAGAAAAAGTTTTAATTCTTTCCTTATTTTCATATTTTTATGCAATGAATAATGTCAGGGCTTGTACAAGACCTCCGAGATGTCAAGTACAATGTGTTGCGACTTGAAGGATGCCTTATCTTCTATGGTGTAATTTGGGGTCGTGAAAAGAACAAGGGTAGTAAAGTTTTAAATTCCTAATGAACCCTTATTAGAATGGAAGGGAGGTAACTCAATCCCTCGAGGTCGAATCATTTCATTTCTAAAAGATTCTAAAATATCTCTAAGGGGTATATCTACCATATTGTGAGGGTCAAGGATCTTGAATATGAGATTCCTTCATTAGAGTTGGTACCCACAGTGAAGGATTTTCCAGAAATCTTTTCATATGACTTGCCAAGAATTCCTACCGAATGGGAAATAAAATTCGTTATAGACTTTTAACCGGATACGAAACCTATTTCAATCCCTCCTTACCGGATTCCTCCAGCCGAGTTGAAGAAGCTAAAACTTCAAATTAAAGACTTTCTAGACAAGGTCTTCATAAAACCTAGTATTTTGCCATGTGGACCTCCGGTGCTATTAGTTAAGAAGAATGACGGGTCCCTTAAGATGTGCATTGATTATCATCAACTAAATAAGGTCACCATAAAGAACAAGTACCCTCTCTCAAGGATCGACGATTCGTTTGATCAACTGCAACGGGAAAGCTACTTTTCTAAAATTTATTTGAGGTCGGGGTATCACTAAGGGTTTGTAGTGCATTCTGACGCTTCTCAAGTAGAGTTGGGTTGTTACCTTATGCAACATGGTAAGGTGATATCATATGTCTCTAGACAATTCAAGGTGTATGAGAAGAACTATAAAACTAATGATCTTGAATAAGCGGTCGTAGTGTCTGCTTCGAAAATATAGAGGCATTACTTGTATGGTGTCCATGTGGATGTATTCATTGTCTACAAGGGACTTCAATATGTGCTCACTCAAAAGGAGTTGAAACTCCCACAAAGAATATGGTTGGAAATCTTAAAGGAATTACGACATGAGTGTTCCACACAATCCCAAAAAGGACAATGTGGTTGCGGATGCTCTAAGTCGTATGCTAATGGGTAGTGTAGCCCATGTTCCCTATGATAAGAAAAAGTTAGTGAAATATGTTCATAGATTGGCGTTCAGTTGGATGATTCTCCAAAATGAGGTTCAATGGTTCATCGTAACTCCGAATTATCTTTATTGTTGGATGTGAAGTCTATGCATCACCTTGATCTACTATTGATGTAGTTGAAGTAATCAATTCTTAGTAAGTTCAATGAGTCTTTATACCGGGGGTGGGGGTGATAAGTCACTTAGGTACCAAGTAGATTATGTCTACCGGATATTTATGTTGCTTGTCGAGAGGTCTACTTGTGGGATGGTTTGAAGATGGACATAGCGGAGCTGTGGCTAAGTGTCCGAATTGGCAACAAGTTAAATCCAAACATCAACAACCGGTTAATTTAACTCAAGTGATGGATGTTCCTACTTAGAAGTGGAAAGATATCAACATTGACTTTGTATTGGGGTTGCCTAAGACTTGTAGGGAAAATTACTCAATATGGTTGATTGTAGATAGATTGATGAAATCTACCTATTTTATCCCGTTAAGTATACTTATTTGGAGGGAAAATATGCTATATTGTACCTTAATGAGATTTGAGTTTGCATGGGATCACATTGTCCGTAATCATGGATAGGGGTGTCCAATTCACTTCTCGTTTTTGGAGGTCTTTTCAAAAGGGGATTGGTACTCAAGTAAACTTAGCACTGCTTTTTATCCTCAACGAATGGTCAAGCAAAGCGTACCATCTAGACCCTAAGATATATATTAAGCGATTGTGTTATAGACTGCAATGGTAATTGGGACGATCACCTACAGCTGATAGAGTTCTCCTACAATAATATCTACCATTCGAGCATTTCCATTGCACCATTTGAAGTTCCTTATGGTAAGAGATGTAGGTGTCCGGTTGCGTGTTTGAGGTAGGAGAGTCGTCACTCCTTGGTCCCGAGATAATATATGAGGCCTTAGAGAAGGTTCAGATGATAAGAGATAGGTTTAAAATAACCTATAGCCGGCAAAATTCCTATGCAAACAATAGAAGAAGAGATCTTTAATTCGAAGTTGATGATGTGGTCTACTTGAAGATTTCACCCATGAAATGGGTGATGAGATTCGGTAAAAAAGGAAATCTCAATCCCCAGAACATGGGTCCTTATGAGATAGTGAAACGGGCTGGGAAGGTTACTTATGAGTTGAATCTACCAAGTGAACTAGCCCCGGTTTATCCCATAGTTCATGTCTCCATTCTTAAGAAGTTTATAGGCGACCCATGTCCATTCTCCCGATTGTTGGATTAGGAGTTAATGAGAACCTTTCCTATGAAGAGGTTCCGGTTGAAATTCTGTATCACCAGATCATGAAGTTGAGTAAGAAAGAAGTGGTCTCCGTAAAAATCCTATGGAGAAACCACCAAGTAGAGGGAGCAACATGGGAGGACGAGAACGAAACGAAGTTCCTTTATCCTCATCTTTTTACTCAAAATTCTATCCAAAGTTAATGTTATTAATAATTCTATAGGAACAAAATAATGAATAATGTTGAATTTTACTTGCCTTTCTCATATGTGCATATTTATGGTAAAGGTTTATGCTAAAATGAGTTTTCATGAAAAATTCTCTTTTGCGTAACTAGCACTTATTTGTGTTATGTGTATAGTTGCCTTTATGGAATTGTAGTGAGTATGTTTAATGTGTTTTGAACGAAGGTTTGCATAGCTGAGTCTTGTTGTTCATGTTGAGCTCATGTTGATATTGACAAGGTAGTTCCTCATGCTGTCATGTTGAGCTCTTCTATATGGTGAATTGTGAATTGAGTTGCTATGTGTAATGCCATGATTTATGTGTTGAATGGAGTTGTGAATTGCTTCTATGGGCTCTGATTCATTGTTATTTTATGTTATAGAAGTTGTTGTTGGTTGGGCTGCTAGCATTGAGTCTCATTCTCTCGATATAAAAAAAATTTAAGTGTCATTCGGTGACGAATGTTCCCAAGGGGGGGATAAGGTAACACTCCAAAAGTACATGACTAACTAAAATCTAATAGACTGTTCCTATGTAAAAATTAATGAACTAAAACTTATTAGTAAGGGAAGAGTCAAAATGTTAAGAAACGACCATGACGTCCGGAGAATTGCAAAAGATGAGCTACTGTGCCTTGGTATGTTTAAAGCGGTTTTAAGAGTCAGAATTTAGTAAAATATGGTAAAATGGTGTTAAACACAAAGTAGAGTATGTTTAGGGTCGAAACATTTGGTTAAGAATCCCCATGGACTACCTTAAGGGTCCTTGAGGAGCACCCTTGCATTTGACCAAAAAGCTGTCATATTGACAGTGGCTAACTACGGACCAAAAGACGATCTATTGATGGGTCAACGGTCCATCTATGGTTTTCCTAGGTCCATGCTTATAAATTTTGTATAATGGCATCAAATAAAGTCCCTTACCAAGACGACAGACTAATAGTACGGGCCGTAGTCTGTTCGACACCCGAAAGACGGGCAGTCATCGTTTGGCCCTCGACTTTACTGTAAATTTAAGAGTTAAGTAGTTAACTTACATAATTATTTAATAATTTAGTTAAGGGTTGATGGGATGTTATTTAAGTTAGTTAGGGACTATAAAGGAGTTAGAGTTCATCTAAACCAACTTAACACCCCTTTATTCCAAAACCCAATTCTCTCCAACTTCTTTCTTCTTTCTCTCTCTATTCGAAGACTCCATTGAATACCAAGCTTAAAGGTTCACTAGGGAATAAAGTCTCAATATATTCTCCATCATCATTTATTGAATGATAAGGTATATAAGCTAATCACTTTTGGATCTCTTTTCCCCAATAGGCTCTTCAAAATTTGTTTCTAATGATGTCTAAAAGATGGGTTTTCTTCCAATTTCGTGAATGATCTTCGAAATTGATTTGATGTTTAATTGATTTGGTTTCTATTGATATACTATGATATAATATTGTTGAATTGTTGCAGTTCTTTGTCTTTGACCTAGTTGTATGGAAGAATTCATGATTGAACCCTTTTCCCTAACCCTACGTTATGAATTGAGGTTTATTTGATTAGTGATGATTCAGTTGACTTACTTCATGTATATATTACTATTATAAGGTGATATAAGTGAATTGACGGATAAATATTGTTGTATTGATAGTAAGGACTTGGAGGAGTCTTTGGAGGCTATATGGTAAGACTTTATGATTATGTGTGCTTTACTTCAATGATGATGGTTTATACTTGATGATGATGTTCAATTGAAGTATTATATCTGAATAGATTAAGAAGATGATATATAAGGAATATGATGGCATTTTATGGATATATTGATGTGTGGATCAACCTAGACTGCTATGTTCATGTTTTGGTTCTACCTTGGAAAGTAGAGCACTTTCTTTCGGTGTAGTGTTTCATGACACTGGATTACGTGTATAGGTGACATGGTCTATTGTCGGTTAAGGAGATTGTTCCCGAAAGTAAAATGAATGAATGAAAGTAATAAAGTGAACACTAACTAGAGTGACTTATGGGGATCTAGTTAGTATAGGTAGGGGGTATGAGACTTTACCTACAAATTGCACAAGTTGACCTACAAGGGAGTCCTAGGAGGATGTTATTATGTACTTATGTTATGAATGAAATGCAAATATATACTTTATATGATGTTAACTTTATGTGATTAACATGATATTGGTCTAAGTTGATGTATATGGTGATGAATATTGTCACAATCCGAAAGTACCCCCTAGAAGATGGGGCAACCCTTTGGTTGGAACAATTGCATACTTGACCCTTCAGAGGTCTAATACTAGCCTGCTAGCGATCATTCATCGCATAATACATTAATAGTAGTGCGTAATTAAAAGTTTTCACGACATTAATAATAATAAAATATCTTTCATAAATACAAAAGAGTAGTCTCGTCATCACAAGAAAACTTATAGACATAACTTAAATATGATAGGGACACACCCCTTTACATTGAAAGAGAATAAATAACATGTCTTATATAAGTCTTGAAGTAGAACTAGAGAAATAAAGACTATGTCCTCAGATATAGAAGGACATACTTAGTCTTGAGAGAGACAATTCCCAAGCTTCCCTTCTAATCTTCAACTTGCCTTCTTTTCTATACTTATAGAGTATAGAAAAGTATGAGATTAGTACAACCATTGTACTAAGTATGGCAAATGAAAAAAACATGCAAAAAGGAACGTTTTAGTAGAATAAGATTTCATGCCAATTAAGTAAACCTTTCATGAATATAGTAGTGAAATAGAACATATATCATCATTTAGCACATCGGGAAGGATTTTCATGATTTTAACACAAAGACATTTTATGGTGAACTCAAGAGAAAATACAGTGAACTCACTAAATTTTACAATGAACAAATTTCCCTAGAAGTTTCCCTAACAAAGGTTATCCTAATATTCACAAAGGTAAAAATGAAGGAAACGCCCATGAAACTCCTTCAATACACACCTAAGTGATCCTCAAGGCTACCCATTATAGGCTTACTTCGTATGGGTAACAAGTCCACACTCCAAAAACTAAACATAAGAGAAACATACTTGGATTTAGAAATTCATATAGGTTCCCTTATCAAAGTAAAATTGCAAGTTACACAAAATGCAATGTGAGAATAGCATCCCATACTACTACTCCCACAATGTACTCCTTGAGGATTCCATAAGATTAGGTACCCAACATTAATCATTCATAATCTTCATCATACAAGACATAATCTTATCATGCTTTCTTAACATTAGACATTAAGTCACATAACTTTATTTTCAATACACAATGACACATTTATACAATACATATAAAGACACACTAAGACTCAACTTCAAGAGTCTACTTGTGTAATGGAAAAATAGCTTCCCATACAACCACCTTCCTAAGTAACACACTCTTTAGGAGACTTAGTGTCACGACCCAAAAGTATTCCCTAGAAGTTATGGAGAACCCTTGGTTTGTGGCAAGGAATACTTGACCCTTTGGAGTCTTGTATAAGCCCTTTAACTATCGTTCATTACATAATACATGAAAAGTAGTGCGGAAATAAAACTTTTCAAAACATTTAATTAAAAGGAAATCTTTCATAAATACTTAAGAGAATCTCATCGTCACAAGCTAACTTAAATACACGACATAATATATTAGGGACACGACGCTTTACATTAAAATGTACATAATAAGTCTTTAATTAAGAAAAAAATAAAAGGACTATCCCCTTGATTATGAGGACATAATTTGCCTTAAGAGTAACTTTTTCAAGCTCTTCCTTCTAGCCTTCAATCTTGCTTCCAACCTAGACTTATAGAGTATAAAAAAGTATGGGGTTAGTACAAAACAATGTACTAAGTATGGCATATGCAAAAACATGCGAAAAGGGACATTTTAGTAAATTAACATTTAATGCCATTTAAGCAAACCATTCAACAATATAAAAGCAAAACATAAAAAGAATCATCATTCGACACTTAGAGAAGAATTTCCATATTTTTAGCCAAAGAGTACACTTCACAGTAAAATAACTAAATATTACACTGAATCTAATTTGAACAAGTACACTTAATTTCCTTTAACATTATAGTGACTAAAATGAATCTAAAATAGTGGACTTCCAAAGTATTTCCAATGAGCAAGTAAGCATCATTTCCGTATGAATTTCCCTATTTAAGGTCATCCTAAGACTAACTAAGATGAGACATGAAAGAAGTACGCATATGCCTCTTTCAATACCCACTCAAGCAACCCTCAAGACTACCTCTCTTTTTGACATTGTCACCTCGGGAGAATAAGTACCCACTCGAAGGCAATACAATAGAAGAGAGCCCAACAACACACAAAGAATTCCCTTTCGGAATGCCTACTTAGTGCAATGAGTAGATGGCGTCCCATAGCACCACCTACCCTAAGTAGTACATTCTTTTATATGAGTTTGCACCAAGACTCCCCTTTCGGAATGTCCTACCTAGTGCAATTGATAGATAGAGTCCCATACCAACACCTACCCTAAGTAGTACGTTCTTTTAGGAGACTTAGCTCATTAAATTCAAATAAAACTCACCAAGACTTCCCTTTCGGATTGCCTACCTAGTGCAGTGGATAAATAGCGTCTCATTCCACCACCTACCCTAAGTAGAACACACCTTTAGAGGACTTACCACGTTCATTTCCTTTTGTGGGAGTTAGCTTAACCGACATTGACCATGAGAGCTAGACATGGAATCCCGATATTAACCCCTATCGGATGAGGGATCCTCTCTTTCCTAGAGTAAGGTCATTCTTTTTAGCTTTTACATAGCTTTCCCAATAGCTACACCTATGTGGACGCATAGTTAAGGGATAAAGAGATCTCTACTAAGTAAATCATTCTCTACTAACAAGGAGTACTCATCTCAAGAGGTACATTGCAATACAACATCTCAACGAAGGAAGTGTAACCGCCTCTTCTTCATATCTTCTTGGTGCTAGACATAACCCCCACGGATTCTAAACATTTGAGACTATAGGTTAAGGATAACTAGTGAACACCACATCTCAACTCACGAAGGGCATTCGTCCTCCTACCTATCTTATAAAGCTCTTAGGATGTAGTGAGGTTGCTACTAAACACTTCATCTTAACTCAAGAAGAGTTTTCACCCAAAAACTCCTCTATTTACTCAACTTAGCTTCATACATTCATTTATGTGTGTGCGTGTGTACTTGTAAGCAGATCTTGCATATAAGCATCATTTCATTCACATTAGCTTCTATAAATGCTTTAGACCCACTTTCATCAATTCACACACTTTACATGCTTCAAAAAATTATATGCTTCACTTAGGCATAATCTAAGTCAAACATGCAACTCAACTTCATAAAACACAAAACAAGACTTATCTTCAATATCACTTCATTCCACATATTAAAACATCAAAGCCACACTGACAATACATACTACGTAATATCAAGTTCATCAAATAAACACCCCCACCAAGTAGGTGGATCATAACATTCAAGAGCAATTTATCATAAGAATTACACAATATATGCAACTCGCCATTTAACCAAGCCATCACCACCCATAATCATTTTTCTCAATATTTCATCATAATAAGGCCCTTAGGTCAGTATCAAAACTAAATTAACAACACAAGAAAACCAAAGTTCATACCCTACACAAATATATCCATTCAATCAATTTCTTAAGTTTAAAGTTTTAAATATGCATAAACATGATTTTATTAGGGTTTTAGCAATAAAATCATCAATTAGTACTAGAATAAACACATTTAAATCATTAACACATTTTTACAAGAAGACCCATGCTTAAAATAAAAGATACAAGAAAGTAGAGTTTGAAAATTCTTTTTGAAATATTTTAGAAATGACTCCTTGAATGGAAGAGGGTTCAAGGATGTATAACATACCTCAAATAAAAAACAACCCACTGATTTTGAAGAAGAACATGTCCCAACTAGTCCTCCATGTTCTTCTTGTCTTCTATCTTCCAAAGAGACTTGCGAGACAATTCTAAGGGAGAGGGGTTTTGGGTTTTAGGAAATGAAGTCTAAAATTAGGTCATGGGTTTTGAAATACTTTAATATACTTAATAAACCCTCATAACTTCCTAGGTTCATTAAAGACTTGGGTTGAATTTAACAAACATCCCAAGACTACACATGGAATCACAGCTTTTTCAGTGACCATCGACGACCCTACCAACGATGGGCCGTTGGCCAATTAACGCCCCGTTGGTGAGGGTATGTTAGTGGCGTCTGCAGCCCTCAAACCTTGCACACGTGCAGGTCCAATCGACAGACCAAGTCGACGAGGCGTTGATTGCTCAACTATCCATCGACTGGTTGCGTTGGTGGACACTGCAAGGCAGCTTGGACTCCAATCTTTGGCCCTTCTCTTAGGTCCTCTTGTGGGTCCTAGGTATGGTCGTGCCCGGATGTAAACCGTTAAACATAATCGTCTAGATCTTAGGAACACCTCATATAAAATTTGATTAAAACAAACACGTAAAAACTTATTAGAACACATCAAGACACTCAAGAGCTATCTAAGGCACATCTTCCGAACGTCATGGACGTTCCACAGACGTTTGACCTCCAAACTTAACGAAACTTCACACACTGCCTAAAGACACTAATGTAACTAATTTTAAAACAAAATTAACTCAAAAAACACTCACGAGTCTCTAGTTCACCGCATTTTGGGGTGGTACACTTAGTTCATTGCATTCTTTTGTGGGGAATAAGCTTTAAGAGACATAGATCATGATAGCTAGACATGGAATCCTGACATCAAATCTTATCGGATGAGGGATCCCCGTTTGCCCAGGTAGGGTCATTCCTAGACCCTTTACATGGATTCTCCAAAAGCTACACCTATGCGGGCACATAGTTAAGGGATAAGGAGATTGCTACTAAGTAACTCATTCTCTACTAACGAGGAGTACTAATCTCAAGAAATACATTGGATACAAAATCTCAACTCATGAAGTGTAACCCCTCCTTCCTCAAATCGTCTTGGTGCTAAGCATAACTCCCTCACAGTGTCTTAAACATACATTACTAAACGTTTAAGGATAACTATTGGACACCACAACTCAACTCACGAAGGGTATCCATCTTCTAACCTACATTAGAAATATCTTGGGAAATAGTGAGGTTGATACTACACTTCATCTCAACTCACAGAGAGTATTCACCCCAAAAATCCCCCATTCATATTCATTAACATCATTCATTCAAGTGTGTCTGTGCGCATGTGAGCACACCTTTCATATAATCACCATTTTAATAAACGTGTATTTTACATAGACATAATCTCTACAAATCATACATAAGAAGCTTCATAAATCACATCTACAAGAACATCATCATTATCATTTTAGTTCACATAATATCCCTTCATGGCCCTATTCACAATACACATGTAAATCCATATTCATATACTTTAAATAAGCACCGCCACAAAAGGTGGACCATACCACTCAAGAGTATTTCACAATAAGAATCACAACTTATTCAAAAATTCTCCAATAATTCATCATAAAAAATACATTACGGTAGTAGCTAAATCACAATATAACCATAAAGAAAACATAAATCTAACACTTTCTAATAATGTTCAATAAACCCATTTCATAAGCTAAAAGTTGATAAAAATCATTAACCTGGTTTCATTGAAGTTTTGAAATTCAAATCATTATTTATCACTAAGAACATCTCATTTTAATCATTAATACAATTTTATGCAAAGATCCATAATTACAGTCAAGGAATAAAGAAGTTGGAGTTTGAAACCCTTTTTGAAATATCTTAGAAGTGGCTCCTTGAATGAATGAAGTTTCTTGGATTACTACCATACCACAATTAAAAGAAACCCAAGAAAATTTGATGAATAAAACGTCCACCACCAGACCTTTAGCCCTTCTTTGAGGTCTAACTTCCATGGAGTTTGAGAGAGTCTTTCTTGAGGGAGGGGTTTGGGTTTTTTTAAATTGAAGTCTAAAATAAGGTCTTAGTGTTTGAACCCTATTAATATACCTAAATGACCCTCAAATTATCATCCATGGTTCATAAAAGACTGGAGTGAATTTGCAAATAATCACAAGCCTTGACAAAAAAATATGACAGCTTTACAGTGACCAAACGACGGACCCCAACTAATGGGCGTTGACTGAACGACGGCCCTTCCAGTTGGGCATCATTTGGGTTCAGAGACTGGATCATGGGGGTTAATATCCCACTACTAAATATGAAGCTATGCCCCTAAACAACGCCCAACAGGAACGACTACAGTCCGTTGATGCTAGGGCGTCGATTGTCCTGTTTTGACAGCTTGGTTGCCATGTCGTGGGTTCTCCTAAAGGACCCATTGTTGGTCTCGATGGAGTCGTACTCAGAAGTTGAACCCCTAAACATATTAATGTATGTATTATGAACATCGACCAACAACTTCAACCAAAATGAACACATAAAACTTGCTAAAACATATAAGAACACAAAAGCACATTCCAAGGCACATCTTCCGAAAGTCATGGACATTTGACCTTCAAATATCACAAAAATTTATGCACTTCCCAAGTACATCATTATAAACCATTTTCGGACATTAGAACCTCATCACACTCATGCTTAGCTCTAGTTCAGTCTAGTTCGTTGTAGGGTGTTACATTCTCCCCAACTAGGAATAACATTCGTCCTTGAATGAAAAAAAAACGTCTTTCAGGACATCAAAGACTCAACTAGAAGAACATAAGAAATCACACCAAGGTCAAAACATTCATAGACAATGCATTAGATTAATAAGGAACTTAACTACACATTGTTAGGCGTTTTTGCAGCAAGGAAACTTTTGCAACAATTTCCATAATTCAAAACACAACCTCATTTCTCAATTTATGTAGGGACTACCTTCTCCAAAATTATACATGCTCATACACATCATTTTTACACACATTGAAACTACAAATCATGAAAATTAAATTTAGTATAAATTTTGAAATTTCTTACAGTTAGTACCAAAACTTTCACAGTGAAGCATATGCATAAATCTAAACAATTCATTTTTTCAAGAAATTTAACATAAATGCATGACAATATGAGAGACAATATTATATGAACTCATATTACAATATAAGCATAACAACTATAATGTATTAATATTTACAGGGGCTTTCATTCCGTATTAGTTCATTTCTTAGTCTTTAGTACAGGAAAATTGATTCTTCCTTGGGGGATTAGGATCCAGACAACCACTAGTGGCTAGGTCAACCTCTTTCCCTTTTCCCTTGATGTTAGGGAACTCCCTCATCTTTTGACCCTTATTACCACACCCAAATCAGCCATCCGTTCCGGCATGACACTTACCCAAGTGTTGCTTTCTACAAGTACTAAACCTAGACCTCTCAAAAGAATTTTCACCTCCTTCGGAATTTTTGTTGGGAGCCCTATCCAAGTTTCCCATGGAAGACTTTTGATGATAGTATCTCTTATTATATTTGGGTTGGTTTGGTTCAACCAACCTAGGCCTCTTTCCCTCTTTCCTTGTATCCCTAATCTTGAACTCCTAAACTTTTTGAGTATATACTATGAGCCTGGAGATATTTATATTATTAAGGAGCATTGCTGTACGAAAAATCTTCTCCACAAAGCGAGACACTCCCATGAAAAATTTGTTCATCCTAGCCCTAGGGTTGGCTACTATGGTTTGGGCAAACTAGAGAGTTGGGTGAATTTGAGAGAGTAATCTTTCACACTCATTTCCCCTTGACGAAGATTCATGAATTCCACCATCTTCCTATACCTCCTCTCTAATGGAAAGAACCTATCAAGAAAAGCCTCTTTGAACACTTCCCAATATACCGGACCATTCCATAAGGGTATCTCATCCCTCCGTTGCCCAAACAACACTTGACCACACCTTGAGTTTATAAAAGGCTAGCTCCGCTCACTTTCTAGGGGTGACACCCATAGAATCCACAACTTTGAACACCTAATCTATGAAGCTTTATGGATCTTCATCCTCTTTAGTTCCATGAAAAGTAGGAGGGTTCATCATAATAAAATCCCGAATTTTAGAAGCGAGAGTACTTACTTGGTTTTGGTCCACCTCCTTTGTTAGCTTAGGCAACGAAATGATTAGTGACGGCTTGAGCTTGATTCGTCACAAGTCATGTCCAATCCATAATGGCAGTCCTTAACTCTGCATTACTCATATCCCATTCAACAAAGGGAGCTTTAGGACCTTTGGGCATAGGGGATTTTTTGGGAACATGAGGTCCTTGAGGTTCTTTATGGGGGGGAACCTCCTCATTCACATCCTCTTAGACAACTATAGGGAATTTCGCACCACCGGGTGGAATCCTCTCTTTAGCTACTCATTCCCCCTCCCTTCTAGTGGTTGTCCTCCTTGTATTCATGTCCGATAAATAATAGAGAAGAGGTTGAGAAAGACATCTTACGGATCTTAACTCTAAGGCTCGACAGCAGAATAACTAAGAAAAGTGAAACTTCTATCTCCTTATAGCCCCTCACTCATGGGTGTGTCGCGACTCACACCGATGAATATGACTCTACTAGACGTGGCTTGTGAGACTTTAGACCCTAAACACAAGAATGTCGATGAATTCATGATCCTCCACTCTTTTCTTGTCTTTTATCCTCTTTTCTTTTCTTGAACTCTTAAGCAAAACCCTATGTGTATATTAGGATTTTAAAGGATTATAAAACTGAACCTAAAAGGAGTATAATATTACTAAAAATGAATTAAATTTGATAAGGTAAGGAAAGGACCAAGATTGTAACACTTCGAAAGTCCATGACTTAGTCTAGATCCTCACATGATGAACTAAATTTTTAAACCCCATTTCTAAGTGTAAATTAATGTATTGGAACTATTTAGGAAGTGTTAGAGTCAAAACGTTAAGAAACGACCATGACGTCCGGAGAATTGTAAAAGATGAGCTAGTGTATGTTGGTATGTTTCAAGGGGTTTTTAGAGACGGAATTTAGTCAAATTAGGTAAAAATATGTTAAAAACATAGTGGAGTATGTTTTGGGTACAAACTTTCAGGTACGATTCCCCAAGGACCACCCTAAGGGTTCTTGAGGAGGTCCCTTGTATTTGACCAAAAAAATGTCATATTGAAAGTGGCTAACGATGGACCAAACGATGAGCCGTCAATTGTTCAACGACCCATTGATGGTGGTTGTAGGTCAATACTTAGAAAATTTGGAAAATGTCCTCCAAATCCAGCTGACCAAGATGGTAGATTAGCTGTACGGGGCCATAGTCGGCCGATTCCCCACAGATGGGTCATATTCGGTCGACCCTAGGGGTTGAGGGGTGGTTAATTAAGTTTGTTAGGGACTATAAAGAGTAAAACTTCACCTATACATAGTTAACACTCCATTATTCCCAAACCCAATTCTCTCAAACTTCTCTCTACTTTCTCTCTCTATTCCATGACTCTATTGAAGACCAAACTTCAAGTTTCACTAAGGCTTAAAGACTCAATATATTCTCCATGATTATTAAAGGAATGCTAAGTTATGGAAGTTATTCAATCTTGGGATTTCTTTCCACAAAAGGCTCTTCAAAATTGATTTCTAATGACGTCTAAAAGATGGGGTTTCTTCCTATTTCATTTCCTGAGTGATTTTTCAAATTGATTTGATTTTAAATTCCTTTGGTTTATTTTGATAAATTATGATTCTATATTTGTTGATTGTTGTATTTCTTAGTCTTTGACCTAGTTATATGGAAGAATTCATGATTGATCCCTTTTTACAAACCCTAAGTTATGAATTGAGGTTGATTTTATTAGAGATGATGCAATTGGCATCGTTCTTGTATAGATTAATATTATATGGTGATAATAAGTGAATTGATGGATGAATACTTTTAGATTGATGGTAATATCTTGAAAGAGGCTTTGAGAGAATATTTTGTAAGACTTTATTCTTATGAGCGCTTTACTTCAATGATCATGGTTAATACTTGATGATGATGTTCAAATGAGGTATTATATCTGAATAGATTAACAAGATAAGGATATGATGGATGTGATTGGATGTTATGAATATATTTAAATGTGAGATCTTTCTAGGGACAAGATGAATGTGTTTCTCTTGTGTCCCCAATTATGATATCATTATGAAGTGTTGATCTCACCAATGAAGAGTTTCAGTGAAAAAAAGTTCTCATTATATACCTAATGCGCTATGACATTATAATACAAGGAGTTAGTCTCTTATGACCTATATTAAGATATGATGATTAACAAAGGCTCAAAAAATTTCAAAAAAGGACTTTGGCGTAGCACCGGGCGAACTAGATATGAGAGGTGTCCCTTCACATAATGGGGAGGTAGGTTTACAATGATTCTCATGAGATGAGGTCTCCAATCCTAGTTCCTTAACTATGTTGCCCCTATAGGAATACTAGCTAGTGGATCCACATAAAATGTTATGTTCTTGTTTTGGTTCTACCTTGGAGAGTAGAGCACCTTGTTTCAATGTACATTTCATGAAACCGAATTCCATATTTAGCTCACATGGTCTATTGTAAGTTAAGGTGATTGTTCCAGAAAGTAAAATGAATGAATGAAAGTAATAAAGTGAACACTAAGTAGGGTGAATTAAGGGGATCTACTTAGTGTAAGTAGGGGTATGTGACTTTACCTACACATTGAACAAGTTAACCTTGAAGGGAGTCCTAGGAGGTTGTTCTTATATACTTATGACATGAATTAAATGCAAATATTGACTTTACATGATGTTGACCTTACATGATGTTGAATTTATGTGATGAATATGATATTTATCTAAGTTGATGTATATGATGATGAATGTGCATGATATGAAGATATTTGAAATGTACAAATTGCTTATGGTCTCTTGCTTAGTTACTTGGTTATGTGGAGTTATGGGGCTTCACATAAGCATTGAACTTGTAGTCTTGGCAGGGGATTGTGAGTGATGGTCTTATCTACTTTGATGTAATGAGATCTAGTACATGAATTGTTGCTATGACTTTATGTTGAAGCTATTCATGTTGATATGACCTTATGCTAATGTTGGTCTTTTGTTGTATATGAACTTGTGTTTAGTGCTTTTATGATCATTGGCTTGTATATGCTCCTATATGTGCATAAAGATTTTTAAAAGTGACTTAGCATGGTTTTGAAAAAAATGTCCTTTTAAGAATGATTTCAACTATTTTACTAGCATATGTTTCCATACTTAGTACATATGCTTTGTACTAACCCATATTCTTTCTCATTTCCCAAACAATGTAGATTCGGAACATTGAACGGTATGAGGCCACTTTGAAGGAAGGCTTGGACATATTTCCCAAGGTATTAGTAGGTCTTCAGATTCAGGGATGTTGTCATTCTTCTACTCTAGCTATGATGTTTCTGATGTCTAAAGACACTTATTCCTTCCTTTATCATTTGAGACTATTGTTGTAAACCTATATGTAGCATATCGTATTGAAGTAAGGGCTATGTACAATATTTTAATTCTCTATTAGGTGTTTTAATTTGCGACAAAGTATTAGATTATATCTTACTAATTGGTTATATTGCGTAACGAGAAGTAAACTTCATAAGCGATAAATTTATGTAAACTTCATATATGATATGTGACAAGTCTAAGCATACTTCACATTGTAAAAGTTTTTAGTTTTCTGCATTTTTGACCTATGATATGTTATGAAGAATGCTAAGGGTTAGTCCAACTCCTCTTCGAGGACGAAGATGCCGGTTATGTCTAGGGGGTGCTCCCTAGTCGTGACAAACTTCGTATTAGAGCAAGAGGTTGAAGTAATCTTAGGATTAATGTCTCACTAAACTACGTCTATGTAGAGTCTTGTTAATAAGTGTTAAAAGCGCCACACATATAAATGATAGGCTATGTGTTGCTTAGGAAATTCTCACTTCTTTGGTGATCTTCAAAGTCATGCCTCAAGAGTGGTAACTTTGTGTGTTGTTTTTATTCTAACCCTTTTATTGTGGTTATAGGCTATGACTACTAGAAGGGCATCCGCAAGAAGTTTTGAAGAAGATATTTCTAATGCGGGAGTTCCTCCCCAAGACAATCGGTGTCCTCCTCAAGAACATGCTACATAATGTGACCAAGATCCGACCTGTAACACCTTCAAAATCCAAGACCTGTCGTAAATCCTAACACAAGTTTGAGAAGGGTTAAGTACTGTTTTTATGTCCATTATAAATTAATATAGGTCATTAAGAATGTTTAAGAACCAAAATGTCCAAAAACGTCCATGACGTCCGGGAAGTTGGTTCAAAGAGGTATTAGTGTGCCTTAGCCTATTTTACTAACTTTTAGGAGTCAGAAATGTACGAAAGTTCTGAAAGGGTAGGTAATAGGCGTTTAATTTATTTTATGGTTGAAACATTCGGGTACGAATCCCCAAGGACCAACCAAGGGCCCTTGTGGAGGACCCTAACGTTTGAAGCAACACTGCCTGGCAGTGTGCATCAACAAGACAGATGACGGCCCGTGTGTGGACCAACGGGGAATCGATGCCACCGTCGTCCCACACTTAGAAATTGCATGGAAGCCCCTCGCCTGCACAGTCTCTGAACTCATTGATGGAGTGAAGGACGAGAGGGGAAGGGTCCGTCGACTCACAGACGGCCCATAGATCGGTGTCTTGTCTATAAGGGTCGAGTTTTCTGATTTATTTGATTTAGTTTCAGTTAATAAGTTAGGGGGTTAGGTGATTCATTAGGGGTTTATGGGAGTTTAATTAAGTTGATTAATACCCAATTTAAATACCTTCAACCCTCATTAATCTAAAGATAATTCACAGATAAACTCTCTTCCTCCTATCTTCTTTCTCTCTCTACTTGAACTCACCATTGACGACTAGCAAGGATTAGGGTTTGGGGGCTGGAAAGGGACGAATTCATCATCAAATTGTTGACAAATTTTAAGGTATGGGATCTAATTCACCTCTGAGACTCTTTACTAAAAGGGTTCCTTCAAAATATATTTCAAAAGTTGAGTTTTCTTGTGGGTTTTATTCAATTACGAAATTGAAGTTATGGATTAAGTGGTTAAAGATTTATTTAGGTTGTATTGAATAGATGAACATGAATTTCAATTTGATTTTGGAAATTGTTAGTGGTTTTGTCTAAATTAAAATATATGATCCTTCATCCGTTACCCTAGCTTGTGATATTGATCTATATTTATTGTGATCATTCAATTGATTTAGTTGTTGATTGGATTACTATCCTATGGTATTATTATGATTAAATTAAGATGAATTATATGCCTATCATTCTAGTTTTTGAGATATAGTTTAGGTTATGAATTGTAATGTGAAGTTAGCCTATGTATCTTGTCTTAAGTTATGATGTAATATTGAATTGTGTTAAAGAGATGCAATTGGCCTTGTTATCTTATTGGCTATCATTGTGTGATGATGTTACTTTCCAGTTTGGATTGAGTTACGAATTGATGGTAAGACCTTGATAGACTATGAGGAAGACTTGGTAAGTCTTAGAATCTCTATCTTTAATTCAAATTGTGATAAAATGTTGTTAAATCATTATGTTACATTGGAGTATGTCTTATATTTAGGATTATAGGGTGGTATGACGTTGAATTGAAATGTCTTGACTATGTTGTGAGGTTAATTAAGGTGTATGTGATATAAGGATGGTGAAAACTATCAATGTGCGGTGATATGCTATGAAATGCTAATGTGTTAAACCTCACTTATATGGATTGTGATGAAAGGACATATACTCATACAATTCTTGTTGAGCTATTGATGATAATGATTATAGATGGGGTAGACCCTATGACCTAAATTAAGCTATGATTGATAATTAAAGACTTAAAGACATTTCAAAAAGGAACTCTAGCTTAGCACCGAGTGAACTAGATTGAGGAGTGTGCTTTCCCAAATAGGGAAGGTAGGAACACTAAATTACTCTTGAGATTGGAGACTATAATGCATGACGCATAAATGGGATTCCAACTAAATCTCCTAGTTCTTGAAATATGTTGCCCCCATAAGAATACTAGCTAGTGGATCCACGTAGTTACTATGTTTCCTATTTTTTTACTACCTTGGCAACTAGTCCGCCTTCTTTCGGTATAGAGTTTTATGACAACAAATTCCACACTAGATCATGTGGTCTTTGTCAGTTAGGGAAAGATGTTCCCAAAAGGTAAAACAATTTAAAGGACTTGAACTCTAGCTTAGATAACCTAAGAGGTCTAGCTTAGTCTAGGTAGGGTTTTGGGACTCTACCTAAACCTTGCATTAGTTAGCCTTGAGGGGAGTCTTAGGACAAGGTTCTTATATATGTTTATGTTATGATAATATATGAGGTGTATATGATGACCATGGAACTTTGTTGATACATTATGTCGATTAGTTCATTTATGAATATGCCTTGGGTTATAATGTTAATATATGATGAAATGTAAACGTAAATGCCATGATATGTAAAGTTGGACATTGGTCATGTTTTATTGTTGAGGATACTTTGTTGGGAAATTTTATGGGGCTTTGCTTGGTCATTGCACTTGTTGACTTGATAAGGACTTGTCAGTAGTTATCTCGCTTATCGTGATATGATTGACTCTTATTCATTCTTGTGAGATTATTCCTTAATGATAGGGTTGTAGTAAATCATTGTTGGGTTACGTATTACTTGTTGAGATAGAAAGCACGTTTGGTTGGTTCATATAATTTACTTGACTTTACATTAAGTTCCTAATAGGGTAAAATTGCATGTTTTAACGGAAAGTCCCTTTTTAGCATGTTTTTCTTGTATATATGCATAAGGTCTCATACTTGTACATGTGGAGTACTAACCCCATTTTCTTCCCTTTTCCCAAACATTTTAGGTTCTGATCGTTGAAGAGTTTGGAAGGCGGCCTTGTTGAAGGCTTGGATTCTTTCTTTCATCCATGATAGGTAGGTCCTCAACTTCCGAGGGAAATGTCATCATCTAGATTACGAACCTGTGATGAGCTTAATGACTATTTCATTTCTTTTCTTTTAAATTGAGTACTATACTTTTGTATGACATATATGTGGTTTTGTTGGATTTATGGAAGGGCCATGCCCATATTGTGATAATCGTTTAGATGGTATGAGATGAGACAATCGTTGAGACTATTTCTATATTTGATGTATATATATGTGCAATAAAAGAAGAACGCTATGTAACATTCCTATATGAAGGGTCTATGTATACTCGATATGAATATATATTATGTGTATGTAGAGGTCGATGAAAACCTCCAAGTAGTGATAATGAAAGTTTTATATTTTTTCGTATTTCTCAACTTATGAACATAATGACATGAGACTAAGAGGCTAGTCTTAGTCTTTGAAAAGGACGACGACACCAGTCACGTCTAGGGGGGATAAACCCGGATGTGACAAACTTGATATCAGAGAATGAGGTTGAATATCGTTGAGTTATGTATCTCTCTCTACCACGTCTATTTAGGTTTGTATTCATAATTGTGAAGCGCGCCACACTTATGAGTAGGAACCTATATGATGCTTAGAATCACTCTCTTTCTTGGAAATCATATATCATGCCATTAGAGTACACTTATGGTGTGATTTTCCATCTAATCCTACTTTTGTGCTTATTGGAAGCATGAACACTCGAAGGAATGCGGCTCGAAGAATTGAAGAGGAAATTGCCAATATGGGAGCTCCTCCACATGGTTAGGAAGTTCCTCCACTTGAAGAAGATGCTAATGTGGAGCAAGCACCGGTCAAATCCTCCTCATTAGATGGATGAGAATATAAGGAACACTCTTCTTCAAATGGCCCGAGTTAACACTACTCAAGCACAAGCAGCCACGACTCAAGCCCAAGATATGACGGCTCAAGCCAACCGGGAGATTATGCCCCATCCTCATCAACAAGTCACTACTCTAGCTTCTCGTCTAAGGGACTCCACTTGAATGAATCCTCCTACTTTATATGGGTCTAAGGTTGATAAAGACCCCCAAGTTCATCGATGAGGTCTCTAAAATATTTTTGGCTATGGGGTTGTCCACAACTAAGAAGGCCGAGTTGGCCTCTTATAAACTCAAGGATGTGGCACAAGCATCGTACGTGTAATGGAGAGATAATAGAGCATTGAGGGAGGTCCGGTGACTTGGGAGATCGTTAAGGAGGCTTTTATAGAACGGTTCTTTCCCAGAGAGATGAGGGAGGAAAAAGTGGTGGAGTTCATCAACCTTTACCAAGGAGAAAGGGGTGTCCATGAATACTCCTTGGAATTCATCAAGTTGTCCAAATATGCTCCTTCTTTGGTCTCCGATCCTAGAGACCAAATGAGCTATTTTGTGATGGGGGTGTCGGAGGATTATAAGAGGAGTCCCAATCAGCCATGCTACATGAAAACATGAATATTTCCCGTCTTATGGTGCATGCAAGAAGGGTTGAGAAGGCAAGGGCTAAGAGAAAGAGTAGAGATGCTAAGAGAGCAAGGTCATTTGATGGAGGTTCTTCAAAGAATAGGCTATAAATACAAGACAAGCGTAGATTTAATAAGCGGGTTTCAAATCAAGTCCCTTCCATATTCCCAAAATCTAGAGGTGATAGGGTGTCTAACCCTAAATTCAAGAAGGGAAAAGGCAGAAATTCACCAAATGGAAAGCCAAATTATAAAAAGTGTGGTAAAAATCACTATGGTGATTTCCTTAAGAGGACGGATAATTGTTTTAGCTGTGGAATGAGTGGTCACAAGATGAGAGATTGTCCAAACATGAAGAGTCAAGACAAGGGTAGTGGTCAAGCTCAAGCAAGTGGTTCTACTGATGATCAAAAGAAGAAATGCTTTTATGCTCTCCGCTCTAGTGGTGAGCAAGAGTCTTCTCTCGACGTGGTGACCGGTATGTTGAAACCTTCTTTATTGATGTATATGCCTTACTTGATCCTGACGCTATTTTATTATGTCATACACCCCTAGTAGCTAAAAATTTTGATATTTTACCCGATATTTTGCTTAAACCTTTTGAAGTATTTACTCTGGTGGGAGAGTCGGTTGTTTCAAAAAAGGGTATATAGAAATTGTCCAATAATGTTGCCTAATAGAGTTTCGTATGTGGATCTAGCAGAACTCAATATGCTTGACATTGATGTTATATTGGGTCTGGATTGGTTGCATGCATGTTTTGTCTCCATTGATTGTAGGACAAGAGTGGTGAGGTTTAACTTCCCTAACGAACCCATTGTTGAGCGGAAGGGGGAAATTCTATTCCTAGAGGTGGTATTATTTCTTGTCTAAAAGCATGCAAAATTATCTCAAAAGTTTTGCTATAGCACATAGTAAGAGTACAAGATTTAGACTCCGAAATTCCTTCTATTGAGTCGGTACCCGTAGTGAGTGAGTTTCTGAAGGTTTTTCCCAATGACCTTCCCAGTATTCCTCCCGAGCAGGAAATTGACTTAAGCATTAATTTGCTACCGCATACAAATCCCATATCAATTCCTCCTTATAGGATGGCTCCGGCCGAACTGAAGTCAAGGATTTACTAGATAAGGGTTTTATAAGGCCTAGTGTTTCTCTATTGGGTGCTCTGGTTTTGTTTGTGAAGAAGAAGGATGGGTCCTTGAGAATGTGTATTAATTACCGCCAACTAAACAAGGTCACTGTTAAGAATAAGTAGCCTCTCCATCGGATTGACGACTTGTTTGATCAACTCCAAGGGGCGACTTACTTTCCAAAATTGACTTGAGATCGGGGTATCACTAAGTTTGGGTGAGAGGTGAGGATATACCTAAGATGGACTTTCGGACTTTGTATGGGCACTATGAGTTCATGGTCATGTCTTTCGATATCACTAATGCTCCGGTGACGTTTATGGACGTTATGAATAAAGTGTTTCAAAATTACCTCGATTCATCTGTCATTGTTTTCAGTGATGATATCTTTGTAGACTCGAAGAATGAAGGTGATCATATGGGTCATTTGAGGGTGGTATTGCAAACTTTTAATGAGCATCAATTGTTTGCTAAATATAGCAATTGTGGGTTTTGGTTGAGGTTGGTGACATTTCTTGGGCATATCATCTCTAGTGAGGGAGTTGAGGTACACCCAAGGAAAATGGAGGCGGTGAAAAATTGGCCTAGACCATTGACTCCAACCGACATTAGGAGTTTCTTGGGTCTAGCGGGTAATAATAAGATGTTCGTGGATGGTTTTATGTCTATTGCATTTCCTTTGACTACTTTGACCCAAAATAGTATGAAGTTTGAGTGGTCGGAGGCATGTGAGAAAAGCTTCCAATTGTTGAAAGATAGGCTTACTTTCGCTCTGTTGTTGACTTTACCGAAGGCCACAAATGGTTTTGTTGTGTATTGTGACACGTTCCGAGTGGGTTTGAGGTGTGTGCTTATGCAACACGGGAAAGTGATAGCTTATGCCTCTAGGAAACTTAAGGTACATGAGAAAAACTATTCCACTCATGACCTTGAGTTAGCGGCCATGGTGTTCGCTTTGAAAATTTTGAGGCATTACTTGTATGGGGTTCATGTTGATGTCTTTACCAGTTATAAGAGTCTCCAATATGTATTTACCCAAAAACAGCTGAATCTCTGACAAAGAAGGTGGCTAGAGTTGTTGAAAGATTATGATATGAGTGTCCTTTATCACCACGACAAGGCTAACGTAGTTTCGGATGCCCTAAGTCGTATGACTATGGGCAGTATATCCCATCTTGACGAAGCCAAGAAGGACCTAGCAAGGGAAGTACATAGGTTGGCTAGGTTGGGGTGCGGTTGGAGAGTTCTCCGGATGGGGATGCTATAGTTAATAATAACTCTGAGTCATCTCTAGTGGTTGAGGTGAAGTCAAAACAACACCTTGATCTAGCCTTAATGGAGTTGAAAGAATCGGTCCTCGGCAAGTTGATGAATTTTTCTCCTTGGGGGGGATCGTGTGCTAAGGTACCAAGGGCGATTGTGTGTTCCGAGGTAGATGGGTTGACAGATCAGATCCTAGGAGAAGCCCATGGGTTCCGCTACTTAATTCACCCGGGTTCGACAAAAATGTACCACGACCTAAGGGAGATGTATTGGTGGGAAGGTCTAATAAGGGACATAGCGGAGTGTGTCGCTAAGTGTCCCAATTGCCAACAAGTAATGGCTGCACACCAAAAGCCCAGTGGCTTACTACAGGAGATCCAAGTTCCTACTTGGAAGTTGGAAGACATCAGTATGGACTTTGTAGTAGGTTTACCTCGGACTCAAAAGTCATATGATTCCATATGGGTGGTTGTGGATCGATTGACTATGTCCGCTCGCTTTATTCTCGTCAAGTCTACATATTCGGTGGAGGATTATGC
This sequence comes from Solanum pennellii, assembly GCF_001406875.1. Taxonomy (NCBI): domain Eukaryota; kingdom Viridiplantae; phylum Streptophyta; class Magnoliopsida; order Solanales; family Solanaceae; genus Solanum; species Solanum pennellii. The sequence goes on along the minus strand of NC_028645.1, from coordinate 32,939,412 downwards.
GAGTATCTTCCTAGTTGAGATTGTGTTCCGCCATGGCATTCTGTTATCCATCATTATCGGATTGTGGCGCATAATTCACCTCTAGATTTTGGAGGTCGTTCCAAAAAGGGTTAGGTACTACAATGAAGATGAGCACCGCTTTTCATCCCCAAATGGATGGTCAAGAAGAGCGTACGATACAAACCCTTGAAGATATGCTTAGGGCGTGCATTATTGATTTTAAAGGGAATTGGAATAAACATTTAACTTCGATGGAGTTTTCCTATAACAATAGTTTTCATTCATCCATTTCCATGGCTCCCTATGAAGCAATGTATGGTAGGAGGTGTAGGTCTCCTATTGGATGCTTTGAAGTGGGTGATCCATTTCTTCTTGGTCCCGAGTTGATTTATAAGACTTTGGGAAAGGTTCATGTCATAAGGAACAGGTTGCAAACGGCCTATGGTTGGCAAAAGTCTTATGCCGATCATAGGCGAAGGGATTCGAAGTTTGAAGAAGGTGATAAGGTGTATTTGAAAATTTCACCAATGAAAGGGGTGGTTAGATTTTTCAAGAAATGGAAATTGAGTCCTCGTTATGTGGGTCCATATGAAATCTTGCAAAGGGTTGGTAAGGTTGCGTATCAATTGAAACTTCCTAGTGCATTGGTTTCGGTGCATCTGGATTTCCATGTTATCATGTTGAAGAAGTGTATTGGTGATCCCGAGTCCATTCTCCTATTGAGGGTCTTGGTGTGAAGGATAACACCTCTTATGAGGAAGTTCAGGTTCAAATTCTTGATAGGAAGTCAAGAAGTTTAAGAATAAAGAGGTGGTTTCCATAAAGGTGGTATGAAAAAATCACCTAGTTGAGGGTGAAACATGGGAGGCCGAGGCCGACATGAAGTACCGTTAGTCTCATTTTTTTGAGAATTAAGGTTACTCATTATTTTAAATAAATATAAATATGACTAGAAATTGAAGTTTCTTGATATTTGGGTGAAGTTTTGCACATTATGCATTTTAAGAAACTTTACAGTAAAGTTATTGTAATATTTCTTTTGAAAACTTCAAATTTTGTTTTTGCTTGTTTTGAGTTATGTTATGCATTTTGGTATGCTGAGTCTTATTGAAATGATATATAGCATGTTGTTTAGTTGCACTTGTGCTAATTGACTCATGTAGTGTATGTTAAGCTCGTAAGTGTTATGAGAAGGAAATGTCTCACGATGATGTGTTTTGAGCCTTATGAGTAGTAATATGAGTTTTGATATTTGCCTTGTATAAACGACATGGTTTATGTTGATTTGATTTTGTTGATTGGTTGGGCTACTAGTATTGAGTCTATTCTTTTCCTTCAAAAGAATTTCGGTATCATTCGGGGACGAATGTTCCTAAAGGGGGGATACTGTAACACCTTGAAAATCCAAGACGTGTCATAAAGCCTAACACAAGTGTCATAAGGGTTTAAGTACTGTTTCTAAGTCCATCATAAATGAATATAGGTCATTTAGAATGTTTAAGAACCAAAACGTCCAAGAACGTCCTTGACGTCCGCGAAGTTGGTTCAAAGGGGTGTTGCGTGCCTTAGCCTATTTTACTAACTTTTAAGAGTCGGAAATGTGCGAAAAGTGGTGAAAGGGTAGCTAATAGACGTATAAATTTTATTATGGTCGAAACGTCCGGGTAAGACTCCCCAAGGACAAACAAACAACCCTTGAGGAGGACCCTAGCGTTTGAAGCAACACTACCTGGCAATGTGTATCGACGGGACAGAAGACTGCCCGTGTGTGGACCAACGAGGCATCGATGCCACCGTCGTCCCACAATTAGCCTAAAAATGGAAGCCCCTCGCCTGCAGAGTCTCTGAACTCATTGACTGAGTGTAGGACGAGAGGGGAAGGGTCCGTCGACTCACAAACGGCCCGTCGATCGGGTTCTCGTCTGTGAGGGTCGAGTTTTCCAATTTATTTAAGTTAGTTTTATTTAATTAGTTAGGGTGTCGGGTCATTAATTAGGGGTCTAAAGGAGTTTGATTAAGTTTATTAAGACCCAATATAAATACCGTCAACCCTCATTAATCTAATGACAACTCATAAATAAACTCTTTTCCTTCTCTTTTCTTTCTCTCTCTACTTGAACTCACCATTTAAGACTAGAAAGGATTAGGGTTTGGGGGATGGAAAGGGACGAATTTACCATCAAATTTGTGTCAAACGTTAAGGTATGGGATCTAATTCACCTTTGAGACTCTTTCCTCAAAGGGTTCCTTCAAAATAGATTTCAAAAGTTGAGTTTTCTTATGTGTTTCATTCAATTATGAAATTGAAGTTATGGATTGAGTTTTTAATGATTTCTTTAGGTTGGATTGAATAGATTAATATGAATTTCAACTTGATTATGGAATTTGTTAGTGGTTTGGTCTAAATTGAAGAATATGATCCTCCGTCCCTAACCCTAGCTTGTGATATTGATTTATATTATATTGTGATCATTCAATTGATTTGGTTGTTGATTAGATTACTATCCTATGTTATTATTAAGATTAAATTAATATGAATTATAGTCCTATTATGATAGTTCTTGATATGTGGTTTAGGATATGAATTGTAATGTGAAATTAGCCTATGTATTTTGTTTTTAGTTATGATCTACTATTAAATTGTGTTATAGTGATGCAATTGGCCTTGTTATCTTATTGGTTATCATTGTCTGATGATGTTACTTCCCAATTTGGGTTGAGTTATGGGTTTGATGGTAAGACGTTGATGATAGACTATGAGGAAGACTTGGTAAGTCTTAGAATCTCTATCTTTAATTCCAATTGTGATAAATTGTTGGTAAGTCATAATGTTACATTGGGGTATGACTTATATTAGGATTATATAGTGGTATGATGTTGAATTGAAATGTCTTGACTATGGTTTGAGGTTGATTAAGGTGTATGTGATATAAGGACGGTGTAAACTATCAATGTGCGGTGATATGCTATGAAATGCATATGTAGAAACCTCACTTATATGGATTGTGATGAAAGAACATATACTCATACAATTCTTATTGAGCTATTGATGATAATGATTATACAAGGGGTAGACCCTATGATCTAATATACGCTATGATTTATAATTACAGGCTTAAAGACATTTCAAAAAGGGACTCCAACTTAGCACCGAGTGAACTAGATTGAGGAGTGTCCCTTCCAACATAGGGAAGGTAAGAACACTACATTACTCTTGATATTGGAGACTATAATGGATGACGCATAAATAGGGTCCCAACTAAATCTCCTAGTTCTTGAACTATGTTGCCCCCATAGAAATTCTAGCTAGTAGATCCACGTAGTTGCTATGTTTCATGTTTTGGTACTACCTTGGCAAGTAGTCCGTCTTTTTTCGGTGTAGAGTTTTATGACACCGGATTTCACACTAGCTCATGTGGTCTATGTCGGTTAGGGAAAGATGTTCCCTAAAGGTAAGACAAATTAAAGGACTTGAACTCTAACTTAGATAACCTATGAGGTCTAGCTTAGTCTAGTTAGTGGGTATGGGACTCTACCTAAACCTTGCACTGGTTAGCCTTGAGGGGAGTCTTACGAGGAGGCTCTTATATGTGTTTATATTATGATAATATATGATGTAAATATTATGACCATGACACTTGTTGATATATTATGTTGATTAGTTCATTTATGAATATGCCTTGGGTTATAATGTTAATATATTATGAAATGTAAACCTTAATGCCATGATATGTAAATTTGGACATTTGTCATGTTTTCTTGTTGAGGATACTTTATTAGCAAGGTTATGGGGCTTTGCTTGGTCATTGATCTTGTTGACTTGATAAGGATTTGTGAGTAGTTATCTCGCTTATCTTGATATGATTTACTCCTATTTATTCTTGTGATATTCTTGCTTAATGATAGGGTTGTACTAAATCATGGTTTCAAGTATGTTGGGATAAGTATTACTTATTGAGATAGTAACCCTTTTTGGTTGGTTGATATGATTTACTTGACTTTGCATTAAGTTCCTAAAAGGGTAAATGACATGTTTTAAATAAAAGTCCCTTTTTATCATATTGTGCTTGTATTGTTGAAGGCTTGGATTCTTCCTTTCATCCAAGTGGGGTAGGTCCTCAACTTCCGAAGTCAATGCCATCATCTAGCTTACGTACTTGTTATAAGCTTAATTACTTCTTCATTTCTTTCCTCTTAATTTAAGTGATATACTTTTGTATGACCTATATGTGGTCTTCTTAGATTGATGTAAGGGTCATGCCCATATTGTGATAAACGTTTAGATGGTATGAGATGAGACAATTGTTGAGACTATTTCCATATTATATATATATATATATATGTATGTATGTATGTATGTGCAATAAAAGTAGAAGGTTATGTAACCTTCCTATACGAAGGGTCTATATATACTAGATATGAATATATATTATGTGTATGTAGAGGTCTATGAAAACCTCCAAGTAGTGATGATGAATGTTTTAAATTTTTCTGCATTTTCAACCTACGAATGTAATGACATGAGACTAAGAGGCTAGTCTTATTCCTTGAAAACTATGACGACGCCGGTTACGTTTGGGGGGGTAAACCCAGATGTGACACGGCCAATCCTCCGGCCATTATGGATGGAGAGATAAGGTTGGATTTCATCAACTTCACTCAAGCTATGACTACACAAGCTCAAGCAATATCTACTAAAGCAAAATCCATGACAGCATAAGCAAACCAGAAAGTTAGATCCCGTATGAACAAAAAAACTAGTACCATGGCTTCTTGCTTCAGAGACTTCACAAGGATGAATTGTCAAATGTTCTTTGGGTCTAAGACGAATGAAGACCCCAAGACTTTATTGATGAGGTCTACAAGATCATGTATGCTATGGGACTGAGTTCTAATGAGAAGGCGGAGCTAGTCTCATATCTACTCAAGGATGTGGCTCAAACTTGGTTTACTCAATGGAGAGACAATAGGGCTTTGAGAGCGGGTACCATAAATTGGGAAGTCTTTAGGAGGGCATTACTTGATATGTTATTTCCAATGTATAAAAGAGAGGCAAAAGTGCGAGAGTTCATCAACCTTCGTCAAAGAGGCATAAGTACACTAGATTCTTTTAAATTCACTAAGTTGTCCAAATATATTCCTTCTCCTAGAGTTGAAATGAGTCGTGCGTGTGTCAGATGATCTTGTGGAAGAGTGTGGTTCGGTGATGCTGCATGACAACATGGAAATTTCTCGTTTGATGGTGCATACTCAACAAGTTGAGAAGATTCGGCTCAAAAGGAAGAATAGGGAATTCAAGAGGGCAGAGGCTTATGAAGATTGTACTTCTAAGCGAAAGTTGGAAATCGCAGAAAAGCCTACGTTGAACAAGATATTCTCCAACCAAGATCCTACTAAATTTCCCAAGGATATCAAGGATACAATGTCTAACCCTAGGTACCAAAGGGGGAAGAAGTGGAAATTCACCTAGTGAGAAACCTACTTGTACTATGTGTGTTAAGAAAAATATAGGTGAATGCTTGGTGGGAACGGGTAATTACTTTGGTTGTGGAAATGATGGTCATAATGTTAAACATTATACCATGATTAATGATAGAGGAGAGGATAGTATCCAAGCTCAAGCAAGCGATCCTAGTTCCAATCCTCCCAAGAAGAACTTCTTTAACACTCTCCACTATAGGGGTGAACAAGAGGATTCTCCCAATGTCGTCACCGGCATGTTACGGGTGTTCTCCATTAATGTCTATGCTTTAGTATATCCCTGCGCTACTTCATTATTTATGACTCCTCCAGTAGCTAAAAAGGTTGATGTTGTACCCGATATATTACTTGAACCTTTACTGGTTACTACCTCGGTATGTGATTTCATTATGGCTAGAAGAGTATTTAGGAGTTTTCCTATATCATTGCCCAATAGAGTTACATTGATGGATTTGGTAGGACGTGATAAGGTTGATTTTTTTTTGTCATCTTGGGAATAGATTGGTTGCGTGCTTGGTTTGTTTCTATATATTGTAGAACTGTAAGGACTCAAAAAAAAAGGCATTAGGTCAAAATAGAGCCTAATATATGGGTAATGAACTTATGAGGTATTAAATGACTAAAAAATACTTTTTACATACAGTATGTAGTGTTTGAAAGAGTTTGGAGGTTAAACTTCCAAGAACGTCCAACATGTTCGAAAGTTAGGCTTGAGACGTGCTTGCGTGCCATAGTATGTTTCATGAGGTTTTAAGTAGTGTTTCAAGCTCAAAGTAATAGGGAAGGTGCCTAAAAACTAGACGAACGTATTTGTGGTGGAAAAGTTAGGGAATGACTCCCCAAATACCATCCAAAGGGTTCTTCAGCAGTACCCAAAGGTGGACAGTGCACTGCCTTAGAAGTGTCACTTCATGACCCTCGAACAACGTCCTGTCACTTAAGCTATATCCCATCAATTTGGGGCGTCACTCCATACATAAACATGGTAGTTGATCCACCCAAAATGTGACTCAATGAAAAAATTAATGAACCTGCAGTACGACCTTATTGTTCCATCAATGTTCTGTCGACTGAAGGCACCGATGGGTCTTCAATTTTTCCTGCAGCACACTGTCTAATAAAGGGGTGAATTATAAATTTAACCCACGTCCAAATATATGCATGGATAGTTATTATAGGATGTTTTAGGTACTTTATGAATATTTAAGCAATAAGAAAGCCAATTACACCCTAGAATCCAAATCAAAACCACTCTATCTACAAAGAACTCTCAAGAACACCAAAGAAGAAGAAAAGAAGTTTGAGGCTGCTCTTAGCATGAAATTCACCAAGGATTCAAGATAGGATTAAGGATATAATATAAGGTTTGTGAATCTTATTCATTCATGGATTTTTCCATTCACGGAGTACCCTATTTATTCCTCAATTGTTAATCAAAAGGACCCTAATCTAGAGAGGAATGTTATTGCATTGTGGGTATGCTTTATTGTGATGTCAATCTAGTGGGTAGCATTAAATTATGGGCATATGATGATTATGTGATTTTTTCATGAGGTTTTCGCTGTGAATTGTAATAATTGATGTTGAAGATAATCATGGTGATTTTAGGACATTAGAGGCAAGATAAAGGTTCTAAGTTGATCTTCTTAATCCAATTGTATTATGTACTAATTGATCATGATTCAATCACGCGGACATGAATTGAACTAGGATTTATTGATCTAGGATGGTCTTGACTTTTAGAGTTGAAATTGAACCTATGTTATCATGTATGCATGGACTTACACTTTAATGATCCAATTGAATGAAGTAAGCATGTAACTGAACCTAGATGATAATGAATTGAAGGTAATAATCGATTATGGACTATTATGCCTTTGATGCTAGGGATTTGGAGGTAATGTCATTTTGAAGAGTTAGTGATGATGTTTTCTTTCACACTTAGACATGAACATGATAGGAGAAGCAAGTTCTCTCACATAGTTGAATTCTAGGTTGACCTAAGAACCTAAAATGAACAAAGACATAATGAACTAGAGTAGATTGAAGATGGATTTTGTGATCAACTTCATGCATAATAAGATTGATTAGATAACACGAAGACTTGATAGCTTGAGATGTGAATCTTATGATAATTTAAGATTTGAATCTCATGATAGCTTCAGATGTAAATTCTCATGATAACTTGAGATGGTAGGTATCAAGGGTAGCTTGGGGTAGTAAATCTCAAGAAGGTTTGTGTTGAAATACTCATGGTGGCATAAGATACTGAATCTCATGGAAGCTTTGGTTGAATTACTCATGGTAGCTTGAGGTGATGAACTCAATGGTATCTTGGTAAGGAGAATGTAAGCTCTCCCATGTTTAGCTTCGTCATTTATTGCAAGGATGTTTGATCATGGTAGCTTGAGGATGGTGGTGCCAAGTTAGCTTTGGATGGAGGAGGAAATCTCTCCAATGATTACTTGGGTTTTATGTTGTAAAGATAGTTGATCCTTTTATCTTACCTTTGCTAGGACAAAACCATTTCCTTTTAGCTTTAGGTTAAAGGCCTATACTCTCATAATGTTAACTTTACTTGCATGAAAGGTGCATTTCCTTGAATCTTTATTTGCATGCAAGGTGCATTTCATGTAATATCTTGAAAATAGATTCTCATGGTATCTTAGGGCTGAAGATTCATGCTCCCTCATGGATTAGCTTGCATCTACATGATTGGTCGCATGGTTGATAGGATGGTTATATCTTTCCTTAGTTAGCTTGATTAGTATAATTAGATACTTTTCATCGTAGTAGGTTTATTATAAGAGTAAGTTGAGCTTAATAAACAAGGTTGCAAGATAAGTTATCTTTGATTAGATTATTCTAGAGAAGTACTTAGTGTCGATGGTAGTATGGTATATTGTTCATAGATTGCACAAGTATAAGTTGAAGTTACCTATGACATGACAAGTACATGATGTATGCTTCGCTTAGATAGTGCTACAGTTTCCTTTCATGACATGATTGACTTAAGATGATATATCTTTGTCAATATGAAGTAGGTCTACTACAGACTCCTAAACTAAAATCAAACGAAATAGCTTGACTTCAAGATATGGTTAGAGTGTGACATAGAATGGGATGTTTCATATGAATTGCACAAGGATTCCTTGTGGTGGAATAGGGGAATATTGATCATATGATATGATGAACGTAAGGTATTAATTATGATACTGGGTTATGATCTATAATGACCAAAGAGATATACTTAGCTTTGATAGTAGTATGGGATGCGGCCTTAGCCTTGTACAAGTATAGGTGGAGGTGGCTTGTGAAGAAGTTCACTTGAATAAGAAAAACAATGAGTTAAGTATGAACTCTCATATGATTTATGATGTTCTATTGTGATTTATGATTCTTTATTATGTTTATAATATTCATGTTATGCCTATGTATTTATCTCTTATGATTATGTCCATTATTGACAAACCCTTTGAGATATCTCATGTTTTGGTATGATAGATTCCATACCTGGTACATTTCGTACTAAGTCATATTTTGCCTACATTCAAATCCAATGTAGGGTCTTGAGGATATTGAGTTTCTTTGATGGGTAGAGTTTCCAAGGCTTTAAAGAAGTGAAGATTGGTGAGTCTTCATAGCATCCGAGGACACCACCATTGTGATGTCTTATATGTTCTTTTCTATGTTTAGACTTTTATGGGTTGCGACCCAAGAATATTGTATTCATGATGTCATAGATGGTATTTGAGACATATGTTAGAAGTTGTACGAAAAGATTCCGCATTATGTTTTTGATGATAAATCTTTAATCTTTGATAATTTTCATATATTCTTGCAATGAATAATGTCTAAGGTCTTTTACACGACCTCTCAGAGGTCAAAGATGCCATATTCCGACTTAAAAGATGCCCTAGGTACCAGAGCATAAGTTTATGAAATGGTCTTAGGATATTTCAAAGCCACATCTTGTAGAGTCTTATTCATCGGTATGAGTCGCGACATATCTATTAGTAGGAGGCTACGGTATGCTTAGGAAAGTTTCACTTTTTCAATCTTCTACCGTGCCTTCGATCTTGGCTTTAATAAGACCTTCTTCTAATGATTATATATGATATTGTCCAGCTTATGGCTAACACTAGGGCTAATGCTAGGAGGGGGAGATTGGATTGAGGATCAAGAGGTTCTTCCCCAAGGGAATCAAGTCCCGCCCCAAGTTTCTAATGTTTCTGAAGGGGAGAATGTTACTGTAGAGGAATTTAGGACTTTTATGAACTTGTTGTCTCAAGCCTTGACGGCCCAAGACAATAAAGAGGTTGTGGCTAAGCCTATAGATTGAATGTGTACTTGAATAATTAGAGAGTTCTTGAGGATGAACCCTTCGGAATTTAGTTGCTCCAAGGTGGAGGAAGATCCAAATGGGTTCATAGATGAGGTTTATAAAAATTCTTGCTATTACAGGATTGACTTCTAGGGAGAAGTAGAGCTAGCCGCTTATGAATTGAAATAACACAAGTTTGGTATGAGTAATGGAAGGATTCTAGACCGGTAGAGGCGGGTCCTATAGAGTGGGAGACTTTTAAATTGGCTTTCCTTGATAGGTTCTTTCCTAGGAAATCGAGGGAGGAAAAGTTTGGAGAATTCATAAACGTCAAACAAGACAAATTGAGTGTTAAGAAGTATGCTTTGAAGTTCACTCAATTGTCTATGTATGAACCAAGCTTGGTGGCAAACCCTAGAGACATGTTGAATAGGTTCATGAAAGGGGTTGTCTAAACTAGTGCAAGAAGAGTGTCATATGGCAATTCTTGTAGATGATATGGATTTCTTCCAAACTAATTGTGTTTTCTCAACAGATAGAGCAGTCCAAGCTTATGGAGGAGAGAAAGAGAACTAAAATGAAGGGTCTGATGGACATGGACATTCTAAGTATTCACAAAAGTCTTCTGGACATGGCTACTCTAGTACTCCTATGTATGAGAAGAGCAATGAGTACTCCCGACCTATTTGCTCTAGGTGTAGTAATAAACATGAGGGTAGGTGCTTGGCAGGTAGATATGGTTGTTATGGGTGTGCTGAGAGTGGTCAAATGATGAAAGTTTGCCCTAAGGCAAAAGATAATGTGAGAGAAGGCAAGCAAGTTGCTACTAATCAAGTGGAAGATGGTCCTCCAAAGATATATCAGTTCTATGCTCTCCAATTTAATGGTGATCAAGAATGATTTCCTTATGTCCCTCTTCGATATCTGTCTATTTATTGATTTTTGAAAATTTCCAGAATTTCCATCATTATGATTAGTTTTGCTATTTTTTATACTCTTAATAATGATGCATTGATGATAGAGAGACATGTGTGATTTGTTCCAAAGTGGGAGATAAGGAGACTTTTTCTCAAGGTCTCAATGCGACTATGTGTAGGGATGATTAGCTTGTAATGTAATTGGTTCGTTTATTTGGGTATGTGAATTTAGGTATAATGCACATACGATGAGCTGCTAGTCTAGACTAGGTCATTTAAAGAAGTGTTTAAGAAGGTGTCATTCGAGGACAAATGTTTCCAAGTAGGGGATATAGTAAGGACTCAAAAAAGGTAATACGTAAAAATAGAGCCTAACATGTGTGCCATGAGCTTATGAGGTCTTAAAATGACTAAAAATAGTTATTAGACACATTATGTAGAGTTTGAGAGAGTTTGGACGTGAAAAGTCCAAGAATTTTAAAAGTTAGCCTTGAGACGTGCTTGCGTATCTTAGTATGTTTAATTAGGTTTTAAGTAGTGTTTCGATCTCAAATTGATAGGGAATGTTCGTAATATCTAGTCGGACGTATTTTGGGTGGAAACTTTTGGGCACGACTCCCCTAGGACCATCCACAAGGTCCTTATGGGGGACCCAAAAGTGAACAATGCACTACCTTTGTAGAGTCACTTCATGACTGTCAAACGATGCCCCATCACTTAAGCTACTCACCATAAATTGAAGGCGTCACTCCACACTTATAAGTGGGAGTATATCCCCCCAAATGGGAAACTTTGACAAGAACGACGGACCTGTAGTATGGCACCGTCGTTCCATCGATTGTAGGCGTTGATGGGTCTATAATATTTCCTGCAGCACGGTGTATAATAAAGGGGTGAATGGGAAATTAACCCCCACATCAAAATAAATGCATAGGTAGTTATTTTATGTTGTTTTAGGTATTTTATATGTATTTAAACAATAAGAAATCCAATTAGACTCTAGACTCCAAATCACAACCTCTCTCTTACCAAAGAACTCTCTAAAACACCATAGAAAAAGAAGAGATGTTGGAGGCTACACTTACTAAGATATTCACAAAGGATTCAATATTGGATTAAGTCTCTAACCTAAGATATGTGAATATTATTGATCCATAAATTCTTCCATTCATGGAATCCCATACCATAGTTATTCCTTAATTGTGATTCCAAAGAACCCCAATCTTGAGAGGGTTGTGATTGCATTGTGAATAAGGGTTGATTGTGATCCTAATCTAGTGGCTAGTATTCAGTTATGTTCATATGATGAATATGTTATGTTTTCATGAGGTTTTCATGGTGAATTGTATTAATTGATGTTGGAGGTGATTATGGTTATTTTGGGCCATTAGATGCAAGATGAAGGTTCTAAGTTGATCATCTTAATTTAATTGTATTATGTACTAATTGATCATATTTGAATCACCTAGATATGAATTGGACTAGGGTTAATGTATATAGGATGGTCTTGACTTGTAAAGTTGTAATTAAACCTAAGTATCATATATGCCTAGACTTACCTTTTAATGATCCAATTCAATGAAGTAAGCATGTAATAGAACCTATATCATAATGAATTAAAGGTAATAATATATTATGGTTTATTATGACATTGACGCTAGGGCTTTGGAGGTAAAGTCATTAATAAGAGATTGTGATGATGTTTTCCTTCACACTTAGACATGAATATGATAGGAGAAACGAGTTCTCTCACATAGATGAATTATAGATTGACCTAACAACCAAAAATGAATCAAGACATGATGAACTAGATAAAATTGAAGATGGATTGTGTAATCACTTCATGTAAAATAGACATGGTGAGATGAGACTAAGGCATGATAGGTTTGAGATGTAATCTTATGATAGCTTGATATGTGAATCCTCATGATACCTTGAGATGTGAATTCTCATGATAGCTTGAGATGGATGGTCTCAATGGTATCTTGGGATGGTAAATGTCAAGGAGGATTGAGTTGAAATACTCATGGTAGTTGGAGATTTTGAATCTCATGGAATCTTTGATTGAATTACTCATGGTAGCTTGAGGTGATGAAATTTATGGTAGCTTTGGATGAAGTAAGTAATCTCTCCCATGTTAAGATTTTTCATGTGTTACAAGGATGCTTGATCATGGCAGGTATGGAATAGTGGTTACCATGTTAGCTAGAAATGGAGGAGGAAAGCGCTTCCATGATTAGCTTTGTCTTGTGTTTTAATGATACTTGATCGTGTGATCTTAACTTGGGTAGGCAAATACTATTTCATGTTAGCTTTAGGGGAAAGTCCTTTACTCTCCTAATATTAGCTTGACTTGCATGCAAGGTGAATTTCATAGTAGCTTTATTTGCATGCAAGGTCCATTTCATGTAATAGCTTGAGATTAGTTTTTAATGGTGGCTTAGGGTTTAATACTCATGCTACCCTATGTAATATCTTGCATCTACGTAATTGGTTTCATGGTGGTTAGGATGGTTGTATCATTCCTTAGTTAGCCTGGTAAGTATTATGAGATATTTTACATGGTAGTAGGTCGATTATAATAGTAAGTTGAGATTAATATACCAGATTGCAAGATAAGTTAGGTTGGATTAGGTTAGTCTAGAGAAGTACATAGTATGGATGGTAGTATGGGATGTCATTCATGCATTGCACAAGTATGACTTGAAACTACCTATGACATGACCACTACATGATGTATGCTTAGCTTGGATAGTGCTATAGTTCCCTTCAATGACATGATTGAGTTAAGATCATAGTTCCTTGTCAATATAAAGTAGAACTACAAGAGTCTCCTAAACTAAAATGAAAGAGAATAAGATGACTTTAATATATGCTTAGTATGTAAGGTAGAATACGATGCTTCATATGCATTGCACAAGGGTACTTTCAGGTTGCCTAGGGGCATAGTGCTCATATGATAAGATGAACTTAAGGTCTTAATTATGACACTAGATTATTTTCAAGATTTACTATTGAGATGTACTTAGCTGTGGTAGTAGTATGGAATGCTACCTTACTTTTGCATAAGTATTCTCTGAGGTGACTTGTCAAGTAGTTCATTTGAATAAAAAATACAATGAGTTAAGCATGAACTCTCATATGATTTATGATGTTCTATTTTTATATATGGTTCTTTATGATGATTTATTATGTTTATGATATTCATGTTATACATATGTATTTATCTCTTATGATTATTTCCATTATTGACTAACCCTTCGAGATATGTTATGTTTTCATATGATAGTTTCCGTACTTGGTCCATTTCTTACTAACACATATTTTGCCTAAATTCTTATCCAATGTAGGGTCTTGTAAAGATTGATTTATTTTGAAGAGTAGAGTTTCCATGTCTTTCAAGAAGTGGAGATTGGTGAGTCCGTATAGCCTCCAAAGATACCACCATTATGATGTATTTTATGTTTTTTCTATGTTTAGACTTTTATAGGTTGTGACTCAAGAATATTGTATTCATGATGTCGTAGATGATTTTTGAGACATTTGTTAGATTGTTTATGTAAAGATTGTGCATTATGTTTTTGAAGAAGAAGTTTTAATTCTTTGCTAATTCTCATATGTTGATTCAATGAATGATGTCTAAGGGCTTGTACAAGACTACTAAGAGATCAAGTACGCCGTATTCTGAATTGAAGGATGTCCTACCTTCTACGGTGTACTTTGAGGTTGTGACAAGAACAAGGGAGTTAGATTCCAAATTCCTAATGAACTCGTCTTATAATGGAAGGAAGGTAACTCAATCACTAGAGGTCGAATCATTTCGTGTCTAAAATCTTGTAAGATAATCTCTAAGGGATGTCTCTACCATATTTTGAGGTTCAAGATCAGGAGAGCGAGATTCCTCCATTAGAGTCGGAACCCGTAGTGAATAATTTTTCAAAAGTCTTTCTAGATGACTTGCCTGAAATTCCTTCTGAATGGGAAATAGACTTTGGTATATTCTTGTTACCGGATAAGAAGCCTATCCCTCCTTACTAGATGGCTCCAGCCAAGTTGAAGGGACTAAAACTTCAACTTAAATACTTGCTAGACAAGGGCTCCATAAAACCTAGTATTTCACTATGTGGACCTCCAGTGCTATTTGTTATCAAGAATCATGGGTCCCTTACGATGTGCATTGATTATCATCAACTACATAAGTTAACCTTAAAGAAAAAGTACCCTTTCCCAAGGATTGGCAATTTGTTTGATCAACTCCAACGAGCAAACTACTATTCAAAAATTGATTTGAGGTCAGGGTATCACCAACTTAGGGTGAGAGTTGAAGACATACAAAAAATTGTTTTCCAAAGTAGGTACGGTAATTATGAGTTCCTAGTTGTTGTTTTTTTGCATCTCAATAATGCCCCAACAGCTTTTATGTACCTTTTGTATAGAGTGTTTCGGAATTACCTTGAATCCTTTAAAATTATCTTCATTTCTTCTAAGAGAGAGGATGATATTTGGGTAATTTGAGGGTAGTATTGCTTGTCCTAAAGGAACATCAACTCTTTGCTAAATATAGTTAGTGCGAATTTTGGTTGATATCAGTTGCATTTCTTGGTCATATCATCTCATGAGAGGGTATAGAGGTCAATCCGAAGAAGACGGAAGCAGTTAAGAATTGGCCTAGACCATTGACTCCAACTGATATTAGAAATTTCTTTGGTTTAGCTGGGTATAGGAGATTTGTTGATGGGTTTGCATCCATTTCTTCTACTTTGACTAACTTCACTGAAAAGAATGTTAATTTTGAGTGGTTCGAAGCTTGTGAAAGGGGCTTCCAAGAGTTGAAAGATAAGCTTACCTCTGCTCCGGCGTTGACTTTACCAGAGGGTAGTCAAGGGTTTGTAGTGTATTGTGACACTTCTCAAGTAGGTTTGGGTTCTGTCCTAATTCAAAATGGTAAGGTGATATCATATGACTCTAGACAACTCAAGGTGCATGATAATAACTATCAAACTCATGATCATGAATTAGCGGTTGTAGCATTTGCTTTGAAAATATTAAGGCATTACTTTTATGGTGTCCATGTAGATGTATTCACCGACAACAACAGAGTTCAATACATGTTCACTCAAATGGAGTTGTGTCTCCAACAAAGAGGATGGTTGGAACTCTTAAAGGATTACGACATGAGTGTTCTATACAATCCTTGCAAGGCTAATATGGATGCGGATACTCTAAGTCGTCTGTTAATGGGTAGTGTAGCCCATGTTCCCAATTATAAGAAAGAGCTAGTGAAAGAGGTTCATAGATTGGCTCTATTAGGTGTTCACTTCGAATGTTCTCCAAAAGAAGATTCTATGGTTCATCATAACTCCGAATAATCTTTAGTGTTGGAGGTGATGTCTAAGAAACACCTTGATCCACTAATTATGTAGTTGAAGAAATCGGTTCTTAGTAAGTTTAATGAGGAATTCTCCCAAAGAGGGGGATCGGGTACTTAGGTACCAAGGTAAATTGTGTCTACCAGATGTGGATGGTCCCAGGGGACAAATTTTAGAAGATGGTCACAGTTCCTGATACTCCATTCATCCAGGTGCCACCAAAATGTATCACGCTCTTTGAGAGGTCTATTGGTGGGATGGTTTGAAGAGGAACATCACGGAGTTTGTGGCTAAGTGTCCGAATGGTCAACAAGTTAAAGCCAAACATCAGCGACTTGGTGGTTTAACTCAAGTGATGGATGTTCCTACTTAGAAGTGGGAAGATATCAATATGGAATTTTGTAGTGGGTTTGCCTCATAATCGTAGGCAAAATGACACAATATGGGTGATTGTTGATAGATTGATGAAATCTGCCCTTTTTATCCCCGTCAAGTCTACTTATTAGGCGGAAGAATATGCTAGGTTGTACCTTAATGAGATTTTGAGTTTGCATGGGATCACTTTGTCCATCATCTCGTATAGAGGTGCCCAATTAACTTCTCATCCTTGGAGGTCTTTTTCAAAAGGGGATAGGTACTCAAGTGAAACTTACCATGGTTTTTTATCCTCAAAAAGATGGTCAAGCGGAGCGTACCATCAAGAACCGAGAAGATATGTTAAGATCTTGTGTTAATGACTTTAAATGAAATTTGGATGATCACCTACCAGTAATAGAATTCTTCCTACAATAATAGATACCATTCGAGTATTTCCGTGGCACCATTGAAGCACTGTATGAGAATAGATGTAGGTCACCGGCTACGTGGTTTGAGGTGGGAGAGTATTCACTCCTTGGTCCCGATATAATCTATGAGGCCTGAAAAAATTTTCGGATGATAAGGGATAGGTTTAAACAAGTCTATAGCCTACAAAAATCCTATGCCGACAATATAGGAAGAGATCTTGAATTCGATGTTGGAGATATGTTCAACTTGAAGATTTCAACGATGAAAGGGGTGATGAGATTTGGTAAAAAGGGGAAGCTCAGTCCTTGGAATGTGGATCCTTATAAGATAGTGAAACGGGCCGGGAGGGTTGCATATGAGTTGAAGCTACCAAGTGAGCTAGCCCCGATTCATCCCGTATTTCATGTCATTATGCTTATGAAGTGTATAGGCGGCCCTGTGTCCATTCTCCCGATTGAAGGATTAGGAGTGAATGAGAACCTTTCCTATGAAGAGGTTCCGGTTGAAATTCTATATCATCAAGTAAAGAAGTTGAGGAACAAAGAAGTGGTCTACGTAAAAGTCCTATGGAGAAACCACCTAGCTGAGGAAGCAACATGGGAGGCCGAGGCCGACATGAAGTTTCGTTAGCCTCATATTTTTCTCAAAATTCTATGATAAGTTGAGGTTAGTAATAATACTATAAAAACAAAATAATGGATAATGTCGAATTTTTCCTGCTTTTCTAATATGTGCATATTTATGGTAAAGGTTTATGCTAAAATGAGTTTTCATGAAAAATGCTCTTTTGCTTAACTTGCAGTTATTTGT
Source organism: Solanum pennellii (assembly GCF_001406875.1). NCBI lineage: Eukaryota > Viridiplantae > Streptophyta > Magnoliopsida > Solanales > Solanaceae > Solanum > Solanum pennellii. The sequence continues at coordinate 32,921,725 of NC_028645.1, read as the reverse complement.
GTTATGTGTACAGTTACCTTTATGAAATTGTAGTGAGCATGTATAATGTGTTTTGAATTAATGTATGCATAGGTGACTCTTGATGTTCATGTTGACATTGAGAAGGCAGTTCATCATGTATAGATGCTGAGATCTTATATGTGGTAAATTGTAAATTGAGTTGCTATGTGTAATGCCATGATTTATGTGTTGAATGGAGTTGTTAATTACTCATATGGGCTGTGATTCATTGTGATTTTATGTAATAATTTTTTATTGTTTGTTGGACTTTTATTATTGAGTCTCATTCTCCCCCTATAAAAGAATTTAGGTGTAATTCGGGGACGAATGTTCCCATGGAGGGGATAATGTAGCACTACAAAAGTAAATAACTTAGTCTAGAGCCTCAAGATGAACTAAACACTAAAAGACTGTTTCTAAGTCAAAATTCTTGTATTGGAACTAATTAGGAGGCACTAGAATCAAAACGTTAAGAAACAACCATGACGTTTGGAAAATTGAAAAAGATGAGCTAGTGTGCCTTGGTATGTTTAAAGTAGTTTTAAGTGTTGGAATTTGATAAAATATGGTAAAAATGTGTTAAACATAAATTAGAGTGTTTTTAGGGTCGAAAAATTCTAGTACGACACCCTAAGGGTCCTTGAGGAGGGCCCTTGCATTTGACCAAAAAGATGTCAAATTGACATTGGCTAAAGACGGACGAAACGACGAGCTGTCGATGGGTCAACGGACCATCGATGGTGGTCGTAGGTACATATTTATCCATTTTAGAAAAGGGCCTCAAAACCTATTCTTTTACCAAGACGAATGACTGGCAGTATTGGGTTGTAGTCTGGTCACCGCCCCAAGGACGGATGGTCTTTATTAGGCCCCGACTTTACTAATAAGTTAAAGAGTTAAATATTTAATTTATATAAATATTTAATAAATTAATTAAGGTTTGATGGGTTTTTATTTAATCTATTTAGGGACAATAAAGAGTTAGACTTCATCTAAACACACTTAACACCCCATTAATCCCAAAATCAATTCTCTCCAACTTCTCTCTCTATTCCAAGACCCCATTGAATACCAAGCTTCAAGGTTAATTAGGGATTCAAGACTCAATCTTTTCTCCATTATTCATCAATGAATTCTAAGGTATGAAAGCTATTCACTCTTGGATCTCTTTACTCAAGAGGCTCTTCATTATTGGTTTCTAATGATGTCTAAAAGATGAATTTTCTTCCAATATCGTGAAATGATCTTTCAAATTGATTTGATGTTTAATTTCTTTTGTTTATATTTATATATTACTATTTAATACTGTTTAATTGTTGTAGTTCTTATTCATTGACCTAGTTCTATGGAATAATTAATGATTGAACCCTTTTGTCTAACTCTAGGTTATGAATAGAGGTTTATTTGATTAGTGATGATGCAATTGACTTCTTTTTGTATATATTACTATTATATGGTGTTAATAACTGAATTGATGGGTGCATACTATTTTATTGATGGTAAGATCTTGAAGGAGGCTTTTGAAGGCTATTTGGTAAGATTATGTGATTATGAGTGCTTTATTTCAATGACGATGATTTAAACTTGATGATGATGTTCAATTGAAGTATTATGTCTGAATAGATTAAGAAGATGATGATATAATGAATGTGATGGCATGTTGTGGATATATTGAATTGTCAGATCTTAATAGGAGTATGATCGTACAAGGATGAATGTTTTTTTTGTGCCCAATTATGTATGACTATGATGTGTTGATCGCACTAATGAAGGGTTTCAATGAAAGGAAATTCTCATGCAATACCTAATGAGATAATGACATGATTATACAAGGGGTTAGTCTGATATCTCCTATAGAAAGATATGATGATTAAGAAAGGCTTAAAAATATTCCAAAAAGGGACTTTCGCTTAGCACCAAGAAAACTAGATTTGGGAGGTGTCCCTTCCATATGTGGGAAGGTAGGCACAATGATTCTCATAAGATAAGGACTCCAATGCTAATAGGCATGAAGAGGGTTTAATACATATCTCCTAGTTCCTTAACAATGTTTCCCCCATAGGAATTCTAGCAAGTGAATCCACCTTGAATGCTATGTTCTTGTTTTGGTTCTACCATGGCAAGTAGAGCCCCTTCTTTCAGTGCAAGGTTTCATGACACCGGATTGCATGTTTAACTCACATGGTCTATTTTTGGTTAAGGCTATTTTTCCCGAAAGTAAAATGAATGAATGAAAGTAATACAGTGAACACTAACTAGGGGTGACTTGAGGAGATCTACTAAGTACAGGTAGGGGTTTGAGACTTTACCTACACATTACACAAGTTGACCTTGAAGGGAGTCTTAGGATATTGTTATTATGTACTTATGTTATGAATAAAATACAAATGTTGAGTTTAAAAGATGTAGACCTTACATGATGTTGACTTTATGTGAAAACATGATATTGGTTTTAGTTTATGTATACGATAATGAATACTGTAAAGACACAAAAATACCCCCTAGAAGATTGAGCAACCCTTAGGTCGGAATAACTGCATACTTGACCCTTCGAAGGTGTTGTACTAGCCATCATTCATCGCATAAGACATGAAAAGTAGTGCAGAATTAAAACATTTCACGACATTAGTAATAATATAATATATTTCATAAATACTAAGAGTAGTCTCATCATCACAAGACAAATTAAAGACACAACTTAAATATCATAGGGACACACCCCTTTATATTGAAAGAAAATAAATAATGTCTTATATATGTTGTGAAGTAGAACTAGATAAATAAAGAAAATGTCCTCTAATATATGAGGGCATACTTAGTATTGAGAGAGTCGATTCTCAAGCATGACTTGTAATCTACAACTTGCCTCCAACCTATACTTATAGAGTATACAAAAGTATGGGGTTAGTACAAACATTGTACTATGTATGGCATATGCAAAAACATGTAAAAAGGAATGTTCTATTAAAAATAAGCTTTCATGTCAGTTAAGTAAAACCTTCATTTATATAGAAGTGAAATAGTACATAAATCATCATGAAGCACGTAGGGAAGGATTTTCAAGATTTTAACACAGAAAGTCACTTCACAGTGAACTCAAGAGGAATTACAGTGAACTCACTAAATTTCACAGCGAACACTTTTCCGTAGAACTTTCCCTAACCAAGGTTATACTAAGACTCACAAAGGTATACATGAAAGAACCTACCGTAGAATTCCTTCAATACGCACATAACTGATCATCAAGGCTACCCATTATAGGCTACTTCGTACGTACAAAAGGCCACACTCTAATACAATCCCATACTACTACTCCCGCAATGTGCTCCTTGAGGATTCCATGAGATTAGGTACACCACTTTCATCATTCATAAACTTCATCATACAAGACATAATCTTAAAATGCTTTCTTAACATTTGACATTAGGTCACAAAATTTCATTTTCATTACATAATGAAACATTCATACAATACACATAAAGACACAACAAGACTCCTCTTTCATGTGTCTACTTGTGCAATGGATAAATATCGTCCCATACCACCACCTATCCTAAGTAGTACACTCTTTAGGAGACTTAGTTCATTACATTTTTTTTGTGGGGATATATCTTTAACAAAAATAGACCATGTGAGCTAGACACGGGATCCCGACATTAACCCCATCGGATGAGTGATCCCAATTTGTCTAGGGTAGGGTAATTCTTTAGCCTTTACATAGATTCTCCAAGAGCTGCAGCTATGCAGGCGCATAATTAAGCAATAAGAAGATTCTACTAAGTAACTCATTCTCTACTTACGAGTAGTACACATCTCAAGAGGTACATTGGATAAAACATCTCAAATCACTAAGTGTAACCACCTATTCTTCAAATCCTCTCAGTGCTAAGCATAACTCCCCCACATAGTCTTAAACATTCATTACTAAAGCTTTAAGGATAACTGTTGGACACCACATATCAAATCACTAAGCATATCCATCCTCTAACCTACATTAGAAAGCTCTTGGTAAATGGTGAGGTTGCTACTAAACACTTCATCTCAACTCACAAAGAGTGTTCACCCCAAAACTCCCGCATTCACATTCATTAAGTTCATTTATTCAAGTGTGTGTGTGCGCGCATGTGAGCACACTTTCATATAATCAGCATTTTCATAACATTGACTCCTAAGCGTATCCATAACTTCATTCATCATATATCACACACAAGCATACATCACATAAACATATACTTCACTTAGACATAGTCCCTATAAATCATAAATAACAAGTTTCATAAAGCACATCAACATGAACATCATCATTATCATTTTACTTCACATGTGCTTTCATGGCCCTATTGATAATACACATGTAAATTCATATTCATATACTTCAAGTAAGCATCTCCACCAAAGGTGGACTACACGTCTCAAGAGAATTTTACAATAAGAACTAAACAACATAACCGACTTACAATTCATCCAAGCTTTTACCACCTATTCACAATTTCTTAAATAATTCATCACAAAATAGCTCTTAGGGAAGTATCTAAATCACAATATATCTATAAAAAAAAACATAACTCTAACACTTTCTAATGATGTTAATCAAACCCATTTCATAAGCTAGAAGTTAATAAAAAGCATAAACATGGTTTCATTGAAGTTTTGACACTAAAATAATCATTTAAAACTAAGAAAAACTCATGTTAATCAGTAAAATATTTTTATGCAAAGACTCATATTTAGAGTCAAGGAATAAAGAAGTTGGAGTTCGAAACCCTTTTTGAAATAGCTTAGAAGTGGAGCCTTATATTAAAGAAGGTTCAAGGATGATTAACATACCTCAATGAGAATAACCCAAGAAAATTTGATGAATAATATTCCACCACCAGCCCTTCTAGCCCTTGAGTTCTAACTTCTATGGAGTTTGATAGAGTCTTTCTTGAGGGAGGGGTTTGGGTTTTTTTGAAAATAAAGTCTAAAATTAGGTATTAGTATTTGAACCCTCTTAATATACCTAAAAGACCCTAAAAAATGAGCCATAGTTCATAAAAGACTTCGGGTGAATTTACCAACTATTAGGCATCGACTATATGACGGCGCATCCTGTTGGGGGTCGTTTGTTTTGGAGACTAGATCCATGGGGGTTAAGCTTCTATCATTAAGGGTTGAGACACTCCCCAAAACGACGTTCCGTTGATGCTAGGGCATCGATTGTCCAGTTTTTGCAACTTGGTTGCCAAGTCTTGGGTCCTCCTCTAGGACCCCTTGTGGGTCCTAGGCTGAGTCATACCCAGACGCTGAACCCCTAAACATAGTGATCCAGATCTTATGAACCTCCACCAGAAATTTCAACCAAAACGAACACGTAGAACTTGTTAAAACACATAAGGACACACAAGCACATTTCAAGGCACATCTTCCGAACGTCATGGAAATTCTTGGACATTTGACCTCCAAACATCACCAAAGTTTATACACTTTCTATGGACATAATTATAAACTACTTTAAGACTTTATAACCTAGTCACACTCATTCTTGGCACAAGTTCAACAAATTTCGTTTGAGGGCGTTACATTCTCCCCCACTTGGAATAATATTCGTCCTCGAATGAAATTAATCATTTTTAATGACATCAAGGACACAAATAGAAGCACATAACACATCATACCAAGGTAAAAACATTCATAGCCAATGCACCAACTTAACAAGGAACACAAGTACACATTGATAAACATTTTTGCAACGAGGCAACTTTTGCAACAATTTCCATAATTCAAAACACAACCTCGTTTCATCATTTATGGAGGGACTACCTTCTCCAAAATTAAACATGCTCATACACATCATATGTACACACATTAAAACTACAAATCATGAAAATTCAATTTAGTCAAATTTTTGAAATTTCTGACGGTGACTACCAAAACTTTCACAGTGAAGCATGCATAAATATCACTAATTCATCTTTCAAGTAATTTAACATGAAGGCATGACAATATGAGAGACAAGATGATATGAACTCATCTTACAATATAAGCTTAACAACCATAACGGATTAATACTTACCTGGGCTTTCATTTAGGATTAGTTCCTTTCTTAGTCCCGAGTACAAAGAAAAATTCTTCCTTGGGGCATTAGGATCCGCATCACCACTAGGGGCTTGGTCGACCTCTTTCCATTTTGCCTTGATGTTAGGGAAGTCCCTCATCTTATGACCTTATTACTACACCCAAAGCGACCATCCGTTCCGGCAAGACACTTACCTAAGTGTAGTTTTCTACAAGTAGTACACCTAGACCTCTCGAAAGTATGGCCACCTCCTTGGAAAATTTTTTTGGGAGCCCTATCCTTGCTTCCCATGGAAGACTCTTTATGATAAAACCTCTTATTAGGTTTGGGTTGGTTTGGTTCATCCGACCTAGGCCTCTTTCCCTCTTGCCTTTTCTCCCTAATCTTGGACTCCTCAATTTATTAAGCATACACCATGAACCTAGCGATATCCATATCATTAAGGAGCATTGTCGTACGCCACTCTTTCTCCACAAAGCTAGACACTTCCATCACAAATTTGTTAATCCTACCCCTAGGGTTGGCTACTATGGTTGGGGCATACTTAGAGAATTGGGTGAATTTGTGAGACTACTCTTTCACACTCATCCTTTCTTGACGAAGATTCATGAATTCCACCACCTTCTTCTCCCTCCACTCTAAGTGAAAGACCTATAAAAAAAGACTCTTTGAATACTTCCCAATGTACCGGACCATCCGTTAAGGTATCTCATCCCTACATTGCTCAAGCCATAATTGAGCCACATCCTTGAGTTGATAAGTAGCTAGATCCGTTCTCTCTCTCTAGGGGTCACAACCATAGCATCCACAAGGTTGAACACCTCATCTATGAAGCTTTGTGGATCTTTATCCAACTTTGTGCCATGAAAAGTAGGAGGGTTCATCCTCAGGAAATCCTGAATTCTACAAGCGAGAATACTTACATTGGGTTAAGGTCCACCTCCTTGGTTAGATTGGGCAACCAAATGATTAGTGAAGAATTGATCTTGAGTCATCATGAGTCCGGTCAAATCCATAAGGGCAGCCCTTAACTCCGTATTAGTCATATCCCCTTCAACAAAGGGAGATTAAGGACCTTAGCGCATAGGGGACATTTAGGGAACATGAGGTCCTTGAGTTTCTTGAGGCATATGAGGGGGTACCTCCTCATTCACATCCTCTTTTCCAACTATAGAGACTTACTCTCCACGGGGAGGGATCATCTCATTACCTACTCCTTCTCTCTCCCTTCTAGAGGTTGTCCTCCTTTAACTCATGTCCTATAAGCATAAGATAAGAGGTTGAGAAAGACAACTTATGGATCTCAACTCTAAGGAACGACAGTAGAATAATAAAGAAAAGTGAATATTGTATATACTTATAGCCTCTCTCTCATGGGTGTGTTGCGACTCACAGCAACGAAGAAGACTCTAGTAAACGTGACTTATGAGATTTTAGACGCTAAACTATTTCCCATAAATTCATGCTCTGATACAAAGCTTGCATGACCCAAAAGTAGCCCCTAGATGATGGGGCAACCCTTAGGTCAGAAAAATCGCGTAATTGACCCTTCGAAGGTCTTGGACTGGCCAGCTAGCTATCATTATCGCATAATACATGAAAACTAGTGCGGAATTAAAAAATATTCATGACATTAATAATAATAAAATACCTTTCATAAATACTAAATAAAAGTCTCGTCGTTAAAATCTAACTTAACGACACAACTTAAATATCTTAGGGACACACCTCTTTACATTAAAGAGAATACATAATATGTCTCATATAAGTCTTAAAGTAGAACTAGAGAAATAAAGACTATGTCCTCTAAGATAGGAGGACCTACTCAGTCTTGAGAGAGTTGTTTTCCAAGCTTCCCTTCTAATCTTCAATTTACCTCCAACCTATACTAATAGAGTATAAAAAATTGTGGGGTTAGTATAAACATTGTACGATGTATGGCATATGTAAAAACATGTAAGAAGGGATGTTTTAGTAGAAATAAGCTTTCATGCCAGTTAAGTAAAACTTTCATGAATATAGAAGTGAAATAGTACATAAATCATCATTTAGCACGTAGGGAAGGATTTTCAAGATTTTAACACAAAAAGTCACTTTACAGTGAACTCAAGAGGAATTAAAGTGAACTCACTAAATTTCATAGAGAACACATTTCCGTTGAAATTTCCCTAACCAAGGTTATCCTAAGACTCACAAAAGTATACATGAAAGAACCTCCCATAGAATTCCTTCAATCTGCACATAAGTGATCATCAAGGCTACCTATTATAGGCTTACTTCGTACAGATAATAAGTCCACACTCTAATGACTAAACATTAGAGAAACATTTTTGCATTTAGAACTTCATATAGGTGCCCTCTCCAAGTTGACTTGCAAGTTACACAAAGTGCAATGTGAGAATTGCATCCCATACTACTATGAGATTAGCTACACCACATTCTTCATTCATAAACATCATCATAAAAGACATAATCTTAACATGCTTTCATAAGATTATACATTAAGTCGCATAATTTCAATTTCATTAAATAATGACACATTCATACAACACATATAAAGACACACCAAGACTCCTATTTCAAGTGTCTAGCTGTGCAATGGATAAATATCATCCCGTGCCACCACCTACCCAAAGTAGTACACTCTTTAGGAGATTTAGTTCATTACATACTTTGGTGGGGAATTATATTTAACCGAAATAGACCATGAGATCTAGACATGTAATCACGACATTAACCCCTATTTGATGAAGGATCCTCATTTTCCTAGGGTAGGGTCATTCTTTTAGCCTTTACTTTGATTCTCCAATAGCTACACCTATGCTGTTCAAGTTAAGAGATAAGGAGATTGCTACTATGTAACTCATTCTCTACTAACAAGGACCACTCCAACACCTAAACAGATAAGTTATAGATTGGCATATATACTTGTTGAAATATAGGGTGTTAGGTTTGGGTACTACATGGGTTGAGTATTCATTCGCACTTTAATGAAAGACTTGGTGATGTTCATGAGTATTTTATGAAAGCTTTACAAAAATCTACAACAAATTGGAAGTGTTAGGGAGTATTAGACCGAGTTTGATAGATTGTCTAAAATGATAATGCCATCAGGTAACACCTAGGCTTTCAAACTAAAACCAAATAAACCTATAAAAAGTTAGTCCCTAAGAACATTATTACAAGCATTAATGTTAGACGCTGAAGAACAAGTTTGGGGTCTTAAACCTAATTCTAAGTCACAAATTTCTTTACTACCTACCCTACTTATAATTGATCAGTAATTTATCAAAAATCATTTTTTCCGAAATTCTACATTCAAGAAAACTTTTTGAACCAACCGACAATATATAGACCTAGTAGATTCAACAATACTAACTTGGCAAGAGATTGGCAACAACAGAGATGAATGAGAGAAATTCAAAGGAGACTTTTTTCTCTGATGAGACATAATGTGACATAATTGTAGAGCCATGAAAATAATTCACTTGATTTAGGTGTTGGTAGAAGATTCAATGGATCTTAATGAAGAAGTATAGTTACAAGAAGAGTTTAGTGTAGCAGATGAATTCATAGTTATCTCACTACAAGCATTTACTTGTGTGATAGGGTTATAGGGTATAATGAGAAGAGATCCTCACAGGGGTTGATTGTCACTAGGATCCCTCCTAATTTCATTTATAAATAAGTAGCTAACAACTTAGGATGTAAATATGTTAAGATTATTGAACTATCTATAAGTGTAGCCTATGGGAAAAGGGTACAAACTATTTCAATATTGAAAAATTTAGAATGATTATTACAAAGAACAATTTTTCTTCACATTTCCTATTTATGCATCTAGGAATTGTGGACACTGTATTTGGAGTGCAATGGTCGAGTACCTTAGGCAGAATATTATTTGATTTTAAAACAAATCTGTTTAATTTGTGTGCCAGGGGAAGAAGCATTTCCTAAGAGGTGCTTGGACTCAACTTGAGGTATGTAATTCCGATCACTAAATAATATAAGGGGTCAGATTTTCAATTATTCATGATGAGTTTGATGCAAGAGACATCAACTTGAGGAATTTGTTTTATCAACTGTAGTTAATTCTACCTACACTGCTTTATATTAGATAAGTTTAAGTCAATTAATTGTTAGGCATATATTCCTATTATTTAGGAGTAAGCGAGTCAAGAATTTGTTACTGGGCTTACTGCTTTCTATTTTTCATTTTTAATTTCATAGAAGTAATTAAAGATATCAATAAAAATCTTCTTCGACCAATATTCTTCTTGACTTCTGTGCTTTCTAGTAACTTATACTTTTGAAATTACCAACTATTGGTATCAGAGCTTTTTTATTTTGCGGTATCTGTTGGTATTTCTATGAGTGATTATTTCATGTAACTCATGCATCACAACCATAAAAACAAAAGATGAAACATGGAAGAAAGCTCAAGTTTCTCGACGATGGCATCTCTAGTCTTCAAATGTGAAAATTTACTCATGTGGGAAGTGAGGATGAAAGCTTATCTCGAAGCTTGAGATCTTTTGGAGGCGATCAATGAGGACTACGAAATTCTTCTGATACCTAAAATCCAAACATTTTCTTCAACTCATAAATCACAAGAACAAGAAAACCAAAAATCTAAAGCAAATCCATGTCTTTTTTCAGCATTCTCTTAACTCATATCATTTTTCTTAAATAAGCAAATGCCATCTAGGATTATCTCAAGGAAGAATATGACGCATATGATCCTTTCAAATGTAGGAAAGTGCTTAATATTTTTAGAGACTTTAAGTTACAGAAGATGAAAGAATCAGAAACTATCAAATTATAATCTGACAGGCTTATGAGCATAGCAAACAACAATAAGATTATTTGGTACTTCATATAAACACACTGTATTGTTGAAGAGATTCTAGTTACTGTTTCTGAAAGATTTGAAGCCACCATTACTACTTTGGAAAATACCAAGAATCTATCAAAAATCACTTTGGCTGAATTATTAAATTCCTTGTTGGATCAAGATCAAAGATGGGTTATAAGAGAACATAAAATTATAGAGGGATAATTCGGGTCCAAACATGAAGAATGTGGAAGATACAAGAACAAAAACAATAAGAACAAGTGAACAAATGGGGAAGGAGCAGCTTGCTACAACAACAAAAGCAAAGTAGGTAGCTTCAAAGCAAACTAACCTCCTAGTAGGCATTGTTAAAAGAATCGGAAGGCGTCGTATGAGTGTTGGAAAATGCCAGATACTAAATGGAGTAAGTGCAACAAATTCGGACATGAAGAGATGATCTCATCAGCAAGACAAAGACGCCAAGGTTATTAATGAATAGGAAATGGATCAACTCTTTGTGGCATCGTGTTTTGAAAGATATGTTTCAACTGAGCCTTCGTTGAATGTTGAGGATGAACAAACAATATGACTCATGACAAAGAGTTCTTGAAAGACTTGAACCCTACTAGAGTTACAAAAGTCAGAATAGGTCATTGTTGTTATATTCCAGGGAAAGGAATGAGAATTATTACAATTGAAATTGAATCAGGTAATAAAGCAGTTTCCGATGTTCTTTATGTACAAGATTTAGATTAGAAACTGTTAAGTGTTGATCAATTGTTGGAAAAAGGTTTCAAATCGTATTTGGAAGATAAATATTGCTTGATCAAGGAAGTCTTAGGACATGACTTGTTAAAGTTAAAATGAGAGGCAGACGTTTTTCAATATATCCATTGCAGCAAGAACAAATGATGTATTCGTCAAGGGAAATGCTTTTGAGTTATGGTATAAGAGACTCGGAGACTATCATTATTAAGGGCTTCTCGAAATGAAAGAATTTATAATAGTCGAGAACCTTTCTAAACTAGTAGCGAGTTTTAAAATTTTTCAGGCTTGTCAATTTGGAAAACAAAGTAGACTTCCATTCCCAAGGCAACTTGAGAGCAACAAGTAAATTGTAGCTGGTTCACACCAATGTTGGAGGACCCCAAAGGACTCCTTCACTAATAGGTAGTATTTATTATGTTATTTTTGCTAATGACTTTACCGAAATGTGCTAGATTTACTTTTTAAAGTACAAATTGGAGGTCAAGAGTATTTTTGGAAATTAAAAGGGAAATTGGAAAATGAATGTTTCTGCAAAATTCTGATTTTACGGTCAAACAATGGCAAGGAGTACACTTCTCGCTAGTTTGGTCTATTTTGTGAAGAAGAAGGGATTGAACATCAACTTACTGATCCTTATACTCCTATACAAAACAGAGTTAGTGACAGAAGAAGCAGATTTATCATGGAGATGGTAAGATGAATGTTGCACAAAAAGAATTTTCCAAAGATGTTTTGGTAAAAGGAAGAAAATACAGTTGTTATCCTACATAATCGACTTCCCTCAGAAGTTGTGAAATATTAAACTCCTTTTGAAGCATGCTATGCATACAAGCCTCCACTGCATTTTCTTATATTGATTGGTTGTCTTTGTATACCTATATACCTCAGGTAAAACTGGATAAACCAAATAAGAAGGCTGCCCCAGGAATTTTTATTGGGTACAGTAAAGTTTCAAAATCTTATAAAATATTTCAACATGAAGGTGATAAGATATTTATCAATTGTGATGTCCACTTCATGGAAAATAAAAAATGGGATTGAGATGACTAAAGGAAATCCGTACAGAAAACAAGCTAGTGGTTTAATGACAGCGGAAGTAATTCACCTGTTAGGGGAACTCATATACTATATGATATATATGAGAGATGCAATGTTGCGATTCATGAACGTTTTAGCCCTAAAGAGGCTATCAAAGACCTCATGTGGAGAAATGCAATGCAGAAGGAGTTGTTTATGATAGAAAAGTGCTATGGGGAAGCTTATTGCTAAACCTCAATGGATAAAAGTAATTGAGGTAAACTGGATGTTCTGAACCAAGATAAATGTTGATGGTTCAATGAATAAGCATAAAACAAGGACTGTAGTTAAGCATTATTTGCAGATTTTGGTGTAGATTATTCTGACAATTCTGCTCGAGTTGCTAGGATCAGATTTGTTATAATTGTTTTCGTAAAACGGGGTTGAAAATGCATGATATGGATTTCAAATCAACATTTATTAGTGGCATTATTGAAGAAGAATTGCAAAAAGATGAAGATATAACTCTTGTCTACTACAAGATGGAAGAACAATTGACTGATATATTCACTAAGGCCTCAGTTTTTGTACTTAATGGAGGTCTCAATCTTAATTATTCAGATTCAGTCCATTAGTTACATTTCATTCTTAGGTCTGAATCTGGTTAATTCAAATTCATACCATTAATTCTGATTGTTTTTTAACCTCTTAATAAACCCAAAAGACCTGAACAACTCAGATTAATGGGAAAGTGTTAACACCTTCAGAATTATTTAATAATTTATAAAATAATATTGTATGGCCTCTCTCAATCTTTGCGTGACTTTTTCTCACACAACTTCAAACTTTCTTCCTCTCTTTTCTCAATCAAACATTAATTTTTTTCCCTTGAATTGGCAAGTTCGCATAATCTTTACAAATATTTTTTTATATTAATAATTTTGTTACATTTTTGCTGTATTGATGTTGAACAATATTTTTGAGTGAAAAAAATACTATTCATAATTAAAAATAATACATATATATATATATATATGTATATATATATATATATATATATATATATATATATATATATATATACACACA
>NC_028645.1:32901539-32907602 GCF_001406875.1 Solanum pennellii | reverse complement strand
TATATATATATATATATATATATATATATATATATAGGTATATATACACACATACATACATATTTGAGGTCTCTTATTAGAATTTTATCTTAGGCTAATAATTTTATTGAGATATTCCAATCATCAAATATGTTAGTGAGATAACACTAATATATTATTGTTGTTGAACTAGTTGATAAAAAAAATAATAGAGGTCTTAATAATTCTCCATCCCGAACTTCAGTTTCACCTAAAAAAGTTTCGGGGAAGAAGAACAACTATTCCTTATAATTGAAATTTGACGAGAATATGACTATTGCTCTACAAATATTGAAAAATTAAATAGTGAACCTACATTTGAAGGATAAATGGAAAATAAGATGGACTTGGATGGAAAGAGTCATTATACCATTTATATGTTAGTATATTTTGTAAAAGCGTCCACTACAAAAATCATTAATAACGTTAGAGATTCGCAAATTAGAGAACTGGATTAAGGTTATCGGAAAAAGATAAAAATTATTTTTTTTTAATTAGCCAAAATATATGTTAGGCGTAATGCGATACTTTATTTATTATTTTTCAACTAGTACTTATCATACTTATTGAACATTTTGATATTATGTAGTTCCTATAAAATACTTTTTATTCATGAAATTTTTTATGTTATGCTTCATGATTATGATAATTTTTAATTAAAAAGTGATATTTTTTGTTGAAATGATTTTTGTATAACTTTTTATTAATGTGATGTTTGATTTCATATGCATATTCAGACATTGAAAATAAATAATAAAAATTCAGTGTTCAAATTTGGAAACAACATCTTAATATTCAAAAGTGTATTCAGTTCTAGACACCTAGATCTTAATGAAAATATTATTGTTCAAACATGTATTCAGAGTTAGAGGTCTTAATCTTAATGAAAACAAATGAGGTATGAGCCTTTACTTGTCAACATCAGCTTCTCAAACTGAAAATTGGAGTTTGCAGTTTCTAAAGCAAGGAGGAGTGTTAGGAGTTTTCTTTTCCAACTACAATTAATTTTACTTTTATTGTTTTATAATTAATATGAATTAGTCAATCATTTGCTAGTAATCTATTTATATTATTTAGGAGTAAGTTAGTGAGTTAGGAATATACTAGTTGTGGGTTCACTACTTTCTGTTTTTTCCGTTTCAGTTTTATATATGTACTATGAACACATCAATAAAAATGTTCTTCTACTAACGTTCTTCTTTGCCACTCTGTTTTCTAATAACTCCTACTTCTGAAATTTACCAACCCATTGCAACACCCTTGTTTAGACCAATAAAGCAATATTGTTGTATCTTTTGAAATGCCTACTTCACTGGCACTAGATAAAGGGGTCATTTGATCACATAACTCCTCTTAAGAAAGCATATAATCTTGTTAGTAAGAGAATCTACAAATACCATGGAGTTAAAAAAACATTAATAAGAATTCAGTACAAATATTGGATGAAAGTGTGATACAACATAGTACTAGTCCTTATGCATCACTTGTTGCTTTAGTGGAATAAAAGTATGGGAGTTGAAAGATTTTATTTATTATAGAGACCTTAACTAAATGATAGATTTTCAATTTATATAATATAGGATCTCTTAGATAAATTTGGGTGGGTGGGTGGATGCTGCTCAAGTGTTCTCCAAATATGACTACAAAGCAAGATACCACCGATTGAGAATAGCTGAAGGTGATTCTCATAAGGGTGTATTTAAAACTTTTGAATTGAAAAATGCTCCATCATTCTTCAAAGTTCTCAAGAATGTTGTGTCCAAACCTATTTTAAGCAAGTCAATTTCAATATTCACTAATGACATAGTGATTTACAATAGGAATATGGTTACTCATCTTGCTCATATGAAAGATATGTTTGCTTTAGTGAAACCATTCTAATTGTGAGCTAAAATGGCAAAATGGGCATTTGGTGTGGCTAAGGTAGAGTTTTTGGGAAATTTTATTACTGTTGGAATGTGCTTCAATTGATCGAAAAAAGAAACTTTTTGTAAAAGAATGGCCTATGCTTATCAGTATGAAATAATTCAGAGGGTTTATAGGATTGGCATGGGGTTTTGTTTCCATTAAGGTACTCCTTACGACGATCTCTAAGTAAAAATCCACCCTGACACCTTCCTTATTTTGTTTGTGAGTCCTCCATTGACATGGTGGATAGTTCTTTGGCTACTAGAGAGGCTACTAAAAAGCTGATGAAGTTTCATATAGAGAGGGCATAACAATTAATGAGGGGTCTAGAAAATAAATATAGATCATACTAGGCTTTCACTGTTGGAGAATGGGTATATATGGAATTATAACCTTACAAAAAACTTCTTGTAGTTGTTAGGCCGCTTAATAAAATTGAAACCAAATATTTTGGGCCTTATCCTATTAATGCTAAGATTGGTACTATTGTCTATAGGTTTTTATGCTGTAAAATGTGCTAATTCATCATATGTTCCATGCCTCTCAACTTAAGAAGTGTCATGAGTTACCATTGGTTATTACACATCCTCAAGTGTTTCACTTATCCAGGTCTTATTGTCCTTCTCTTGAAACTGTGTTGGGAAAAATATTAGTGAAGAGGGGCAACAAAGTTTTGAGACAGTCTTAGTCAAATGGAATTGTATCCCTGAAGATTAAACTTTGTGGGATTCCTCACTAAGTTTTAACATAGGATTCCTTCATTTAACCCTACAATTAAAGGCTGCTTTTAATTTGGGTATTTCTACAAGTAAATGGAAATTAAATTAGCTAAATAATTGAGTAGTTGAGGTGGTAAAAGAGATTAATAAATGAAGAGATGGATGAATCGGTTGGTTTGTTAGGAGTTAGTTGTCATTGTGAAGTTAGTTGCAAGAATGGTTAGTTGGTTCATCTTAGTCAATTGCATATTGTTGGAGTTAACTACCAGAGAAAAATATACGATAGAAGAAGAAAAAGAAATATATCATTACGCTGAATGAATAAATATTTAATTAGAAGGAAGTCTTAACAATTTGCAGTAAATCAGTAAGTTAAACAATATCCCTATTAACTAGGCACGAAGCCTACCAACAACTCTACATTCCTAAAGACTAGTAAACTCACAAGTGAAAGAAAAATAGAAAATATCTATCTTCTGAAAAAAGAAAACACATCTACAACCATGTCATTGTGTCAACTCAACATCAATTAACAACTCGTGAGGCAGATTTCAACACTCCTCCTTGCATCAAGAGCTATGAATTCCAAATTCCTTTCTCAATAACTCAAATTTTCTGCCGGAAGAGCTCTTCTGTTCTGCAATATACCAGATTCACTAAACCATCATCTTGCTTTTCTCTAAGAAAATATAGCTTCCCATTGAATGCTTGATCTTTGAATGAAAATTATATTGTGAGAAATAGCAATGGAAGCTTGGTTGTCCTCAAATATCTCAGTGCTTTCGTTCATCTCCAATCGAAGATCGCAAACCAAATTTATTTATCCATAAACCTTGATTGACCGTAGCCGTAGCAACATTGCGTTCAACCTCTGTAGTTGATTCAGCAAAAATCTCTTGTTTTTTCGAAGACCAAGATAAGCATCCAGTGCCAAAAACAAAATAATACCTTGAAGTTTTACTTTCCTCCCTTTAGCAGAACTACCCCAATCACTGTCAGAAAATCCTTGATGTTTAAAATGTCGGCATTTTCTAAATTTTACTCCAAAGTCCATTGTTCTTTTGACATATCTGAGTACTCCTTTTGCAGCTTGCTTATGGAATTCACTAGAATGATTCATGAATCGGGATAGCACACTTACATCATTCAATATATCTGGCATTGTTGCAGTAAGATACATCAAACATCCTATTAGGATTCTATTACTTCCTTCTTGTACTCGTTCAACACCATCGTCCTTGGTTAACTTCTCCTTTTTATTCATACGCGTACTCATACTTTTGGAATCATCAACTAAAAATTTCCACAAAATTTGTTTTGCGTACTTCCTATGACAAATGAATATTTTATCTTTAACTTGTATAACCTCCATTCTAAGAAAGAAATCCATCTCTCCGAGATTAGTCATTTGAAAGTCTTTCATCATATCCTTTTTCATCTCTTCTATGAGCACAACATTACTCCCTTTTACAAAAATATCAAAAACATACAAAGAAATTATAATAATGTTAGACCTAACATGCTTTATGTAATGAATTTATTCACATAGGCTTTTTTGAAAACCTAAGTCAGAATGATGATCATTCATTCTACTGTACCTAGACTTTGGAGCTTGTTTTAATCCATTGAGGACTTTATCATCAAGTAGAGTTTGTTGTCCTATCCATCTGCAACATATCCTTTAGTCTGCTCAACATAGTTTCTTCCTGCAAGAAACCATTAAAAAAGGCTTATTTAATGTCCAGTTTGTAAATTTTCCAACCCTTTTGTGCTTCAATTGCTAAAAGAAGCTTGATTGTCTCAAGTCTTGCGACTGGTACAAATGTTTCATAAAATCTACACCAAACATCTGAGAACAACCCTTCACCACAAGACTAGCTTTGTATTTGTTCCGAACCATTTGAATTTACTTAGTTTTGTAAACCCATTTAGCACCAAGATCTTTCTATGTATAGGTCTTTCTACCAGTTTCCATGTGTCCTCCTACATTGCAACTATCCATTTATTGTTTCTTTCAGCTACTTCATATTAAGCAGGTTCAAATACATTTAAATTGCATCCTTGATAGATATCTAAGAGTGATTTGATTCCTTAACTGGGAGGATGATCAACTCGTTCCTCAAAGTTGTGCAACTCATTAGCTTCTCTTTCTTGGTTTTTCCCCTTCCAATCTCATTGCTTTTGTTCTACAAATTTCTCATATCTGCTTACAAATATTTTTTTTCAGTTTCTTGTTTGAAATTTATGTAAGATTTTGACTATAAGCTAAAGCCAATGAAAGTTCTAGGTTATGCCTTCTTGTCAAATTTATCCCTTTTCAGCTAAGGTATGTGAGAAAAATATAAGCAACCAAAAATCATGAGATTCATTGGTGAAGGTTTGTATCCATGCCAAGCTTTAGAAGGTGTTTACCACTCACTACCTTTGTAGGCAGCCTATTCAAGAAAAATACAGTAGTATTGGCAGCCTCTTCCCAAAACTTTTTGGGAAGCTCTTTCTCGTGCAACATACACCTTGACATATCCATGATAGTCCTACTCTTCCTTTCACTTACTCCATTTTGATGTGGAATATATGGAGTAGTAAGTTGATGCTCTATTCCAGCAACTTCACAAATGTTTTTGAACGGATCTAAAGTGTACTCAGTCACATTATCTGATCTGAACACATGTAGTTTGCACCTGCTTTGATTTTCTACCACAGTTTTGAATTTCAAAAAAACATCAGCAACCTCCGATTTGAATCTTAGGAAGTATATCGAACACATCCTTGTTTGATCATCAATAAAAATTATGCAATACCTTTAATGATAGAGTTCTTTGGGGGCCTCCAAGATCTCTATTAATCAGATGTAACCAACTTGATTTTGGGAATGAAAATCTTGTCCGCCTACTAAATTTGCATGCCTCGCAACTTGGGAGTCCCTCTTCAAGTGGAGGTAAACCTTTTGCAAACCCCTTTTTCAGCATATACAAAAGCACCATATGGTGGAAGTGACCCAACCTTTTGTGCAAAGTTTCTGCAACACTTGACTGACTTGAATTCAAAGAAATGATTTGGCCCTGCATTCTAATTCTAAATAGTTCCTGACCACTTGGATAAATGTTCAGACACGACTTATCTTCAAAAATAATTTGAACCCTGTAACGACCTGTTTAGTCGTTTTAAGCAGCAGATTTTATTTCTGGAAAAACTGTCTGAGTCGACGGAACCCACGACAGACCGTCATGGGCACGACGGGCCGTTGAGGGGGTCTCGTTCCAAAATACTTAGAATTCTGAAATTTGGGTACTGAAATCGACTCTCTGAACTTCGTAACGGAATGGCAGGACGGACCGTCGTGGGCACGACGGACCGTCACAGACCCTTTAGTAGGAATTGAGTCTCTGAACTCTGTGACGGAGCAGCAGGACGGACC
>NC_028645.1:32880623-32896125 GCF_001406875.1 Solanum pennellii | reverse complement strand
TTGTTATTTGTGGAGTGCAGCAAACGTACCGTCGTCTTCAACTCAACCGCAACTCTAGCCAGTCTTCATTACACCGGATTTCAGGGTGAGCTAATGCTTCTAGCTTGGAATGGATCTTCTTCCTCATGTCTTGATGCCTTGAAGTTCCGGCACGGACTAGCTTTTGTTTATTTTAGCTTCTTAGAATACTCTTAGTTTAGTAATTTGATCATAGATGTTCTTGTGGTGATGACTTCCAGATTTTGGGGAATAATAGATGTTGAATTTTAAAAGTTATTGAATTGGTTTTTATTAATGAGTTTAAGTCTTCCGCATTACTTTCTGTTGATATTAAATTGAAATGTTAGGGTTTAAATTGGTTGGTTCGCTCACATAGGAGGGTAAGTGTGGGTGCCAGTCGCGGCTCGGTTTTGGGTCGTGACAAACCCATTTTCAAGTAGTTGTGCAACACTAAATAAATTTTGATCAACTTCAGGAAAAAACAAAACTTCACAAATAAGTTCTATACCTGTAATACTCTCAATAGACACAGTCCCCTATCCTTTTGCAGGGAGGCATTCTCCATCTCCAATCCTGACTCTTGATGATGTTGTTCTATCGAGCCTTTTAAAATCTTTTCATCACTAGTTAAGTGGTTTGTATAACCACTGTCAACAAGCAAACATTTGATTGAAATACTACATGCAAAAGATGATGGAACAAATAGTTGTTCTTTCTGATGTTGATTAGAAACTTGAGCTTGTCCTTTATTCTGTTGTCCCTGTTCCTTGCAGATGATCTCAACATGCCCAAGTTTTTGACATTTCCGGCATCTCATATCTAACTTTATCCAGCATTTGCAGTGAGGATGTTTCTTCCTTCCACAATATTGATACGGAGGAAATTTCTCCTCTGTTGCTGCCTAAATTTTTGCTACTTCCATTACAAACGGAAACCTGAGTAATTTAAGCATAATTCTTCTTCATCTTGGTTTTCTTGTATTTGTTTCCAGGATAGTTTTGCAACATGGCCTGAAGTGCACCTTCTACGATCCTTCCTGTCTCATTTACTTTCTTTGATCTTGTGCCTGCTATGCATTTAGTAATTATGCAAAAGTGATCTTTGACAGATCCTTTTTATTTTATAAGGAAGCAATGGTTGGTTCAAACTTCTCAGGTAATGTAACAAGAAGTTTCTCAATAACTCTGCTATCAGGAAGCTTATTGGCAAAAATTTTTACCCTGATCACAATGCTAAGAAGCCTGTCTGCGTATTCTTTGACAGTGTCAGAATCATTCGTTTTTTGTGTCTCAAATTCTCTTTTTTCTTTTTTTTTATATTAAATTTAAATTTTCTTTTCTTTTCCTTTTTCTATTTTTTCTGTTTTCAATTATTTTTTTATTTTATTATTATTTTGATTTTTAACTTTCTGTTTCTCTTCTTCCTTTATTTTTTTACCTTTTTTTGTCATACTTATTTTCTAAAAGAACTTATTGATGATTCTATTGGTCTTTTACTAATAAATTTTTAATAAATAAATTCCTAAATAAAGTTCATATCATCTCTTAATTCTATACCTTGACAATTTGAATTAAATCGATAATCATCTTGCTCTTATTCTAAAGGTAAATTATTATTGTTTTTTAATCAAAATAATATATTAAGAAGACTAAAACATATTGAACAAAGCTTTTATAAATCAACTACACGATGAAACTTTAGTTTATATCCTATTCTAACAAGCATACAATAAATTCTCTAAGATTTTTTCAAGAGAATATTAGACTCAAAAAGAAATACTTATCCGTTCAAATTTAACAATTCAATGCCATGGAATCGATTTAAATAAATTGGAAATTGTATCTAAGAGCATAATAATATAAAAATAATAAATAATACATGTGATTCGAAGAACTTAATATTATTGGAATCAAATTTCATAAAAAACATTTCATTCAAATCATGCGAGAATTTATATTTAACTCGCTGGGAAAATTGATTGCACAAAACTGCTTTCATTTACTGATTTCCAGAGTTAAATAATATGCATTAACTTTAAAGAGCCACGAAATTGGAACCACAAGTAAATCTCTAACTCTAGATCTAATTATCAAGAAAAAACTTACTTTTCTTCTCTTTGCTTTTGCTCTTGCTTTTTTCTCTGTGTATTTAAATCTGTCTTCCGTATTTTTTCTGTACTGAGCGTATGTTTTATAATAGTTTTTGGTGAGAGGCTGGTGCTAATTAAAAGGAATGTGGTGGAATGGGACAGGGTTTATCTTGAAATTTAGTTGAGAATTTTAGGGTTGAGATAAGGGATAAAAAATAAAAATAGTAATATAATCATATATTACTATAAGTGGGAAGCTTCTAACATCAAAGTTCAATTATCATTTTACCCTTATTTTACCTCTAAAATAAATTAATATTAATATTTATTTAATTAATTAAATATGAAGTAAAACTTATATTTAAATTCATGCATCAAATAAGATCTTAATGCATCATATATTCATGTACTAATTAAATGTAGATAATGAAGAGTCTAATAACCTTTCAACTTTAATTTGTAAGTAAGTGGGGGTAATGAATAGTCTATCAAACACACTCAAACCAAATTATATATATTCCTTGTTTTATTCAAGTTTGTAATCATCTTGCATACTATAGTAGGTTAGTCGACATCCCTTGTAAAATTTCATTACCAGTTTGTAATTATAAGAATTCTTACTATTTTATTTATTTGTATTCTTTAAAATTTCATGCATATTCATCTTCTTTTTATTGAGAAATATGTAAATTATGATAGTTACAAGATGAATATACTCCAATATGAAGTTGTAAGTAAATATTTATTTTGCACATCTCCATCGTTTTGAGTTTTTAAATAT
This sequence comes from Solanum pennellii, assembly GCF_001406875.1. Taxonomy (NCBI): domain Eukaryota; kingdom Viridiplantae; phylum Streptophyta; class Magnoliopsida; order Solanales; family Solanaceae; genus Solanum; species Solanum pennellii. The sequence goes on along the minus strand of NC_028645.1, from coordinate 32,893,255 downwards.
AACTTCGTAGTTGATTACTGTATTTTTGTATTCATCCTTTCTCCTATTTTTAGGATATATATAGTAAAGCTAATCACATTTTGTATTTATCATTAATTATTTTGAGGGTAAACATGTTAAATCCCATAGAATAATAATTATGTCTTTTTCATTGTTTGATAATCATTTATCTTTTTAAACCTACATATTTGTACTTTTTCTTTTTTATATGTAATCTCAAATGTTTAAAAAATTCATGTACTTAACTGTTATAAAGAGGTACAAAATAAGTGCAAAAATAAAATAAAAAATAATGTATAGTAAAAAATGACTAAATGATACATTGAATAATATTATTTTAGAATTCATTCATATATATATATATATAGTCCAAGAAATATAGTTTATCTTTATTCTTAACATATTCATGCCTTCTATTCTGTTTGTCTTGTTTATTATTATTATATGATTATAGTTTTTTGTACATATGATATGTTTCGTCTAGAGTAAGTCATGTTTTGTCTAGAATAAGTCTACTTTTAACAAAATATAATTCAATTAGTATGAAAATATTTTTGTCTATATATTTTAATGTGATGTCTTTTTTTATGGATATCATGTCCTTAGTTTCTTCTTTTTTTCCGTTTGAAATTGTAATTTTTTCAATAAATTTGATGGTATACCGCCCAAACATTTTGTAATATTTTTCTTTATACGTATCTTTTTTTATAGACAATTTTTTTTTATTATTAAAACTTATGTTTAGTAATTAAAATATATTAATTCCTCTGATAAAATAAAATGTTTATTTTTCATGAAGTATTTCATATATCAAACCTCCAGCATCTAACACAAGATTTTCATGTTATATTTTGTGCAGAGTAGTTATATTCTTATGTTAAACTTACATATGAAAGGACTTAGATTTGAACATAGCTATATAAATTAAAATTTTCTAATATCAATTAGGGGACAAACGTGCGATGCACGTTCCGAGAACTAGTCCTAATAAAACAAATAAGCAATAAATAATAATAAATAAAACAAACAAAAAGAAAGAAAGAAATGAAGTTAAGAAAATGTGTAAAAAAAAATTAAAAAAAAATAAGGTTGAGAAAGATCGCATGTTTCAAAAAAAAACGTGCAGAAAGAAAATAAATAAGTAGATAAAAAATAAAACAAAAATACTTAATCGAAAGAGGATTTTTTGAAAAAAATAGTTATAAGAGTTTGAGGATAATTAGGATAAGGTAAGACAATTTGAAATTTTTAGGAGTCCTTTTTTCTTTTCTTTTTTCATATTTTCCATAATATATTCTATTATTATTATTTTTGGACTAGATAGAATTAACAAATACCTTAAATTCACAACTTCTTTTTATTATTTTTTAGGGAAAATGCATAAGTACCCACCAACCTATGTCTGAAATTCCAGAGACACACTTATACTATACTAAGGTTTTATTATTCCCATGAACTTATTTTATGAATAATTTTTTACCCCTTTTCGGCCTACATTGCACTAGCTTGGAAAAAAATATCAACACGCGATGAGCAAACAAGATAATGCCACGTAGGACGAAATGGGGTAGAAAATTATTTATAAAATAAGTTCAGGAAGGTAATAGATTCTTAATATAGTATAAGTGTGTCTCTGAGATTTTTGACATAGGTTGGGGGTACTTTTGCATTGTTCCTATTTTTTTTATTATTAAACTATATATGATCTTATTATTTGTAGTAATTTACAATTTATTTTAAATATAAACCTTTTAAAATTTGTGTAAAATCTTTATGTTTTTGTCAAAAATTAGATGTTCACATTATGTCCCTCTTTGCTTGGAAACATGAAGAGTTTTCATACAAAGACGTGAACAATGTGAATAATTTTTTAGTGAAATATTTATCCCAAAATGTGAAAAATAAATAAAAGACAAAAGAGGTTTGACTGTGTCCTAACTTTTGAAAAACTACTTATCCTGAGTTAATTATTAGGAGTCAGGTGTGGTTTAATGAGTTTAGGTAGTCGAGTGAGGTTTTGTCGAGGTTCCGGTTCATAGCTCCAACTATAACATAAAAAAGGTAAAATACAGAAGGAGAGAAAGGAATGATACAAAATCCTATCTACTCCAACAGTATTGAGTTTTCAATCTTAATATTTAGTTATCGCTTCACCCTTCTTGGTAGGTTCATGGATTCCGAACTATGATCTGGACATCTGAGTTTAAGACTTGAAACTTTATGACTTGAGTTCAACCGTTGACGTTCTTCCGCATGATATTCTTGAATACTTGTTTTCTTGAAAAAATGATTCTTTATACTTGAACTTCAATTTTTTGTACTATGTAATAACCTACACACCATAGAACAAAACAAAACCGAACAAAAAAAATTTCCCAGTTTTCTCTAGAATATTTTTATGAGTTATTTATGAAAGCTATAAAAGTCTATACTAAGCATAAAAGTAATGTTTTTGTAGTCAATACAAAATATAAAATAAAATAAAAGGGAGATTTGAGTCCAAAATGCATTCAGGGGTTCTTATGCCCTTTGAAGATATGAAAAATAAGATAGGGGTTTTGTGCCCTATAAGGAACCAGGGGTTAATTTGCACTGTGAAGACATGAAACATAAAATAAGGGTTATATTGTCCTATATGCTACCAGGGGTTATTGAGCCATATGAAGACATAAAAAGATAAAATAGGGGTTATTGCACCCTATATGCAACCAGAGGTTATTGTGCCCTGTGAAGACATTAAAAAATAAAATAGGGGTTATTGTGCCCTATATGCAAGAAGGGATTTTTGTGCCTTGTGAAGATATGATAAATAAAATTTGAGTTATTATGCCCTTTATGTAACTAGGGATTATTATGCCCCAAATTTTATTATTAAAGAAAAAAGATCCTTTTTTAATTGTTAATATTATTTTGTTGTGCATATTGTAATAAAGATAAGATAATGATTCAAGAACATACCATCGTGGCGTTTGTCTCTCGCGAACTACTTGCACGATTCGACTTTATACATGTTTTGAGACAAAGAATGTATTATTATAACCTTTCTAAATGGTTGTTGGTTTGTGACATCAAGTATCTTGTAATGCTTGACTTTGGATCTACCCCACTTGGGAGATTAATTCCATTGATGATTGCGCCAATATCTTGAAGATGTTTTAAAGACAACCCTTATCTTCTCTTGAAACACTTGTCATGAACATTCTGAACCATTACCATTTTGTTCATGTTGTGTGGTTCATTTGTCCCCAAGCCACTCTCTTACTTTGTCAACTTTTCATACTGTATCGATTCATGATATGTATTTTCTCGATTGGTTCACAATCCTAGTCAATATGGTGCATGCCCCCAACATTCTATTGGAAATATCGTAGTTAATTTTGTAGTTTTAATTTTATTTTCTCACTTGACGTGAGTTGATGTTGAGAGAGACTCAAATAATAACGAACACAAGTACCCATGTCACAAGTGCAAGGGTTGTGAAAGAAAAGTTATATATTTCGAAGCAAGAAATAAATAAGTAAATGTTTGAAAGGAATGAAAAGAATCTTATCTTAAAGCACGTGATGACTTTAATGAATCATGACATGCGTTTGGACTTAACGTTTGATCTTTTTGGGTTGTCCGAATCTCATGAAACAATGTTGTATCTTTCTGTCTAAGCTTGACTTTCATCTTGATTGTGCTCATATGATGACTGAATGTCATTATTTGATCAGTGTTGTCCTTCGTTATTTTCTACCAATAAGACATTCTAATCTCCGTCTCTTAACAAACCATCGTCTTATGGTGCCCATGAGCGTTTTCGCTCATAAGACTCTCTCATTTTTATATATTTCTTCTTCGTAATGCACCGTAGGTCACAATATCATGTCTCACCCTTTGAAGAATTGAAGAACATGATTACCATTTAATTGAATGATTAGACCGAACCCAAATGAAAGGTTGCCTAAGTATCCTCTTAGGATTAGGTCGAACGTAGTTCAAAACTTCTTTTGCTTCATTTTTTTTATGGTTTTTTTCCTAGATAAATCACCATGCAAGTGGTGTTTGATATAAAGGAGGATACATTTTTATCCTCTCATCTTGAGTATGTCAATCATGAAAAGGAGTGCTAAACGTAGTATCTTTTGATTGAATTTGCATTGACAATTGATTCGATCGTCTTTCCCTCCATATCTGCCAGTTGCAAAGATCCTTTGGATAACACTTGCTTAATAACATAAGGGCCTTGCCAATTTGGGACCCTTCACTAGGCCTCGTCTTGATGGGGAAGGATGCGCTTCAAAACAAGTTGACTTACTTCAAAATTTATGGGGCGTACTTTCTTATAGTAAGCTCGAGCCATCCTCTTCTTATATAATTGAACCAAACAAATTGATGTCAACAATTTTTCGTCTATCAGTGCTTATTGTATTTACCTTGATTTATCCCATTCTGTATCCTCCATTTCTTCTTCAATAATGGTTCGAAGAGAAGGGATTTCAATATATATGTGTATGACAACCTCAGTTCCGTAAACCAATACGTAGGGAGTTGCACCTACTGACGTACGAATAGTCATGCGATATCCCATGAGAGCGAAGGTTAGTTTTTCAAGCCTCTGGCTAGATCCTTGCACCATTCTCTTAAGAATCTTCTTGATGTATTTATTTGCCACTTCAACATCCCATTTGCTTTGGGTCGATAAGGGTTCGATTGACGATGAACAATTTTAAATTGCTCACAAACTTCCTTTATCAGGTGTCTATTGAGTATCATTGCATTGTCTATACACAACATATGATTTTGGAACGAGTAAAGTCCACCACTTCTTTCTTAGTGACTAATTTGAATGTGACGGCTTTCATCAATTCGGTAAAGTAATTGATGACAAATAAAATAAGTGATGCCCGTTAGATGCTTTTATCTCAATCTGCCCAATAACGTCCATTCCCCAAGTAACAAAAGGCCATGGAGCAGACATAGGGTGAAACTCTAATGGGGTATGGGGGTGAGTTAATCAAGTCTCTATGAAACTGGAACTGATGGCACTTGTGAACAAACCGGAAGGAATCTCGCTCCGTGGTCAACCAATAGTATCCTGCAAGGATAATTTTTGTTTCTAGAACGTAACCTTTCATATGTTGGTCACATACCCCTGAATGCACCTGACTCATAATTGTTACTGCCTCTTGAGTATTTACACATTGCAATAAATTCAAATCTGGAGTCCTTTTATATAAGATCTCGCCACTCAAGAAAAAATCATTGGAGAGTTGCGTAATAGTTCTTTTTTGATCTCTATTAGCGTGTATTGGATATTCACTAACTTTTATGAACTACTTGATGTCGTAATACCAGGTCTTACCATCTGCCTCTACTTCAATTATTTTACTTTAACCATGTTGGTCCCTAACTTGCATTTTCAATGGGTGAATGTAGGTATTACTTGGGTATGGAAGCATCGAGACTAGGGTGGCCAAAGCATCACCCAACTCATTGTGAAACCTTGGAATATATCTAAATTCAATGGACTTGAACTTTTTGATGAGATTTTATAAACATTTTTTATACGATATGAGCTTAATGTCTCGAGTTTCCCATTTGCTTTGAGCTTGTCGAATGAGAAAGTCAGAATCCCCAAAAACTAATAGCTCATGGACATCCAGATTTATTGCCATATTCAAATCTAAGAAGCAAGCTTCGTAGTCTGTTATGTTGTTGGTGGAAAAAAATCGAAGTCATGTTGTGGTAGGATAATGACATTCGTTTAATGAGATAAGAACTGCCCTAGTTCCTACTACATATTTGTTGAGAACCCCATCAAAATATAATTTCAACATAGGATCATTATCATGAATTTCTTCCTCAATAGAGTTGATCTATTTATTAGGGATGTATGTCTTTAAGGGCTCGTACTCATCATCAATCAGATTCTATGCAATATCATTGACCAATTATTGTGCTTTAATGGTGGTGCGAGTGACATACACAAAGTCAAATTCTGTTAGCAAAATCTGAAATTTTGCCAACCTACATATTGGCATGGCTTTTGAAAAATATATTTCAAGATATCCATTCTTGATATGAGGTAGGTGGTGTAGGACAAAAAATAGTGCTTCAGTTTTTGGGCGACCCAAGTTAAAACACAACTTGTCTTTTCTAATAGAGTGTACTTTGCCTAATAGCTTGTGAACTTCTTGCTCAAGTAATAAATAGCTTATTCCTTTTTCCTCGAGACGTTGTGTTATCGTAGAATGCAACCAAAGGAATTATCCGTCACAGAGAGGTATAAAAACAAAGGTCTACCAGGCTCTGGGGGACTAGTACCAGAGGATTTGCTAGATATTCCTTATTTTTGTCAAAAATCCTTTTGACACTCACTTGTCCATTTAATAGCATAATCCTTTTTCAACAACTCTAATATAGACTCACATGTGGTAGTGAGTTGAGCAATAAATCGGCTGATATAGTTTAACCTTCCCAAAAAACTCATGATTTTAGTTTTGGTTTTTGGAGGTGGCAATTCTCGAATGGACTTTATCTTGGAGGGCTCCAATTCAATGTCTCTTCTACTAACTATAAAACCCAAAAGTTTGCAAGATAGAACTCAAAATGCACATTTAGCCAGATTAAGCTTGTGATTGTATTTAATTAATCTTTTGAAGAATTTTCTTAGATCACACACATGGTCAGCTTGCGTTCTAGACTTAATGATGACATCATCAACATATACCTCAACATATACCTCAACCTCTTAATGCATTATGTCATGGAATATGGTAGTCATAGCTCTCATGGAGCTTGCTCCCGTATTCTTTAGACCAAATTACATGACTCTATAACAATATGTACCCCACGGGGTTGTGAAAGCAATATTTTCTACATCTTTACATCCATTAGGATTCGGTGATATCCGGCGTAACAGTCCACGAAAGATTAAATCTTGTGTTTGGCACAATTATCAACCAGGATGTGAATGTTGGGTAATGAAAAATTGTCTTTTGTACTTTCTATTTTTAGATCTCTATAATCAACACAAACTATGATATTTCCATCTTTCTTTGGAAATGGAACAACATTAGCCAACCAGGTAATTTATTGGACGACCATGATTACATTTGCAGTAAGTTGCTTCAATTTTATCGCCATATCTGCCTCAAATTTTCTTTGCTTTTGCTGGACAGGTGGAAAATCAAGATGTATTGGAAGTTTGTGCACCACCAGATCAGCCCTTAACCCTTGTATGTCATCGTATGACAAAGCGAAGAAATCTTTCTATTCAAATAAACCTCGAATTATGTCGTCTAAAATATTTTGATCGACATGGATACTTATCTTTATTTCTCTCACATATTCTGGAGTTCCTAAATTAACCGCCTTAGATTCAATTAAATTAGGTTTAGACTTATTTTTCAAATTGATCCAATACCATTTTTATTTCTTTTCAGCTTCATCTTCATCATATTCCTTAGACTTAGGATTCATTGTTTTGAGATCAGAAAAATATTTACGATCTAAATGTAAACTCCACATGCATGTCATATTATTAAAGTTAACGTAACTGAAATGAAAATAAGATGACAAATATTAGAAAGAGCAGGAACAAAGATGATGACTAAAACTTCATTGCATTGAATGGGAAAGGATTGAATGGTTTAAAAAAAAAGCAAAAGAACTAGAATGTTTGAATTACAACCCTGCGAATAATCCAGATAACAAAACTAAAAAAATACAACAAATTAAAACTATGAGGAGTCCTTCCTTTTAGAGAGAGGACTGGTTTCTGATTGTTGAGTTGGACATTCAGGTCAATAAGCAGCACATCCATATCACTGGTGCCCTCACCCATCTGATTCATGTTTACCTTATAAAATATTTTCTTAATAAATTGACACATTTTATCCACATCATTTTGTATAGGTAAGTCTGAACTCGGTTCACCTCGAGATTTAAAGAAGAAATTGACTAATATGGGGGATCTACTTCGATAGATTCCAAAATTTTCTTTTATGATCTTTTGCCCATTTTCTATCAAATATAGTTTCATTAAAACCCAAACTGAATGTCTCTTGATTACCCATTGGATTGATAGGATTCACAATTTCCTTGAAACGACAACCCTAATCCCTTTCTGGGTTCATAGCCGTTCTGTACCATTTGAGCCACCACCATGACTGAAGTAGAGGATAGATGAGGTTGGAGGATAGGCTTTCCTTCTAAGAACTGATTGACTGTTATTATTTCCAAAGCATTATAATTGAGGGATTCACAACCTCTTTTGGACTCAATGCATCGTATTGAAGGATCTCGGGTTATTTGGAGATCATCTTCACCATGGTAAATGATTTCTTGTTTGTCATGTTCAAACTTGACCAATTGGTGTAGAGTAGATGGCACAACTCTAGCCAGGTGGATCCATGGCCTACCCAAAAGTAGATTGTAAGGAGTGTCCATGTCTATAACTTTGAAAGTGATTCTAAACTCCACAGGTCCAATGGTAACAATTAGATAAATTTCACCAAGAGTGTCCCGTTTTGCACCATCAAATGGTCTAACACAAACATTGTTAGTACGGATACTATCAGTGCTGATTTTCAAGCTTTGTAGAGTGGAAAGAGGGATATGTCTACACTCGATCCTCCATCAACCATGACCCTCTTTACATAGTGTTCTTTACATTTCACGGTTAAATATAGTGCCTTGTTATGCATAGATCCTTCCAAAGGCAATTCATCATCAGTGAAAGTGATTCTATTTACCTCAAATATTGGGTTGTCCATCTTTTCCAAGTGATCCACCGTAATATTTTCTAAGATATGTGCCTCCTTCAAGATTTTGGTCAGTACTTCACGATGTTCTTTAGAATGTACTAGTAATGACAAAAAGAGATTTGAGCAGGTTTTTTCCTACACTGATTAATAACAGAATAATCTTGAGCTTTCATCTTTTTTAGAAACTCTTCACTCTCTTTCTCAATGATGGGTTTTTTTATTGGCAACTGATTTTCTATGATTTATTTATCCCTCTTTAATTCTTCGGGAGCATAACACCTTCCAGAATGAGTTGAGCCTCTTGTTTCATATATTTCTTCGACAATTACTTTTCCCTTGTGAGTAACAACAACTTTATTATAGTTCCAGGGAACGACCTTGGTGTTTATGATCTGAAGTTGTGTTGCAATTTGTATCACAACTGGATATTTTAAACTCTCTTGATTTTGATCAAATGTTGAAAGTTTACCAGGAACGTAAAATTTTTGTCCATTCAACGCTGTGTCTCCTCTTTTTATAGCTCCAGGGACATACAATATTAGCTTCCTTGAGTAAAATTTGAAATTGCACTTTAGCAATTATCAATGCCATTTGTATGGGTTCTAAAACCATACTAGACTCTTCTTTTGAAAACTTGCTTTTCACTTTTGTTCTACTTGTTTGCTCACAATCTTCATAAATGCCCACCATCCCCACAACACACTCATTATTGTGAGCAGGGAGTGTGTTATTTGTGACATTTGGTGCTTCCTCAGTGCGTATCTCGATTACTTTATCCTCGATTTATTTCTCAATGACTCTTTTTAGAGTCCAACAATTCTCTGTGCTATGACATGAAGTGTTAGCGTGATACTCGCACATAACAGTTGGATCAAAGCCTCTTCCATTAGGATTATCAAGTTCAACCACTCTCAGTTGTATTAATTTTCGCAACAAACTCGTATACGATTCCCCAGTTGAGGTAAAATTTTCTTTTCATCCTTGTTCTCTCGTATAATCCGTCTGATGACGTGTATTGTATGGCGCCTCGAAACTTTATTGTTCGGGGCGAGAACCTTGTGGGGCAGGCCCGCATTATTGTTGGAATGGAGGAGGTAGAACATATGCCTGAGTGTTGAGAACTGCATATTGGGATGGGTAATAATGCCGAGGAGAATTAGATTGTCCTTGTTGGACTTGACCATAAGGATGTTCATGCTCATTTGAACACGTCTTGATCCAGATGCCATCATGGGCTCTTTCTCCTTCTTTTCCCGAATTGTAAAATTACTGGATCCGCTTTGTATTGCTTGTGTGGTAGCTCTAATGGCTGCTTGAGTAACAATCTTATGCGACTTTATGTTGTTCTCTACAATTTCTCCGACCTTAATCAATTCGGCAAAAAGCTTGCCTATTCCGAGGAGAAGGTAATGAAAGTAGTCAGGTTCTTGAGCCTGGAGAAAAACATCAATTAATTCATAGTCTTTAATCAGTGGTTTGACTCTAGCCACCTATTCCCTCCATCTTATGGCATATTCCCCATAACATTAAGATGACTTCTTTTCATATTAGCTAAGGAATTGCGATAGGGAAAAATATCAATATTTTATTGGAATTATTGGACAAAATCTTGCGCCATGTCATCCAAAACATGCCAACGAGAAATGTCCTGATCGATAAACCATTCTGAGGCTACACCTGTTATACTCTCTCCAAAGTAAGCCATAAGAAGTTGTTCTTTTCCTCTGGCTCCTCTCAACTGATTACAAAATATTTTCAAATGAGACACTGAATCTCCATGACCATTATACTTATCAAACTTTGGAGTTTTGAACCCCATAACCAAGTGGACATCGTGAAACATGCATAAGTCCTTAAATGAGACACTTTTTGTCCTCCAAGACCTTGCATATTCCTTATGTTTTGTTCCAAACTCCTCATTTTTCTTGCAATTTTTTTCATGTTCCTCATCCTTAGTTTTTTTCTCAACCTCTATGGGGGAACTAAATTGGTAGTGGTAAGAGTTAGGAACTTGGAAATTCAATTTAGGGGCATGAACTTGGCCGTATTGATCTTTGGGTAGAGGATCATCATTGGATTGTTGTACTAGTGTTGGTTGAGGAATTTCATTAGTTTACACATTTTGCATGAAGAGTGGATTATTCATTATTGATGGTTTTAATGGGTTTACCGAGGAAGTACGGCAGTATGAGATGTGTTATAGTAGGGTCCAAGCTCATCTAGATAGATCGGTCGCTTGTTGAAACTTTGACGGGGAATGACATATTGACATTCAGGTATTCTCGAATTAAAGGCGGAGGAGCTTGACTATTCATCTAAGATTTGTACATTTTGGTCATCTGTTGTCTCAACACATTTACCTCTTCTATAGGTATCAACTCTCATGCAACCATTTGAGTTAGTGCTTTTTCATATTCTGACTCTGTTCCATCTTTATGTGTCTTTTTTTCTTTCCCTTTTATCTTGTGTTATATTAATGAGATGCCAGCTCTCCTAACAAACAAACTACCTTTAAACTCTTTCTTTCTTACATATAAAAATAAAATGTATTAGGATTCAGCACTTTGATGATATTAAACACACGTTGTATGTCATTGATATACCGTGGTTTCACAGTATTATTAATACTTTTTCCTTAAGTTTAGTGTGTCCAAAAGCCTTTTTGTGCTAATTTTTATATAAGTTCTCCTTACATGCAGGAAATCTGTCCATAGATAAATGCGGAGGTTTTTGAGCGAAGGAATGCAGAAGAGACCACCTGCGGAGCTTGTGACGGTCCGTCATGCTTGTGACGGTCTGTAGGTGGCAGCGTAGTGCAGCTGCTGAAGGAAGATGGGGAAGTCTGACCATGTGTGGGGTTACGGAGTCTATGACGGTCCGTCGTGACTATGACGGTCCGTCCTGCAGGTTCGTCATGAAGTTCAGAGAAGTAGTCCTAGTACCCATATTCCAAGAGTTTAAGTGTTTTGAAACGAAGACCCTCGACAGACCCTTGTGCCTGTGACGGTCCGTTATACTTGCCATCGAGGGTAATGAAAAGAGCAGCAGATGAAATTGCACAAGTATGGGACGACGGAGTCCATGACGGTCCGTTGTGACCACGACGATCCGTCGCGAGATCCGTCGACCCAGCCGCGTTTTGATAGATTTCCAGCAAATAGAATCCTTGTTTAATTAGGTTTTTCTATTTTCTATAAATAGTTCGAAAAACCTCATTTTTGAGGTTAGACTCCGTATTATTAGACACCTTATTATTAGACTCCGTATTGTTAGACTCAAGACCATTATTAGACTTTTTGTGAGATTCTTGAATACTTTGAGATTCTTGCAAGTGATTGTTAGTGATTTTTGGTGATTAATCAAGCAAACTTTCGGATTTTACTCTTTCTCATTGAAGTAAGTACATGAATTCTTATATAATATATTTGAATATTGTGTTTATGACTATGGGTAACTAAACTCCATAACTAGGGTTGTTGCAACCATAGGAATATAATGAGGTAAAACCTAACTAAAATAACAATTCTAGAATAGTGTCTTGCATGTATTAATAATTCTTTCGCTTAGAAGTCTTTTTAACGGATGGCCAACGTTAGAACTCGCCTTAATGATATTTGCCGGACCAAGGAGGTAGATGATATGTAAAGAATTATCAACATAGATTTAGTGTACACTATCTAATAGGCTAGTATTGATTGGTACGAGGTAATAACTTAGTCAAATATCGAATACGATGCTTAATATGAGGTAAAGATAAGGGTTAGGATAGCAACACACGTAGCCGGACCAAGGTGCGGAGTGACATTTTCTGGATGGCGGACCAAGGATTTAGAAATACATAACTTATCACTTTGCATGCAAGATACTAGAAAAGAATTG
>NC_028645.1:32868117-32879730 GCF_001406875.1 Solanum pennellii | reverse complement strand
AATAATAAAGCTTGGAGTACTAGGAAGTCAGATACCGGGAGAAATACCTTCGCAGTACAGTCCACTCACAACCCAGCCACAGATGAGATTCGTGAAGAAATGGCTCAGATGAGAACTGAGCTTGGGTTGGTACTAAAACATGTCACTGGGGGTGCAGAATAGATAAATGCAGTCAACTACTTGTCGAAACCACCACCACCTAATGATGAATGCTATTACGCGGAGGACACCTATGCAGTAAATGAACAGACGGGGGGTTTTCGGCCGAGCGCCCAAGGCTCAAATCATGATAATTGGCGCCAAGGTCAAGGGAACCAAGGTCGGATCTATGGTAACTATAACCGTGAGGGTCATTATGTCCGAGATGGAAACTACAACCGCGACAACAACTTCAACAGGGGTAACTACGGTAACAGAAATGATAGGAATGGGCCCTATGTCCCTCCTCAAAATTGTGAAGTTACTTCTAGGGATGGTGGAGATAGTATGGCGCGAGTTGAGGATATCTTGCACAAAATGATGAGGAGGTTCGATGCTAGTGATGGGCACATTAAAGAGTTAAGGTGTGATTTTGCAAGTATTGGGAAAAAAGTCGATACATATGCAATATCGATTAAGCAGATAGAGTTGCAAATGACCCAATTATCTGCGACAGTGAACACACGGCAACCGGGCACTCTTCCTAGCAACATTGTCCAAAATCCAAAAAATGATGCGCACTGTATGGGAATCACTACTCGGGGTGGTAAGAAAACCATTGACCCACCTATGTCGTCTAATGAGGAAAAGGTGAGAAAGGATGATGATAAGGTGGTAAAGGGTAGTGGTGAAGCAGAAGAGAGCACTGGAAAAGATACAGAAGTCCCTATGAAGGTAATTCCCATGCCTAGACCATCACCACCCTTCCCTCAAAGATTAGTGAAAAAGACCGAGGATGGTAAATATCGGCGTTTTATAACAATGCTGAAGCAACTTTCTATCAATGTCCCTTTGGTAGAAGCTCTTGAACAAATGCTCGGTTATCCCAAGTTTATGAAAGATCTGGTAACAAAGAAAAGATCGATCACTTTCGAGGATGATGATAGACTGCAGCATTGTAGTGCTATTGCTACAAGATCTCTCGTGCAAAAGAAAGAAGATCCGGGTGCATTCACTATTCCTTGTACAGTTGGGTCATTACATTTTGCGAAAGCATTATGTGATCTGGGGGCAAGCATAAACCTCATGCCCCTCTCGATTTACAAGAAGTTGGGTTTGGGTGACCCAAAACCCACTGCGATGCGGCTACTGATGGCTGATCGAACAGTGAAAAGGCCTATTGGGATACTCCATGATGTGCTAGTAAAAGTGGAGTCATTCATATTTCTGGCAGATTTTGTTATTCTTGATTGTGAAGTCAATTTTGAAGTGTCTATTATTCTTGGGAGGCCATTCCTTGCAACAGGTAGAGCCTTAGTTTATATGGAAAAGGGGCAGATGAAATTTCGGTTGAACAATGAAGAAGCGACCTTCAACGTTTGTAAGACCATGAGGCAGAGTGGTGAGCTCCAATCAGTATCCGCCATATCCCACAAAGAAAAAATGAAGGAGGAGAATGAACAAAAAAGTGCAAAACAAGAGTTTATGGTTGGGGATTTCGTGCTTTTAGACAATTCTGGGTCGCCTAGTCTTCCGGGCAAGCTCAAGTCCAAACGGACTGGCCCTTACATTATTACCCAAGTATTCCCTCATGGAGCAGTTGAGTTAAAAAACAAGGAGGGAGTGCGGTTTAAGGTAAATAGAGAACTAATAAAACTCAATTTTGGGCACAAAGCATCGTGGAATGAAGTGATAGAGGCATACCATCTTGATGAAGTCTGAGTAATTAAGTGTCCCTAGTCATGCTGCGACATTAAATCAGGCGCTTGTTGGGAGGCAACCCAATACTTATAGTCTTTTTAGTAATGGTAGCATTTTTCTACTAATGGGTTTTAAATTTGCAGGCACATCACCAGGAAATTCTGCAGAAAATTACTCTGCAGCAGTCAGTGACGGATACACCGACGGACCGTCGCATGAATCCGTCATGCCAGGTACGTCTTTCTGTCATTTTCAAACTAGGGCACACACGACGGAACCAACGACGGATCGTCACAACTGAGACGGACCGTCGTCGGGGAATCGTCGCGTCATTAATGAGGCGTACCCGACCCGACCCGGCTGGAGTTTTTTTTACAAAATCTTACCGTTTAAACTCCCCGACCCCTCATTTCACCCCCACTCCTTCACTATTCCCCCTATTTCCCTCCCTTTTCAACTTCCACAATCTCTCCCTCTATCAACCGATCATTGTTCCCCCAAAATCCTCCAAAGCCCTAAAGTTATCATCTACTAGTCGGAGTTGCTGATGTGGGTGTCTCCTTGATCACCAAGTACTTTTCCATCTTGTTTTTCTCCAATTCTCTGGTATGTGTCTCTAATTTCTACTCATTTATCTTGCATTTTTTTATCAATTAGTTTTAGCGTAGTTCTTATTGATATGTTCATTTCTTTTAAATAAAATTCTGTCTAACCTAGGTTAAAAATATTCGAAATTGCCGTGTTTACAACCCGAGACATAGGTGCTTTTGCATTACTAGTTTACTAGATATTTGGGTTCGACAAATGTAGGTCCAAAACACTAAAAATTCGATTTAGATCATAGGCGATGAATGGGGCACCCCCAGTTCTGTCACTGATTTACAGAACGAGACCCCGATGACGGACCGTCGTATCCACGACGGACCGTATTAGGGTCCGTTCTAAAAGCCCTAACACCCCACTGCCCAATTTTATGCTAGTGTTCTCAAACGGACATATGCGACGGACCTTAATCCACATGAAGGTCCGTCCTGCACAACCGTTATGGTTGTCAGAGACCCTATCCCTGAGGGTCT
Source organism: Solanum pennellii (assembly GCF_001406875.1). Classification (NCBI taxonomy): domain Eukaryota; kingdom Viridiplantae; phylum Streptophyta; class Magnoliopsida; order Solanales; family Solanaceae; genus Solanum; species Solanum pennellii. The sequence goes on along the minus strand of NC_028645.1, from coordinate 32,876,815 downwards.
CTCATTTTTTCTAAGTATCCTAAAACGGACAACTAAGACGGATCGTCATACCTTCAACGATCCGTCCTGCATGACCGTCATGACGGTCAGAGACCCCTCTCCTAGGGTCTCCATATTTCTTTTAAGTGTCCTCTGACGGACACCCACGACGAACCGTCGTACCTGTGACGGTCTGTTCTGCATGACCGTTTAAATAATCAGAGACCCTCTCCTAAGGGTCTCCACAATTTTTTTAAGTGTCCTCTGACGGACACCCACGACGGACCGTCGTACCTGTGACGGTCCGTCCTTAACATACCGTCATACTTGTCAGAGACACTCCTTCAGGGTTCTCCATATAAACATAGTCTAAGTAAGACACGACGGATTCCATAACGGTCCGTCGTACTCACGACGAACCGTTACCTGGTCCGTTGTGTTTCACTGTTACTATAGCAATGACATTTTCTTTTAATTTTTTTTGTGGTTTTGCTTATCTTGTTTTTTCCTTGTAGTACTAATATTGATCCTTTACAGGTACTATCTACTATGGCACCAAAACAAGATCGAGTCTATGCACGCGGGTGATCAAAGTCTGTCGCCTCGTTTGCGCCTGGTCATTGGCTCTGATGATGAGCGTGACACCGAGTACGTGCCCCCAGGCACTTCCACCCCTTCCCGTGCTGCAAGTGCTGCCAGAGCCACACCCAAAAAGGTGGCGTCCGGCGTAGTCACTGCCTCCCAGTCTGATGAGGAGCGCACACTGACCGGCACTCTTTCTAGGTCAGCCACCAATGAAGAAGGAGCGTCTGGCTCCTTAAGAGTTTCGTGGTCGGAGGAAGCCTCCGGCTCTGCTGAGGTTCCCGCACCCGCCACCTAATGATGAATGCTATTATGCGGAGGACACCTATGTAGTAAATGAGCAGACGGGGGGTTTTCGGCCGAGCGCCCAAGGCTCAAATCATGATAATTGGCGCCAAGGTCAAGGGAACCAAGGTCGGATCTATGGTAACTACAACCGTGAGGGTCATTATGTCCGAGATGGAAACTACAACCGCAACAACAACTTCAGCAGGGGTAACTACGGTAACAGAAATGATAGGAATGGGCCCTATGTCCCTCCTCAAAATTGTGAAGTTACTTCTAGGGATGGTGGAGATAGTATGGCGCGAGTTGAGGATATGTTGCACAAAATGATGAGGAGGTTCGATGCTAGTGATGAGCACATTAAAGAGTTAAGGTGCGATTTAGCAAGTATTGGGCAAAAAGTCGATACATGTGCAATATCGATTAAGCAGATAGAGTTGCAAATGACCCAATTATCTGCGACAGTGAACACACGGCAACCGGGCACTCTTCCTAGCAACATTGTCCAAAATCCAAAAAATGATGCGCACTGTATGGCAATCACTACTCGGGGTGGTAAGAAAACCATTGACCCACCTATGCCGTCTAATGAGGAAAAGGTGAGAAAGGATGATGATAAGGTGGTAAAGGTTAGTGATGAAGCAGAAGAGAGCACTGGAAAAGATACAGAAGACCCTATGAAGGTAATTCCCATGCCTATACCACCACCACCCTTCCCTCAGAGATTAGTGAAAAAGACCGAGGATGGTAAATATCGGCGTTTTATAACAATGCTGAAGCAGCTTTCTATCAATGTCCCTTTGGTAGAAGCTCTTGAACAAATGCCCGGTTATGCCAAGTTTATGAAAGATCTGGTTACAAAGAAAAGATCTGTCACTTTCGAGGATGATGATAGACTGCAGCATTGTAGTGCTATTACTACAAGATCTCGTGCAAAAGAAAGAAGATTCGGGTGCGTTCACTATTCCTTGTATAGTCGGGTCATTACATTTTGCGAAAGAATTATGTCAACTGGGGGCAAGCATAAATCTCATGCCCCTCTCGATTTACAAGAACTTGGGTTTGTGTGACCCAAAACCCACTGCGATGCGGCTACTGATTGCTGATCGAACAGTGAAAAGGCCTATAGGGATACTCCGTAATGTGCTAGTAAAAGTGGAGTCATTCATATTTCCGGCAGATTTTGTTATTCTTGATTGTGAAGTCGATTTTGAAGTGTTTATTATTTTTGGGCGGCCATTCCTTGCTACAGGTAGAGCCTTAGTTGATATGGAAAAGGGGCAGATGAAATTTCGGTTGAACAATGAAGAAGCGACCTTCAACGTTTGTAGGACCATGAGGCAGAGTGGTGGGCTCCAATCGGTATCCGCCACATCCCACAAAGAAATGATGAAGAAGGAGAATGAACAAAAAAGTGCAAAACAAGAGTTTATGGTTGGGGATTTGGTGCTTTTAGACAGTTCTGGGTCGCCTAGTCTTCCGGGCAAGCTCAAGTCCAAACGGACTGGCCCTTACTTGATTACCCAAGTATTCCCTCATGGAGCAGTTGAGTTAAAAGCCAAAGAAGGAGTGCGGTTTAAGGTGAATAGAGAACGAATAAAACTCTATATTGGGCATAAAGCATCGGGGAATGAAGTGATAGAGGCATACCATCTTGATGAAGTCTACGTAATAAAGTGTCCCTAGTCGTGCCGCAACATTAAATCAGGCGCTTGTTGGGACGCAACCCAATGCTTATAGTCTTTTTAGTAATGGTAGCATTTTTCTACTAATGGGTTTTAAATTTGCAGGCACATCACCAGGAAATTCTGCCGAAAATTACTCTGCAGCAGTCACTGACGGATAAAGCGACGGACCGTTGCGCCTACGACGGACCGTCGCATGAATCCATCGTGCCAGGTACGTCTTTCTGTCATTCTCAAACTAGGGCACACACGACGGAACCAACGACGGATCGTCACAACTGAGACGGACCGTCATCGGGGAATCGTCGCGTCATTAATGAGGCGTACCCGACCCGACCCGCCTGGAGTTTTTTTTTACAAAATCTTACCGTTTAAACTCCCCAACCCCTCATTTCACCCCCACTCCTTCACTATTCCCCCTATTTCCCTCCATTTTAAACTTCCACAATATCTCCCTCTATCAACCGATCATTGTTCCCCCTAAATCCTCCAAAGCCCTAATGTTATAATCTACTAGTCGGAGTTGCTGCTGTGGTGTCTCCTTGATCACCAAGTACTTTTCCATCTTGTTTTTCTCCAATTCTCAGGTATGTGTCTCTAATTTCTACTCATTTATCTTGCATTTTTGTTTATCAATTAGTTTTACCGTAGTTCTTATTGATATGTTCATTTCTTTTATATAAAATTCTGTCTAACCTAGGTTAAAAATCTTCAAAATTGCCGTGTTTACAACCCGAGACATAGGTGCTTTTGCATTACTAGTTTACTAGGTATTTGGGTTCGACAAATGTAGGTCCAAAACACTACAAATTCGATTTGGATCATAGGGGATGAATAGGGCACCCCCAGTTCAGTCACTGATTTACAGAACGAGACCCCGATGACGGACCGTCGTACCCACGACGGACCGTCGTACCCACGACGGACTGTCGTAGGGTCCGTTCAAAAAGCCCTAGCACCCCACTGCCCAATTTTATGCTAGTGTCCTCAAACGAACATAAGCAACGGACCGTCATCCACACGACGGTCCGTCCTGCACAACCGTCCTGGTTGTCAGAGACCCTATCCCTCAGGGTCTCTCATTTTTTCTAAGTATCCTCAAACGGACAACTACGACGGATCGCCATACCTTCGACGATCCGTCCTGCGTGACCTTCATGACGGTCAGAGACCCCTCTCCGAGGGTCTCCATATTTCTTTTAAGGTTCCTCTGACGGACACCCACGACGGACCGTCGTACCTGTGACGGTCCGTCCTGCATGACCGTTTCAATGGTCAGAGACCCTCTCCTAAGGGTCTCCATAATTTTTTAAGTGTCCTCTGACGTACACCCACGACGGACCGTCGTACCTGTGATGGTCCGTCCTGCACATACCTTCATACTTGTCAGAGACTCTCCTTCAGGGTTCTCCATATAAACATAGTCTAAGTAAGACACGACGGACCCCATGACGGTCCTTCGTACTCATGACGAACTGTCACCTGGTCCGTTGTGTTTCACTGTTACTATAGCAATGACATTTTATTTTAATTTTTTTTGTGGTTTTGCTTGTCTTGTTTGCTCCTTCTAGTACTAATATTGATCCTTTACAGGTACTATCTACTATGGCAGCAAAACAAGATCGAGTCTATGCACGCGGGCGATCGAAGTTTGTCGCCCCGTCTGCCCGCCTGGTCATTGGCTCTGATGATGAGCGTGACCCCGAGTACGTGCCCCCAGGCACTTCCACCCCTGCACGTGCTGCCAGAGCCACACCCAAAAAGGTGGCGTCCGACGTAGTCACTGCCTCCCAGTCTGATGAGGAGCGCACACTGACCGGCACACCTTCTGGGTCAGCCACCAATGAAGAAGGAGCGTCTGGCTCCTTAGGAGTTTCGTGGTCGGAGGCTCGGAGGAAGCCTTCGGCTCTGCTGAGGTTCCCGCACCCGCCACCGCTGCAGCGTCGGCCTCGTCTGATGAGCCTGACAGTTCGGAATCCACATCAGGTTCACCAGCTCATGCCCTTACCTCGGCTACTGACCAGCCAAACCGGTGGTGTGTCGACGGGCGATTTCATGTATACTCCGACGCCATGTTTCTGAATGACAAAGGAGTTATGACTCGAACACTCACATTGGATCGGCGGGTCCTTACAGGGAGTCTCCCGACGATGCCTGAGATCCACAATCTCTTCACCGAACATCGACTGGAGTGGACAGCACGTCCGTTGGGACGTTATATTGAAGAAATGGTCTGAGAGTTCTATGCATCCTGCGTAGCGACTCTTCGATCACAGATTGATAGGCGGGCTGCCCCCTCCAAACAGGCCCCACTGGAGCAGGTACGAGTACGGGGCGTTCAGGTCGATATTTCCCTGCCTGCCATCCGTCGGTTTCTATACGGCGAGGGTGTTGATGCTACTCGGACCCCTCTCACTGCCGAGTTTGACTACCTATGGCAGCTTGTTAAAGATGGCAAGTTCCTACGCGAGCCATCGCTGAGAGAGACCACCAAGAGGTGGATGGCCCTGCACCTGTCAGTTGATGGAGAGGGTGCCGACTGGGTGACCGAGCCGAAGGGGGCCATCAAGAAGGCCAACCTGACTTTCACGGCGAAGTTTTTGTGGCTGATTGTCCGCCACTGCCTTTCCCCCACAGCCGCTGATAATATCGTTACATGGGATCGAGCAGTATTGATGGCGGCGATGATAGCCGGGTTCGAGGTGGATTTTGCGTGGCTTCTACAGGCAGTCATGCACGAGAGGGCTTTTAAGGTCACAACTACTTACCCTTTCCCGTGCATGATCTTTTCTCTCTGCAGGTCCGCAGGTGTGCCTATATGGCACGTTGATCAGCTCAAGACCCCTCTGGGCACTGTTGATGTCGGCCTCATCAGAGATGAGGCCAATGAGTTGGCTCCACGCAGAGGGCCCCGTCCAGAGCTGCCCCCACTTGCTGACGATCTTACTGATACGGTAGCCCAGGCCCGCATGGGTACGCAGGCGGCATCCACTGACACTACCCCGGTCGAGTCTATCCCCGAGCTCCTCTTGCACAGCCCCTCTACCCGCGCTGGTCCCGCTTGCTAGGGTCAAAAAATTAGAGGCGCAAATGGCTACACTTCTGCATCATATACAGTCGTGGATGCACAGGTCTATTACCGAGAAAAAAGAGCGCTTGGAGCGGAAAATGGTCCAATATACAGAGCGGATGATCGCTGAGGTTCACCAGCGCTTGGACGTTTTTGAGTTGCGGGTGCTAGCCCGGCCAGCCCCTCTGGTGGATGTGTCGACTCTTCAGGCTGCGGTCGACAGTCTTCACGCAGATATCGACACGACCTTAGACGCTAGGGTGCCTGAGTCTGAGGCCCTTTCTGTCGAGCCTGCTGAAGACACAGTGTTGGCGGCCCTATTCGCCACCTCAGAGATTCAACCACCTCCCCCTCGAGAGCATTCCAAGAGGCGTAGGGGTCGAGCAGAGGACGAGGTGCGAGCACGGAAGAAGGAGCGCCGTGAGATGGAGGCTGCGAGGAGAGCCTCGCTTGCTGAGGAGGAGGCGCACCAGATGAGAGCAGGAGAGTTAGCGGCTGGGGCGTCTAGCTCCCGCACTGTGGAGATAGCGGGAGGCACTTCAGGTAGTGCTGTTGTTGCTGAGGACACCACTAGGGTGTCCAGATTACAGAGGAAGTGGGTTCCGGGGAACCGGACCAACCAGCTTGCTGATCGTCGGCGCTTTGCGCCACAGGTTTGCTTCACCTACCACTCTAGTATTTCAATTTTTATGCATTGGGGACAATTGCATGTATTTTTTTGTTGGGGGTGGGGTAAATGGAAAGTGAGTGCTAGGGTGAAGTCTGAGTAGCCCAATTCACTATCCTCTTTTGGGGTTTTCTTGCCTGTGTTCTTTTTCCCCAAGAGACTGATTACTTTTTCTGTTGAACCGGCATGTCTATATCTTGTGTACATAGTTTAATTCTGGAGCATGATGGCTAAAATGATATCCTGATAAAATGGAAAATGATGCATGACTAGGCATAGTAATTGATAAATGTATGGCTCTAAGCATGACATAGAGGTACACCACTGCATGACCCTAAGTCTAAAATTTGAACTAGGTGTCTGATAATCTGGTAGAGTGATGAGATGTCAAGTGAGTGTGAGGAAGATTTGAATAGTCCACTATTTGTACTGAGCTAGAACTTGCCTGGTTAGTCCTGCTAAAAGTAAGCTGTAATAGACAATTAGGAAAGGATCATAGGCCCTTATTCAATATAGCCCATTTTTAGCCTAAATAAAAGAAAACCAAATGAAATTTATCCTTCTTTGATCCAAATGATTTGAGCTTAAATTAGACCTTTCTTTCTCACCCCAACTGATCTTTTCTGGGAATAATGTGTTGGCCCTGGTCCCTCCTTGGACATGTGCACCTCAGCTTATGCCAAAAGCATAAGTTGAGTGTGGCTAACATAGTAAACAACCACTTTATGGCCCTGACCCAACTTTGGATATTGTGTACTTTGACTCATGGCAAAGCCATGAGTTGAGGGTGGCTACTATGAGGAATACTGTGGAAAGTGGGGTTGAAAGAACAAAAGAGTAAGAAAGAACAAAAGTAAAGTGACTCAAAATTAGTTGAAAGAAAAGTAAAGAAAAAGAAAAATATACAAGAAATACAAGCAAGAAAAGAAAAAAATCACTTACACAAATGAAGAAAGAAGAGAAAATAGAAAGGTGAAAGAATATGAGAAACTTGGCGAGATAAAATGATAGAACATGGTATGTTTAGCCGATATGTCAAGGAGGGAAAAAAGTCACTAAAGTATACCTAAATATACCCTACCTGATCATGAGCCTATGTAACAAGCGAAGAAAGTCCTATCGTGATCCTAAGGGTTTATAGCGAACTTAAAGCAGTGAAAATAAGGGCAAGCTTATTGCAATAGGTATGAATGAGTGTGAATTTGTTCCGAGAGTGAGTGTTGAAAAGTAATCCTTATACTCAAACTGAAATCATTGTGTGAAAAATGAGGATTTTGTTTTAAAGTGACGACACTAGTTGCATTACGGGAAATATTAGCATCTTGGTGAGAAATTGAAGAGGATAGGTGTTAGTGCATGGTGAGTCTGTGTCATGGTCTGATTCCACCTAATACAAGCCTAATAGTGATAGAATGCATAAATATGATGAGATTAATCGGGATTGATAGACAAATGATTGCAAAGGATAAAACATGGATACTATTGTACAAAGATTGTGTATTGAGTCATAGTGCGTCGCTTGAGGACAAACAACGAATTTAAGTTGAGGGTGTTGATATTGTGGTTTCACGGTATTATTAATACTTTTTCCTTAAGTTTAGTGTGTCCAAAAGCCTTTTTGTGCTAATTTTTATATAAGTTTCTCCTTACTTGCAGGAAATCTGTCCATAGATAAATGCGGAGGTTTTTGAGCGAAGGAATGCAGAAGAGACCACCTACGGAGCTTGTGACGGTCCGTAATGCTTATGACGGTCCGTAGGTGGCAGCGTAGTGCAGCTGCTGAAGGAAGATGGGGAAGTCTGACCAAGTGTGGGGTTACGGGGTCTATGACAGTCCGTCGTGACTATGACGCTCCATCCTGCAGGTTCGTCATGAACTTAAGAGAAGTAGTCCCAGTACCCATATTCCAAGAGTTTAAGTGTTTTGAAACGAAGACCCTCGACGGACCGTTGTGCCTGTGACGGTCCGTTATACTTGCCGTCGAGGGTAATGAGAGAGCTACAGAAGATATTGCACAAGTATGGGACGACGGAGTCCATGACGGTCCGTCGTGACCACGACGATCCGTCGCGAGATCCGTCGACCCAGCCGCGTTTTTACAGATTTCCAGCAAATAGAATCCTTGTTTAATTAGGTTTTTTTATTTTCTATAAGTAGTTCGAAAAACCTCGTTTTTGAGGTTAGACTCAGTTTTATTAGACAGCTTATTATTAGACTCCGTATTGTTAGACTCTAGACCATTATTAGAGTTTTTGTGAGATTCTTGATTACTTTGAGATTCTTGCAAGTGATTTTTGTTGATTAATCAAGCAAACTTTCGGATTTTACTCTTCTCATTGAAGTAAGTACATGAATTCTTATATAATATATTTGAATATTGTGATTATGACTATGGGTAACTAAACTCCATAACTAGGGTTGTGGGAACCA
>NC_028645.1:32858832-32867822 GCF_001406875.1 Solanum pennellii | reverse complement strand
ACGAGGTAATAACTTATTCAAATATCGAATACGATGCTTAATATGAGGTAAAGATAAGGGTTAGGATAGCAACACACGTAGCCGGACCAAGGTGCGGAGTGACATTTTCTAGATGCCGGACCAAGGATTTAGAAATACATACCTTATCACTTTGCATGCAAGATACTAGAAAAGAATTGTTATAGTTAGAATTATCAAGTTATGAACCTGTGGGGAACACGTAAACCCTAGTTACTTTGATTAATTTATTAAACTCCAACATTCAAAGCCGTTAAGTGTCTCTTTCAATTTCGTTAGTTATTTTCATTCATTTAGAAATAGAAACCCCCCTTTTATTATTTTTACTTTCCAAGGAAGTAATTGACCGAACAATAGTAATAATAGGTTAAAGTTAAGTCTAAACTATTTTCCTCGTGGGAATGATCCCAACCTCACTAGTTGGGTTATTTACTTGACACGACCGCTTTACTTCTTATTTGAGAAGTAAGTTTGAGCGTATCAGTCATGCACCTAAACAGAACTTTGATGATATTTATCACATGTTGTATGTTATGAACCTAAATTAAACCTATGTCTACAATGTCATGACCGGAGTCTAGACCCCAGACGAGACCGGCGTCATTGACCTCTCACAAGTCGCAGACGAGCATACATATGTCATCGTTACATCATGTAGGTTAATTTTAGCGGGAAATTTGAACTTTTTGTTTCTTAACATGCATGTAAGTCAGTCTACTTAAACTCAAATACATTCACCATCAACCATCTAACATTAAGATCATCAAATGAATGAAATAGTACAATGTTGCATTAAATGTATACTTGCCAAAATGGCACCAATACAATGTTTGAAATAAAAACGGGAAAGAAACGCTAGTGGAACATACTCCACTAGATCAATCCTATAACTAATCTAGAATAAAATGGGCAAGCGTCCTCGAATTCATGAGGGCCAACCAAGTCCAGATGAATGCTCCAAGTCCGGATGAATGCTCCAAGTCCGGATGGCTTCAGCGTCGACCTGTAAGCTCTAACGTCCACCTGTGCCTGCACCTTAAAATATAGAGTTGTATGGGATTAGTACACACTTGTACTAAGTTTGGTTATATGAAAGCACACACAAAGGACATGCATGAGTAAGAATAGCTCTTTCCTAACAACATGATTGATGTAAAGTCAAGTAAGTAGACTTGCTAAATTTGGATTGGGAAAGTTAGTGGACCTGCCAAATTTGGATTAGAAAAGTCAATGGACTTGCAAAATTGGATTAGGAAAGTCATCCCATGAGAGTAACATGCATCATCATATGTATCATATTGCACACAACACGTAACGTCTTACACATAACACATAACATATTGCATATAGCACATAACATCTTTCGTATCATTCATTCATATGCCATGAGACTTTGGAATCATGGACTTGACATCAAGACTTCCCAAAAATAAGGGCTCAACATATGGGACCTCAACTAAGGATCCTTCTTTAGAAACACAGGGTTTGCTTCATTTATTCATACGTACTTCACTTCATACATTCATAAGCTAATGTAAATACCAGCTATACCTGGGATGTTGTTTAAGACTTTCATCGGGTTTGTTGTGCAATGATCAAGAATGACCTAATGTAATTACTTGAGTCTTGCTCACCTCTTGATTATCCTATCCTAACACCTTTGGTATCATTAATTTCATTATGTGCATGATTTGATGCTGGACTCATTCACTAATTGGGAACTTTAACTTTAACCGACATAGATCATGTGAGCGTCATGAAATCCAGTGTCTGCCCCACACCAAAAAGAGGTGGAATCACCGGCCAAAGTGACGCAAAACATGGTAGCGTATATAGGGGATAAAACTCTGCTAGATCCCTATATTGGAATTATAGGTTCAAAGACTAGGAGATATAATGAGACCAATACTCGACATGCCGGACAGTCTCATCTCATGAGAGTTACGTGAACCTCCGTCCTTCCCGAAGGAAGGCATCACGCTCATAGCTAGCCTATCGGTGCTCAACATAATGTTCCATTACATTCAACTCATACATCATGGAAGTTGGCTTCTATTATGAGGACATCATATCTCATTAGATGATTTCTCATCTCATCATTACTATTATGTATGCATTAGCTTTAATACTTTCATTAGAGTGTTCATAGAGACTGGTCTCTTTATTAACTTTACACTCTCATAGGTGAGTACGTTTTGGTAACATTTACTTAGGCTCATTTGAGATTGCTCTCATCTTTCACATTTTCCTCTTATAGTATTGTCACCTCATTCATTAACTTTAGCACATTTGTTTTTCATAATTAATCAAACATTTACGTGAATTTTCATTTCATCGTATGCGAATTAACTTGGACGTTTAATGTGTTTCACACTCTTACTTCACCCTTCTAGGGTTTCATCATTTCGTTACATACATCTTAGGTTCACTTACTTTAAACGTATGCTAGACTTATGGGTCTATACATTCAAGCCATGATACTTCATTCTTCCATCTTTCTTGTTCACAAACAACATTGGACGCCCCAATGGGATATGCTCGACTGAATGAAACCCTTATCAGTAAGATATTTTAATTGCAGCTTCAACTCTTTGAGTTAAGTTGTAGCCATTCAATAAGGAGGAATTGAAATATATTTAGTATCAGGTTCTAAGTCGATACCTAAGTAAGTCTCTCGAGGGGAAGGAACTCCAGGCAAATCATCAAGAAATACATCTTGTAACTCATTTACAAGCACTGAGTCTATGGAAGGAATGTCATGATATAAATCATTAACACTCACAAGATTACATAATAACCCCTTGGACATCATTTTATTGGCCTTAAGGTTCAAAATCAAGGGATTAGGACAACTCATGTTGTACCCCTCCCAGACCAGCTGTTCTTCATTATGGAAACAAAATCTCACAACCATACTATGACAATCCATACAAGAATAACAACTATAAAGCCAGTCTATGCCAAGAAAATATCAAAATTATGCATTGGTAACTCAACCAAGTCTGCACACATAGTCTTACCACTTACAACTATTGGGCAATCCTTGTATACTCTATCAGTTCTTACATTTTCTCCTAAAGGTGTACTAACCACTATAGGATCATGTAAAACTTCAGGCAATATCTCAAAAGTGAGAGCAAGTAAAGGAATTACAATGGAAAGCGTAGACTCTTGATCAAGTAAAGCATAAACGTAAGTTGAGAATACTTGCAGCATACCTGTGACCACATCAGCGGACTTCTCCTGCCCTCCATGCCCTTTAGGGCGTAGAACCTTTTCCTCTATGAAGGCTCGGGTGCTGCTGCACCCTGTGGATTTGTCCTAGGCTGAGCATTACCTCCAGCCTGACCTCTGTTCTATGGGCAGTCCTTAACCATGTGCCCGCTCTTACCGCAACCGAAACAGGCATTAGAACCCTGTGTGCACTCTCCACTGTGAGCACGGCCACACTTAGCATAGTTGTTTCTGGGACGCTGCATATCACCTCCACTGCCCTTCTTGGGCTCGGGTATGCCTCCTCTAGGTGTTGTACTCCTCTAAAAGTTAGAGTTCACTGAAGTCTGTTGCCCCTTTTTGAATTTGGGCTACTCACGAATGCCAAAATTGTTTTTGTTTCTTTAATTGCTAGGACTTGCCTTATCATGATGCTTAGGCCTCCTAGAATCACGGACGCCCCTCTTCTTCCGGTTGTCCTCCACCTGCTAGACATGCACTATCAACCTGGAGAGGTCCATGTTATCGAGGACCATCGCAGACCGACACTCTTCATTCAGATCTTCGGTGATTCCTATGAGGAACCTATTCATCTCATCCCTCTTGTGACATACAAGGGAAGTAGCATACCTGGATGGTTTAAGAAACTTAAGGGAATACTCCTTGACTATCATTGATCCCTGATTAAGGTTGATAAAATCCCCAACCTTGGCCTCCCTCATCTCCCTGGGAAGAATCTCTCTAGCAAGGCTGTCTTAAATAGCTCCCAAGTGACTGGAACTCCGCCCAACGCTGGGCTATCCTGCCACATCTTGCACCAAGTCTGTGCAACATCCTTAAGCTGATAGGAAGCCAACTCAGCTTTATCTGTATCCCTGGCCCCCATGGCCACCAAAATCTTATGTAGCTCGTCCACAAACTCCTGGGGATATTCTAAAATCTTGGACCCTATGAAATTAAGAGGATTCATCCTCATGAAGTTTCGTAGCCTGTCGGCCATGATCTGAACTAGTGGGTTCTCTCTATATGAACATTCTGCAGATTGACCTGGTTAGTCATGGTCAGTGCATGCATAGTGATGGCCTATTCCATCTGGGCCAGAGATGACCGCACCTCCGCATCAGTCAACCCAGCAGGGTTAACCAGCATAGCCACTCCTTCTACTGGAACCTAGGGTGGAACCTGATTGTCCCCACCAGCTGCTCCTCCACTCCTCTGAACAATGGTTCTCCTAGTGTTCATTCTCTAAAAACAGCAAGGATTGATTTTAGACACGCTCATAACATCAAAAAATCAGACATTAGGAAAAGGCACGATAATATCAGAAGGGAATTTTCCTACGCATCATGTAGTCTCTAATTCAGGATAGTGGTGCACTTCACTACCATGACTTAGAAACTACTCAATGTGGTTGATGTGAACTTATTATCTTCGGAAATTAACTTAGTGCTCTGATATTAACTTTTTCATGATCGGAGTCAAGACCCCAGACGAGACCGGCGTCATTGACCTCTCAGAGGTCATAGAGAAGCCTACATACATCATCATTACTTCATCTAGGTTAATTTTAGCGTAAAATTTGAAATTTTTATTTCTTAAAATGCATGTAAGTTTCTACTTAAAATCATATACGTTCACCTTAAACCATCTAACATTAAGATCATCAAATCAATGAAATATTACAATGCTGCATTAAATGTATACTTGCCAAAATGGCACCAATACAATGTCTGAAATAAAAAAGGGAAAGAAACGCTAGTGGAACATACTCCACTAGCTCAATCCTATAACTAAGCTAGAATAAAATGGGCAAGCTTCCTCTAATGAATGAGGGCCTACAATGTCCGGATGAATGATCCACGTCCGGATGGCTTCAAAGTCGACCTGTAAGCTCTAACATCCACCTGTGCCTGCACCTAAAAATACAGAGTTGTATGGGATTAGTCCACACTTGTACTAAGTATGGGAATATGCAAGCACACACCAAGGACATGCATGAGTAAGAATAGTTCTTTCCTAACAACATGATTTATGGAAAGTCAAGTCACTAGACTTGCCAAATTTAGATTAGAAAAGTTAGTGGACCTGCCAAATTTGGATTAGGAAAGTCAGTGGACTTGCCAAATTGGATTAGGAAAGTCATGCCATGAGAGTAACATACATCATCTTACATATCATATTGCACACATCACATAACGTCATACACATAGAAGATAACATATTGCATATAGCACATAACATCTTTCATATCCTTCGTTTATTCACCATGAGACTTGGGAATCATGGACTTGACATCAAGACTTCCCAAAAATGAGTGCTCAACATATGGGACCTCAACTAGGTGATTGAACTCTGCTAGATCCCTATATTGGCAGTATAGGTTCAAAGACTAAGAGATATAATGAGACCCATACTCGGCATGCCGGGCAGTCTCATCTCATGAGAGTTACGTGGACCTCCGTCCTTCCCGAAGGGAGGCATCACCCCTCATAGCTAGCCTATCGATGCTCAGTATAAAGTTCCATTACATTCAACCCATACATCATGGAAGTTGGCTTCTATTAATAGGACATCATAGCTCATTAGATGATTTCTCATCTCATCATTACTATTATATATGTATTAACTTCAATACTTTAATTAGAGTGTTCATAGAGACTGGTCTCTTTATTAACTTTACACTCTCATAGGTGAGTACGTTTTGGTAACATTTACTTATTCTCATTTGAGATTGCTCTCATCTTTCACATTAGCCTCTTATCATATTGTCACCTCATTCATTAACTTTAGCACATTTGCTTTTCATAATTACTCCACCCTTTACGTGAATGTTCATTTCATCGTATGCAAATGCACTTGGCCATTTAGTGTGTTTCACACTCTTACTTGACCCTTTTAGGGTTTCATCATTTTTATTTACATATATATAAGGTTCAATTACTTTGAACGTATGCTAGACTTATGGCTCTAAACATACAATTCATGAGGCTTCATTCATATTTCGTTTAAGTGATTCATATCTTCCTAAGATTATGTGGTACAAGACTAATGCATCTTGTAAGTGTGCCAAGATCTCGATTTCGATCTATGTAGGCAACATTATTATTGAACATTTATTCACGTATGACTTATCTATCATTACAAAATTTGGGCAAGGGAACCCGATTTTGAATTCCTTGGACAACACTTACATTTTTATTTATTTTGGTTTGATCCATACGGTTTGGGGACCCAAGATCGAGCCCCAACGCCTTCATTTTATTTTTCCTTAATTTCTCTCTTAATTTTTCATTCATTGGAACTGAGAGGATGTGGGATCGAACCCCCACAACCTCATTTCCTTTTATTTTCTTCTATTTAATTCCTCTCCTTCTTGGCCGAGAGGGTGTGGATTCGAACCCCCACAGCCCCACTTTAATTTTCCTCCTTAAATTCCCTTCATTCTGCCTAAAGGTCATGGATTCGATTCCCAGACGCCTCAACCTTTAATTTTTCTTTTAAATTTTCCTTAAATTTGACTAAGAGGTGGTGGGTTCGAATCCCACTCCCGTCATTTCTTATTTTTTTACTTCATTTCGATCGAGGTCACTGGTTCGAATCCCCCTTGCCACATTCTTTTTAACTTACATTATTTCAATGACTTTTAACATGGTGAGGTCATGGGCTAGATCCTCAATGACCTCACTTATTTTAATTTATTATTCATAACATACTAAACGACTTAGCTTGACCGAAACTCATCAACATATACCTGGGAATTATGTACATTTTTCAGCATCCTTTTCATCATCATTACACGTTAGTTCTTTGGGTAATTCATGGATCATGCAGTACATCTTTGGGTACATATTAATGGATTAATTTAGCTAATAGTTTCCATTCAAATCAGCCACGTTATACTTCATATGAACATCACGATTTATGCAAGTTTGTGCACGTGAAATACAACCATAAAACAAGTCATTTTCATGTTTTAATCCGTGTTCAAAGTCACAACTACACATACTTTGCACACATACTTATCACATTGTCTTGGAAAAACATACTTTAATAATCACATAAATCCGAACACACATACATGAACATGATCATCACGAAAACACATTAGAAAACACATTACATCCTTAATTTCTACTAGCAAACATACCCAACCTACAAATCAATGGGATCTAGTAACGGGGACATGCAACGGGAACAACCCTAGTTTTTGGAATAGATTCATCTGAGTCCTAAATGTCTCTTGGTAAAGGGACCAAGAGTAAGAAATCCCATACCATATTTTGAGGTTCAAACCTTGAACCTGCTGACCAAAGACCTCCTCCAACTCACGTCCAAATCCGAGCTTCAACACCAAACTTCGATGGAAAAAACCCTCCCTTTGCCTAACATTTTTGGCTATGTTTTGATTATATTTTTATCGTGAATGTTCTTCAAGTGTGAAGAACTTTTAGTTGCTGGTTAGTTCTTGTATTTTGGCAGACAGAACGTGAAAAGAAAGAGAGTTTTTGACGTGAGAGAGAGAGAGAGTTATATGTGAAAGGTTATTTAGGCTTAGGTAAAGACTTAGTCAAACTAGGACTCTTTCAAACCTTTAAAAAAATATGATTTTTCGTTTTTCATAAATAAGCTAATAAG
This sequence comes from Solanum pennellii, assembly GCF_001406875.1. Taxonomy (NCBI): domain Eukaryota; kingdom Viridiplantae; phylum Streptophyta; class Magnoliopsida; order Solanales; family Solanaceae; genus Solanum; species Solanum pennellii. Next base: position 32,859,956 of record NC_028645.1, on the reverse strand, counting down.
TATTAATTAATTAAAATAATTTACCGATTTAATTAAAACAATTTAAATCATTGCTTCCACCTAGGTTCGATCCCGGGTGGAGCAAGACTTCACTCAAAGGCCAAGTTTTGGCCCTCTCTCCCCAAAATGCCCCGCCACCTTATTAATCAAATAATTTATTACATATTTAGGGTAATTACGATACTACCCTTAGCTTGGAAAAAGACTATTTTACGCCTAGACCCTTCAAACTTAAGATTTCCCATTTTAAAATTCGGTAAAGACTTCATTCGGGTAAATCTTCATATTCAGGAAACCTACATGGTTGGACCCAACCTTTCCTAGGTCAACTAACTCCCCATGTTAGTTGGCTTGGCTGTCACAAGGGTTCAGAGGTTTGGATCAACGCGCATCAATCTGTGTGAACCCGGTCTATCGTAGGCATTCTAGACACATTAAGCATTACTTAGCATATCCATTTTTTAGGGTTGTTACATACGATGAATTTTGGAAGGCTTTTATGTTTCACCCCAACTTTGGACGACTTGCTTTTGTCTTTTGGTCCTCTACTTTAGTCAATTGAATAATGTAAATGCATATTGATCGTACCTGCTGAAGGTTGCCTACGTATCGTGTTTGAATATGAATCAAATCATTATGCAGTTCGTATAGAGAAGTTTCTATGAAAAGAAAATACGACATTTATTTAACTTAAAATGAAAATATAATTCAAATTAAAATGACCAAAATAAAGCATCAAAGTACTTAAAGATTAAAATAAATTTGGACGAAATGAAACAAAAAAGAAATTAAATAATAATAAAAAATCCATCTATGAAATTTGGTGATCATCAATTGCCCCGTAGGCTAGAGTAGACATTGAACAGGGCTTTCAGCAGATATGGAGATAGTGCACGTGTAACACCCTTAAGATGGTAAACCCTGACTTACAAGTCAACCCCATCGCTTAATTACTATAAGGTTTTTTATACTCATTTTGGGAACTTGATATTTTTTTATAATTGTAAATGTGCCTACCACAAATTGTTATGCTAATTAAAGGTAATGTATAAGGGTATTTGCGTAAATTGACTAATTAAAATTTCTTATAAGTTGAATTTTTTGGTATCAAGTGTGTGTGTATA
>NC_028645.1:32852048-32858285 GCF_001406875.1 Solanum pennellii | reverse complement strand
TATATATATATATATATGCACAATAATTTGGGAAGCACCCTTTTAGTACATTTGTATGTGTGACTAAGCTTCACTCTCTAAGACTATATTTGGACACCTCCTCTTGTGATTTTGTTTCAACTGAAATTTGAGAACATTATACATTAGGTAAATAGTTTTTCTTAAAAAACAAAAGAAAAACTAAATCATTTTGGGAAAATTTGACACAAAAACTTCTTTTGGTAAGTGATGAGAAAAAAATTTGTTTCTTAGCTGGGTCATTTTGTATGTTAAGCATATCTTGTCTTAAGAACTTCATTTACAGTGAATAAATAAGATTTTGAAAGATAATTCGTAGTTCTACAACTCTTAAGTTTATTGAAAACTCTAATTATGTTGTAATGGATTCGAAATATGGGACGCAACATAGGGACAAGTTATGTCCAGCTACTAGAATTAGAAATCCTTTCTACTCAACTGTTAGTGTGTTGATTATATCTTTCTATAGGAAACGTATTTTGAGGTGATTCTTTATTATTTGCAAGCTTAAGATATGTACCTACATATTTTATGTAGTATGTAAAGTCCAGTTTTGCTGTTTCTTATTTCAAAACTAAGTTGCGACATGAAGTACTTTTGTTGGACAAAGTCACTGTTTTGGGAGCTTAGTCATAAATGTACAGGCTAGACTTACTTGTGATGATTATCCTGTTTTAGTTCAAAATTATTGTGATACTTGGAATTAAATAAGTCATTCAATTGTATTTTTAAGGCTGTATATACTCGTGAACAATTTGAGGACCTTCATACATTGGTTGGTCTACGGTATGAACTTTTGAATTCGTGTTGGACTGTTTCTATGCTAAAGCATTGAGGTTTGTGTATAAACCTGTACTTGTACTATTTTTACCTGCTGGTATATCTGAAAGTTTATATTTGTACGTCGGTTACCTTTTGTCAATTTGCATTGTTGTGTTGTTGTCGTTTAAGACGTTAAAGACTCTTGTGTAGCTCGCCCACTTGTACGGATTGTTTGATCAGTTGTCATTCTTGTTGGGACATAATCCTTCTTGTGACTATAACTTCGTCACTATTAGCATGCCTCTTGATTCGGTTCATTTTCCATCTTGACCCTGGATTTTTAGTTCATCTTAAGTATGGAACTTGTCCATTTTAAGTACGAACTAGAAAGCCATTTTTAATATGGTTCTTGGTTCTCTTGATTATTAGGCTTTGACCATTTTTGATACAAGGCATCGACCCTTCTTTTTTCTGCTCATGCTTGGTGTGAAGACATGATGTATATATTGGGCGAGTCTTGTTATTGAACCTCTTGGAAAATTGTGCTATGAACGCTATTGACATTTGGAGCTTCGATTATACAACTTGACTCTCTTCGTATATTGTTTAATTGATTTACTTATTATATTTCAATAATGTTTCCATTGACTTGAGAATGATGGCTTGATTAATCTAAGAGAGACGATCTATAGTTTTTACACCAATAAGATTTATGCTTAGCGATAGTTGTTTCTATCGTAGGGAATGTTCAAGAGGACACTTGAAGTTGGTCACTGAAGATGGCGATTTTGAAAGCCTTAAGGAAGACCACACTTGCATATATATATATATACATATATACATATATATATCGTATAAACCTTGGGACTAGTACATGATCTATGTATTATATATTTACATGAAATTTTGAGGGCTTATTTGGTCATGTCACCATGGATTATAATATAAGTACGATTATAAGTTTTTATCTTTTGTGATGTGTGAACCTATGTCTTGTAAAATACTAATTTGCTTTATGTTTTGTATGTTTGTGTTATGGATGAACCGGCTCATTTCAGTACTCGGAAGTTGGTAATATTAATGTTATTTCGTCCTTATGTGTGAAGATAATATATGCACAAAAATCATGTCGATTTTTCTTAACAGATATTGGGAGGTTTTTTAGTCACCAGTTAAATTACATGCCATATAAATTTTTTTTCTGAAATATATTTTTAAAATGGGCCAGATTCACATCCTTAACTAAATTACGTGTTATGAACCTTGTCCCTCAACTAGATTAAAATAAGTATGCCTTCGCTAATCTCTTTTAAATGTCTCATGTATCAAATTAGGTTTCTTTTAAGGTCGCAATACCTCTCGAAGATTTTTGTTACATCACGCGCCTCTCAACCCAGGCTCTCATCACTCCGATGGAGATGACCAGCATAAACATCAATCAAGCTTTCTGTCAACTGAAGCACTTGTCCTTTGGCCTCCTCCATATTCTTGTGACAATTCTGCAACCATTCTTGAGTAGTAACAACCGAGTCGTTCAAATGCTCTTCATGTGCTTTAAGCTCTTTAATTTGGTTATGACATTGTCCACTCTCTTCCATCCATTGGTTTCTTTCGGTCACCACTTCTGCTTGATACAATGTGAAATGGTTTACTATGTCCCTTTCTCATCCCATCGAAGCTTTTAATTGATTTTGTAACCTGGCTTGTGCGTGCATTAACAAGGTCCTTTCTTTCTTATATTCATTCTCTTGTTGCTCCATAGCGCCTGTGACAATGCCCAAATCTCCATGTAGGGTTCGAATAGTAGATTGATGCTCCTTTTAAGCGATTTCTTGAATCAATGTAACTCTCTCTTCGAATATTACATCACATTGAGGCACTCTTCTCTACCATTCTTTAGGTCATTACTTAGGATATCCAAAGTAGACCTATTATTTCTTTCCACCTCGAGTCGGGCCTGCTTAATTCTGACTTCAATTTCCTCTTCATGATCGATGATTTCTCGTGCGTATCCTCCGGGCATTACTTTGAGAGGGGCTTGATCAAAGATCCAATAGAGGTATGAGAGGTCAACTTCTCCTTCAACACGATCATCTACCATAGCTTTCGAACTTCATATTCGACTACCACCCCAAGTCTTTTGGGCTTTTGATTCTCAATCTCGATTTTCAAGTGCCACCTCCGGCCCTATGCAAAACTTTTTTTTGTACTAATAGGTGTAGCAACAGAAGGGGTATGTATAGTTGGAACCCACGAAGGCCTGTCAGAACAAAGAATGGATGATAGGAAGACATAAAAATTACCTCACTCACAGGAAACAAATGATATTACATGTATATTAGATGTGATAAATTAAGAAGATAATGTCTCCACGCTTTTACACCTTTTGACAATTTATCTCCTAATTCCTTCATCCTGTCTGGGCGGCTCAAAATATAATTTGTCCAATCGGATTTGAAATGTGTCTCATATAGATGGAGATACAAGTGCTTCAGAAACCACATTTGCAATAGAATGCTACAACCTTCAAAAAATTCTCCCTTTTCTCTACATTTAGTCAATGCACAATAAATATCAACCAACATTATCGGCAAAATAGTGGATTTATTTTTCTTCATCATAACAGTGACTATTCCCGACAAACGAATAACAAATTTTTTATCTCTCCTTTTAAAAATCATAGCTCCCAAAATTGTAAACATGAATGCTTCTTGTCTATGATTTTCCTATGTAGGGAGGTGGTGTCCATTTTTAAGTTTCTTCCCATAGTCGTAAAAACCTTCTTTCTTTCAATATCTTTGAGTACAGGAATTCCAAGGAAACCAGTCGATTATCGAAAACTCCTTATGAGGACGGATGATGTGCATATGTTCTAAAAATTTGTTCTCGCTAATCCTCCTTGGAACAATTAGTGTTTTAATTCGGAGATCCCTTTCTAATCCTGTGAAAATACCCAATTCTTCTAATGTAGGCGTCAACTCAAAATCGATGAAGTGAAAAACATTGCTTGTAAATCCCAAAACAGTATAAAAGCCTCGATCACATCACTGTCAGGACTAAACCTCATGATATCTGTAAAGAAAACAAGATGTTTGAATATCTCAATATGCCTAAACTCATGCATATCGTTACACCAATCCATGAGCAATTGTGGGGTTTTATCCATGATCATGAACTTTAGGAGATCATTTACCATTTCGACTGCTTCATCCCTTTGTCTTTTGTCACATCTCATGGATCTCTTGATTACCTAGTTAGGGAAGTAAGCCCGGGATTTAAAACAAATTTAACTTATGAAATTTTGATAATTTGAAACCCTTTGCTGGAGTGGTGAAAAAGAAAAGAAAAATACGAAAAATAATTCGGAATGCCTTAAGTGGTCATTCTTTTGAAAATGAATTTTGTTGCCAACACTTAGGGAACGCTTTTTTTTTTTTTTTGGAGAGAATGACCGGATAAGGAGACAATTTTGGTAAGTAAAAAAAAACGAAAAATAAAACAAGGTGGACATACACAATCTTAAAGACATATATATATACATATATTATTATTATTGTTTATGCATTATTATTATTATTATTATTACTAATATTATTTTGATAAAAGCGAATTTTTTTTTGAGAGTTATGTGTATATATATTATTTTCAATTTTTTTAATCTTGAATCATTTGTTGAAAGTGGGTAAAAATAGACATTTCTTCCTTGAGTCAAATATCCTAAAGCCGATTAACATTTGTTATAGTCTTCCATATGATGCAACAAGTAGCACAAAAATGTACATGACGGTCTCAGGAAAAGATACCTATCCTAGACAGTCTGGGCCCGCATGCCGAGTCTCTCTATGATTAATGAACATGATGCAGATAAAACGGAACCTTGTAAGGATATCATGTCTGAAGGTTTCAGTTCTACTAACACTTAACTGGTGGAGAAAAATATCTAGACTGTCTGTAAAACGAGCAGAAAACTCAAGTAAGGGAGTAAAATAGTACCAGTAGATGTGCTTTTCGACGTTGTGCATGGGTGCTCCCTATCCTAAATATATTTGACTGTAAATCCTTCACAATGGACCAAAGATCTACTAACTATCTTGATAGAAGCGGAGTGCGCAGTCACAATTCCCATATAGAAATTATAGAACACTCAGAATGGTGTGCGAGCGAAGACAATTATGATGCAATTCAAATTTTATCAAAATAGTAAATATATAAACAATTAGCACAATAAGACAAATAAAAACAACATAAAGAAAACATAAATAAATAAATAATAGTCATACATAAGTCAATATTAAAAGCTAGAATTTTGGTTATCCTCAGCAGTGTCGCCATCTGTGACACCCCTTTTTTTTTTCCCAAAATGATTTATTTGTCGTGAAAGAAAGAAAAGAGTTTTTCCAATTAAAGTGATATTTTGAAAAGATATTATTTTATTATTCAGAGCCGCCACTTGAAATTAAGTTTTTGGTGTTCCAAGTCACCTTATTTGGATCCCTAATCAAAAGGAAATTTGACTTTATTTTTTATTGGTCTATAAACTATAAATTCGGGTAAGGAATTCTGTGGACCGAGACGAAGGTGTTAAGAACCCCTCGAGTCTCGTGGTTCTAGCAAGGTTGCTTTATTGCTTTAATATGAGTTGACTTAATTTTCGAATATTATATTATTAGTTTAATAGAAAAAAAATTGATTTACCCTCAGATTTGTTTTAAACTTACTTGAAACTGTCTTATTTCTCTATGTGTGTCCAATAATTTAAAACTTGAAAATTTAAATTTTCTTTTCCTATTTTTTAAGGTGAATTTGTATTTTTTTAATCATGGATAGAATAGATAAGGGTATTTTAAGTGTTAAGAATTATGATATATGTAGGAATAGAATTTTAGAATTCAAATAATTTTAAGATTACTTATTTTGTTAGTTAAATTAAAAGTAGGAGATAAAATTTTATAGGATTATTAATTTGTTAGAAAAAAAATTTTAACTAATTTTTTTTTCATGCTGCACTTTTTTAAAAATAATTATCCTTGAATATTTTTATTCTTTTTTATTTCTCTCTCTTCTTATATTAATAAACTTTTCCTTCTTCATTTTTTTATTTACACGTTATTTTTATTTAATTTTATTATTATTTCTTTGTTTTTTATTTTTCCAGGTTTTGTTTTTTCTTTTTTAAAATAATTTTTTTGACGTTTTTTTGACGTTCATTTACACTCTTTTTTTTTTTTTTGAATCATTTCTTGCTTTTACATTCTTTTTCCTTCTTCTTATCTTTTTTTCCTTTTTTTCTTTTACTATTTTATATTTTCTTTTATATGCTTTTTTAATATTCTGTTTGTTTATTTTTTCTTCTTACTTTTTCGTATAACTTTTTTTACGCCTTATTTTCTCTTTTTTATTTTTATGAACGTTCTGTCCTTATATATATATATATATATATATATATATATATATATA
>NC_028645.1:32672465-32851630 GCF_001406875.1 Solanum pennellii | reverse complement strand
TATATATATATATATATATATATATATATATATATATATATATCATTTTCTAAGCAATTTTTTTACATTTCGTTGCCCTTTTTTATCTTTTCTTATTTCTAATTTTTTGATGTATCATTTTGTTTCTTTTCTTGAACGTTAATTTAATCCATTATTTATTTATTTATTTATTATTTAATTTTTAATTATTTTACAGGTTTCTCTTTTTTCTTTTTTTTTTTTACGATTCAAATTTCTATTTTTTTCCTTTTTTCCTTTTTGTATTTTTTTTTCAATTACTTATTTTATTTTATTATTATTTTCATTTATAACTTTCTGTTTCTTTTGTTCCTTCGTTTTTTTTAGTTTTTTTTTAACGTCTACGTTTTTTTTTCTACACTTTTTTTTTCTAAAAGAATTTATTGATGTTTTTTTTTTGTTTATCTTTTTCTATACAATTTTTAATAATAAATTCCTAAATAAAGTTCATATCATCTCTTAATTATATACCTTAACAATTCGTATTAAACCGATAATCATCTTGCTCTAATTCTAAAATTAAATTATTATTTTTCTTATCAAAATAATATATTAAAATGACGAGAACATATGAACAAAGCTTTGATAAATCAACTAAACGATTAAACTTTAGTTTATATCCTAATCTAACAAGTATATAATAAATTACGTAAGATTTTTTCAATTGAAAATTAGACTCCAAAAGAAATACTTATTTGTTCAAATTTAACAATTCAATGTCATAGAACTGATATTAATAAAAATTGCAAATTGTATCAAAAGAGCATCATAATAATATTATAATAAATAATACATGTTATTCCAAGAAATTCATATTATTGGAATCAAATTTTCATGAAAACATTCTATTTAAATCATGTGAGAATTTAGTGTTACCTTGCTGCGAAAATTGATAACACAAAAAGGACTGCAAGGATCTACTTATTTCCAAAGTTAATAACTATGCATTAACTTTAAACAGCCAAGAACTTGAAACCACGAGCAAAACCTGTAACTCTCGATCTAATTCTCAAGAAAAAACTCACTTTTCTTCGCTTTGCTTTTGTTCTTGCTTTTTTTCTCTGTGTATTTCAATCTTTCTTCTGTATTTTTTCTCTACTGAGCGTATGTTTTTATAATAGTTTTGGGTGAGAGACTGGTGCTAATTGAAAGGAACTTGATGGAGTGAGACTAGGTTTAGTTTTAAATGTAGTTGAGAATATTAGGGTTGAGATAATGACATAAAAAATAAAAATAGTACTCCCTCCGTTTCAAAAAGAATGATCCCTTACCTTTTTTGGCAACACTTTAACTTTAACATTTCACATGACATGTTTATATTACGACCCGAGAGCACACCCTAGAAGATATGACATGCTCGGATGGGAACACAGCGTACTTGGCCTCTCGGAGGTCTTGTACAAGCCCTTTGACATCGTTCATTGCATACACGTATGAAAAGTAGTGCGCAATTAGAACGTTCCACACGAAATAGTAATACTTCAAATATCTCTTTTATAGAAAAACGTTATGAAAGGCTAAGTCTCTGAGTCTCCATCTTAGACATACGAATATATTGGGATACGAACCATACTTCAACCTATAGAAAATACCTAAGTCTATTACAATACTTCCAATAAGGAAATCTAAACATCATGATGTCCTCGAATCTACTCAGGAAATATCAACTTTTGCTTGAATGAAATTCTAATCCAATCTTCACTTCGACACTCCTCTCAAATACCACCTACACCTTTAGAGATAGATAAAAAAGAATGGAATTAGTACAAACACTTGTACTAAGTATAGCATAATGCATAAAATCTAATAAACATACATTTGTATAAAACATGCTCTTTTTAAGTAAAAATTTATAAGACAAGTATAAGAAAAACACATATAACATCAAGAACACTTCAACACATAAGCATGATACCCTTCTACCAATGATTATCCTAAGACTTATTTAAGTAAAACAAGAAGAGACCGCCCATACACCGTCTTTAAGCACACCTAAATAACCCATAAGACTACCTAAGATAAGATTATTCCATTTTCATTAATTAAACTCCCTACCTAGAATTACTCTATGATTCACTTAAGTAAACGTGAAGAGACTGCCCATACACCCTCTTCAAGTCTACCTAAGCAACACTTAAAGCTACCCTAGATAGATACCTTTTATTTAACATACCTTTACTTAAGTCATTATGTTCATTAGAACTTTTAAGATACATTCATCAATCAAGGACTTCCACATAATGGTCTTGAGAAGACCTAGGGACTCACATACTAACATCTTCAAAGATAGTCGTGTAATGTCTAGATTGTGTCGCATTCCAGTACCTAAATTTTCTAGTACTTATCCAACACGAGCACGTATCCCACATGATGAGAATAGTCAATAACCGAAATAGATCATACTAGCTAGGCATGGAATCTAGAGTCTTCCCTACTCCGATGGAGCGTAATCTACTTGCCAAGGGTAGAACTAGGACACATCTCATGTAGTCACATGGTTATGGAATATAAACGTCTTTTAAAGTAACATCTATTCAATCATAATACAATGTTTGAAAACCTTTAATGCAAGAACCCATGGCTAGATTAGTAATTTGGACGATTCATGTTTTTGATCATTTTTGAAAATCATTGGACTTGACTACATGAAGAAAGATATTTCAAGTATGAATAACCATACATTAATTGTTATGAAAATCCCACAAAATTGATGGGAAAAAATTTAGAAAATCAATCTTCTTCCTTGGAACTTCAAACCTTCATCAATGGAGGTTTTGGAGAGAAGAATAGAGAGATTTTATTTGAGTTGAGGGTATTGCTTTGATTGGTGATTTTAGGGGTTTAAAAAGGTCTATAGACTATCCATAATTCACCCCTAAACCAACCAAAAGACCCCTACACTTATTGGAAATGAACCAACTCAAATTTGACTTTAAACGAAGCAACGAAATCTAAGACTTTACTGCGCGTCGCGGAGGCATTTCCATATCTTACTTTTAAAAAATTCTTGGACCAAATGGTTCGTGACAGACCCAGCGTCGCAGGTCACGAATTTCTCTACTACGTGTCAGCTGCGCGACGCACAGCCACTGCCCAAAACTGGCTGGCGTGGCAGCTTGCCAGTCCGAGTTTAGGTCCACTTTGGGGGCCCTTTTGATGGTCCCCTTGGCGTAGTTGTCAAAATTTCGACCCTTTCTATGTCAGGCTACGCGTAGGAACCATCTATACTCAATTTAACCTTCAAACATTCCCCGAAACTTCACTACAAAATACTATGACACACTAGTTCAACTCCGATTAGTTTCCGAATGTCTTGGACGTTCTTGGATGTTTCACCTCCAAACATCACAAAAATTTTTAAACTTTCTATAAACACTATTATTAAACTTTTAAGACATTAAAACCTCATGACACAAGTGTTAGTCTCTAGTTCAATCAAGCTCATTTTTCGAGGGTTTAACAATTGAAGATCACAAGATTAAAGAACATTTTGGTACATTTGACATAACTTTAATTTAGAACTACAATATTAAAAATTCATATTTCTTTTTTTAAACTTCGTTCCAAGTCAAACTAGGTCATAATTTTTTAAACGGAAGGACTAATATAATACTAACAAAACAAATAATTAATAAAAAATAATAAAATAAAAAACAAAAAGAAAGAAAGAAAGAAAAGAATTTAATAAAACGTGTAAAAAAATAATAAAAAAATAAAAATAAAATTGAGAAAGATCTTATGTATCAAAAAACATGTAGAAAGAAAATAACCAAGTAGATAAAAAAATAAAAATAAAAATAACTAAATAGGAAGAGGATTTTTAGGAAAATAGTTATAAGAGTTTGAGGTCAATTAGGATAATGTAAGACGATTTGAAATTTTTAGAACTCCCCTTTTCTTTTCTTTTTCCATACTTTCCATAATACATTCTATTTTTATTTCTAGACTAGATAGAATTAAAAAATCCCCTAAATTTACAACTTCTTTTTATTATTATTAAACTATAAGTAATCTTATAATTGTAAGTAATTTATAGTTTAATTTAATATAACTCTTTTAAAATTGGTGTAAAATCGTTATGTTTTAGTCAAAAATTATGTGTTCTATTACACCCTCAAGATGAACTATGTTGAACTAGATTTTTTCATATGTTAATAATTTATTTATTATATAAAATAGTGTATTTTAGCATTAGAAGTCAGTTTGTAATGTTTGGGAGTGTTTGGAAGTCAAACGTCCAAGACGTCCGGAAACTAGTTAAAGTTGAACTAGTGTGTCATAGTGTTTGTAGTGATGTTTTGGGGGATGGTTAGAGTGTGAAATTGAGTAGAAATAAATAACATGCATAGACTTACATGTAAAGGGTCGAAAAGTCAGATATCGACGCCCGGGAACCAGCTTAAGGGTCCCCGACGAGGACCCAAACATGGGCATTCGAAGCTGCCAGGCAGCCTAGATTTGAAAGCTACTGCGCGACGCGTAGCCAGCACTTGGTTGGAAAATTTGGCCCTGCAAAGAGGGGAAACACAAACCTTAGTGTTCTAAAATATTTTCCAGAGCCAAGACTTGAAAATGACCTCACGACACGCATCCAAGTCCCAGATTTGGCCGCATCATTTTTAAGTCAAATTTGAAATCGGAATAGGGTCCAACTGGTGTAGGGGTATTTTGTGAACTTTGGGGGATCATTTGTGGACTGATTTTGTTCATTTTAAACCTCACTTCACCCACCATTTAAAACCCTAAAGATCAAATAAAAAATCTCTCCAAAAATCCTCCTCCAAAAACCTTCATTTTTAAAGAATCTTCAAGCTCATAGGGAGAAGACCAAGTTCTTCATGTCTTCTTCACCAAATTCATAGGTTTATTCATATTAAGGTATGGTAGTCAGCCTTGAACCTTATCTCATTCAAGGAGACATTTCAAAGAGATTTCCAAAACGATTTCAACTTCTAACTTCTTTATTCTTTGACTCTTAAGTATAGGTCTTTTTATGAAAATATTTTGATTATTAAAATGAGTTGTTCTTAGTTTTAAATGATGATTTAAATGTCAAAAACCCAATGGAATCATGTTTATTCTTTTAATCAACTTTAAGCTTACAAAATAGGTTGAATGAGCATGATTAGATAATGTTAAAGTTGTTGTTTCTTGGTGGTTTCGTTGAGGATTTGCTACTGCCCCAAGGGCTATTTTGTGATGAATTGTTGGATAAATTGTGGATAGATGGTAAGATTTTTGATGAATGGCAAGTTAGCTATGTTTTTTAATCCCTGTTGTGTAAAGCTATTGAGTTATATGGTACACCTTTTGTGGCGGTGTTTACTTGAAGTTTAAGAAGTTATATGAGTATTGTCAGAATGGACTTAAAGGCATGATATGTGGAGTGAAGTGATGAACTTTATATGTATATGAATTGTATGTGATAAAAGGTTAAAATTGAGTATCTTAAAGGGTCTATGTCTAAATGAAGTATGTATTTGATATGTGAAGTATGATAATGTGTAAATTGTGATAAATGTGGGTATGAGCATTTCTAGAAGTTAATGTAATGAACAATGGTTATGATGTGAAAGGTTGCTCACATGTGATCTCACACACACTTGGATGCATGAATGAAGTTAATGAGTGAAAATAGGGAATTGTAGGGTGGACACTCTTTGTACGTAGAGATTGAAGTGTCTAGACCATCACTACTATGCCTAAGTATGAAATAGGAGGATTTTTGGGTGAACACTCATCGTGAGTTGAGATGAAGTACTTAGTAGCAACCTTACTATTCTCGATGAGCTTTCCAAAGATAGATTGGAGGTTGGATACGCTTCGTGAGTTGAGATTGGGTGTTCATTAATTATATATTAACCTTTAGATAATGAATGCTTAAGACTCCGTGGGGGAGTTATGCTTATTACCGAGAGGATTTTAAAAAGGGGTGGGTACACTTTGTGAGTAGAGATGTTGTATCCGATGTAGCTCTTGAGATGGGTGCTCCTCGTTAGTAGAGAACGAGTTACTTATTAGAAATCTCATTATCCCTTAACTATGCACCCGCGTAGGTGTAGCCATTTGAGAATCCATGTAAAGGCTAAAGAACATGACCCTACCTTAGGCTAGTAAGGATCCCTCATCTGGTAGGGTAGTACCGGGATTCCATGTCTAGCCCTCTTGGTTTATGTCGGTTAATGCTAGCCTGCAAAAATATATGCAATTGAACTAAGTATTCTTAAGTCTGTACTACTTAGGGTAGGTGGTGCAATGGGATGCCACTTATACATTGCACAAGTAGACATTTGAATGGAGTCTTGGCGTGTCCTTATATAAAATGTATGAATGCGTCATTATATGACGTAAATGAAAGTTATGTGACATTAAGTCTTATGTTAACTAAGCATGTTGATGTTATTTCTTCTATGATGAAGTTATGAATGATGATTGTGGTGTGCTCGGTCCATGGGAATCCATAAGGAGCATTAAGTTAGAGTAAGAGTGTGGGATGCTACTTTAACATTGCACTTAGTGTAACTTGCAAGTTCCATTGGAGAAGGGCACTTATGTTGAGTCTTTAATGCATATATTTTCCTCTAGTGTCTTTAGTATTGAATGTTGACTTGCTAAATGAAATGAAGTATGCTTGTCCTTTGTAGTCTTAAGGATCACTTGGGTGTGTAGTGAAGAGATTGTATAGGCGATCTCTTCATGTCATACCTAAGTAAGTCTTAGGATAACTTGGGCTAGGAAGAGTTATGTGATAAGTGGGTTTATTGTAAGTATGTCTTTACGTGAAAAATATGGAAGTTCTACCTCATTTGTTAAATGATAGTTTATATGATGTTTGAAAGATAGGCTTATGAAGGCTTTCATCAAAATAACATGACTTGTATGTTTCTTCTAAATTGTCCCCTTCTCATAATTGTTGCATAATGCCATGCTTAGTACAATGTTTTGTACTAACCCCACACTGTCTATGCTATATAACTATAGGTCCGAGGCAAGTTGAAGGTTAGAAGGAAAGCTTGGGAATCAATTCTCACAAGACTAAGTATGTCCTCATATATTCTAGGCATAGTCTATGTTTCATTAATTCTTCTTTAAGACTCGTATTAGACTATTTATGTATTTCTTTCAATGTAAAGGGTCGTGACCCTATGATGTTTAAGGTGTGTCTTTAAGATTGGCTTGTGACGACGAGACTTATTCCTTAGCTTTTATAGAAGATGTTTCCCATTATTATATTCTTCCGAAAAGTTTTAATTTCGCACTACTTTTCATACTTCATATAATGAAGGATAGATAAGAGGCTTGAGCAAGACCTTAACGAGGTCAAACACGCCTTGTTTCGACCTAAGGGTTGCCCTAACTTATAAGGTGTACTTGCGGGTCGTAGCAAACATGGTATCAGAGCCAGATTTAGGGTCCAAAGTCTCACAAGCCATGTCAAGTAGAGTCTTGTTCATCGGTGTGAGTTGCGACACATCAATGAGCGAGAGGCTATAAGACGATAGAAGTTTCACTTTCTTCATTACTCTAATGTCGTGCCATAGAGTTGAGTTTTATAAGTTCCTTTTTCAACCTCTTCTCTTGTGTTTAAAGGACATGAGTTCAAGAAGGACACCCGCTATAAAGAGAAGGGAGAAGTAGCTAATGAGAGAATTACTCTCCGTAATGAGCAAGTCCCTATAGTTTACCAACAGGATTTGAATGTGGAGGTTCCCCCTCAAGAACCTCAAGGACTTCAATTGCCCCGAATGCCTCCAATGCCCCAAGGTGCTCAAGCTCCTTATGTTGAAGGGGATATGACTAATGCAGAGATAAGGGCTTGTCTTAGGGTCTTGACCAAACTCATTACAACTCAAGATCAAGTCATCACTAATCATGTGGCTGCCCAAGCTAACCTAGGAGTAGGACCTCAACCTCAGGCAAATGCAAGTACTCCCGCCTCTATAATCCGAGATTTCATGAGGATAAACCCTCTTACTTTCCATGCTACTAAGGTGGATGAAGATCCTCAAGGTTTCATAGATGATGTATTCAAGGTGGTGGATATTATGGGTGTGACTCCCAGAGAGAAAGCAAAACTAGCAACTTATCAACTAGAAGATGTGGCAGAAGTGTGGTTTGAGCAATGAAGAGATGAGAGACCTTTGAGGGAAGGTCTGGTAGGTTGGGAAGGGTTCAAAGTGGCTTTTCTTGATAGGTTTTTCACCTTAGAGTTGAGGGAGAGAAAGTTTGTTAAATTCATGAACTTTCGTCAAGGGGAAATGAGTGTGGAAGAGTACTGTCTCAAATTTACCCAACTCCGTAAGTATGCCCCAACCTTGGTAGCCGACCCTAGGGATAATATGAACAAATTTGTGATGAGGGTGTCTAGCTTGGTGGAAAAAGAGTGTCGTACAACAATGCTCCTTAATGATATGAATCTCTCTAGCCTCATAGTGTATGCTCAACAAATTGAGGAGTCTAAGATTAAGGAGAGAAATAGGGATGGAAAGAGTCCTAGGGTGGATGAAATGAGTCAACCCAAACCTAAAAAGAGGTTCTATAATCAAGACTCTTCCATAAGGAACAAAAATAGGGTTTCCAACCAAAATTCTCAAAGAGGTGGTTATGCTTTTGAGAGGCCTTGGTGTACTAGTTGTGGGAAGCAACACTTGGGTAGGTGTCTTGCCAGCACAGATGGTTGCTTTTGATGTGGTAATAGGGATCATAAGATGAGAGATTTCCCTAACCTCAAGGAAAAAGGGAAAGAGGTCAACCAAGCTCATCATGATGGTCCGGATCCTAATGCTCCAAACAAGAATCATTTTTATGCACTTCAAGCTAGCGATGAAGCTTATAAGGAGTGAATGCCTTGGTAAGTCGTTAGTTCTTAATGGTTGTTTTAATTTGCTTTTGATGAGTTTACCATAAGAAGGGTGGGCGGATGAGTTGAGTAGGAAGGTAGTTGATATGCTTATCTTTCCTTCTATTCTTACTCAAGGTTGATGCCAAAATCCTTTGTAGTTTTTTTTGTTTAAGAGTCTTGCATTAGTATGAATTGCATGCCTCATTATGCTATGTGTTCCATTGATGATATGTTATTTTCCATGCTCTTTATGATACCATAGCTTCAAGAGTAGATTGGTAGTTAATCTATCTTTCCTTTATAATGTGTAGCTAATGATATTTCTTGATTTCTTCAATGTTTTTATGCTATTTATCAGTATGTGGTTCAAAGGTTATTGCATGTTGAGTTTCATGATGGTGTTATGAAATGTCTAATGATGGAGAAGGTAGTTCCTCCATAAATGAAATGAAAATGATGTATTGAGTGTGTACTTTGAATTATGGAATTTTTTCCAAATTGCTTGTGTTGTTTAAAATGCCTAATGATATGGAGTCGGTGTGCCTTGTGAGTTTGGTTCATTGACTATGAATGTTTTGACCTTTATGATATGTTTTGTATGCTTCTAGACGTATACCTTTTGTCCTTGAAAGTGTTTAAGTGTCATTCGAGGACTAATGTTCCCAAGTGGGGGAGTATTGGTACATCCTCAAAATAAACTAGGTTGAACTAGAGCTTCCCATGTGTTTCATAAGTCAATAATGAGGTAAAATAGTGTGTTTTAGCATTACAGTAAGTTTGTAAAGTTTTGGAGTGTTTGGAAGTCAAATGTCCAAGAAGTCCGAAAACTAGTTGAAGTTGAATTAATGTGTCGTAGTGTTTTGTAGTGATGTTTTAGGGGATAGTTACAGGGTGAAATTGACTAGTGATGGTTCCTATGCGTATACTTACATGTATGAGTCGAGTCCGAGAATGACGCCCCAGGAATCAGCTTAAGGGTCCCTGAGAAGGACCCAAACACGGGCCATCGAAGCTGCTACAAAGCGTAGATTTGAGAGCTGCTGTGCGAGCCACAGCAAGCACTTAATAGGATAATTTGTCCTGTGACGTAGGGCCAACACGAACCTTACTGTCCCAAAATGTTATATAGAACCAAGATTTGAAAATGACCTCGCGATGCGCAGCCAAGTCGCAGATTTGGCCACGTCATTTTAAAAAAAAATTGAAGTTTGAAAGGGGTCCAATGGTTTAGAGGGATTTTTGGAACTTTGGCTATCATTTGTGGACTGATTTAGGTCATTTTAAACCACATTTCACCCATCATTTAAAACCCTAAAGATAAAATAAAAAATATCTCCAAAACACTTCCTCCAAAACCTTCCATTTTCGAAAAGCTTCAAGCTCCAAGGGATAAGAACAAGTTCTTCACGTTTTTTCACCAAATTCATGACTTTCTTCATATTAGGTTATGATTGTCATCCTTGAACCCTCTTTCATTCAAGGATCCATTTCAAAGAGATTTCAAAAAGGATTTCAACTTCAAACTTCTCTATTCCTTTACTTTAAGTATGGGTCTTTGCATGAAAATGTTTTAATGATTAAAATGAGTTTCTCTTAGTTTTTGAACGATTAAAATAGGTTTAATGAGCATGATTAGATAATGTAAATTGTTGTTGTTTCTTGGTGGTTTCGTTGAGGATTAGCTATTGCCCTAAAGGCTATTTTATGATGAATTGTTGGATAAATTGTGGATAGGTGGTGAAATCTTTGATGAATGGTAAGTTAATTATAGTGTTTAATCCCTATTGTGAAATGCTCTTGAGTGTTATGGTCCACTTTTGGTTGTGGTGTTTACTTGAAGTTTAAAAAGTTACATGTGTATTCTGAGAAAGGGCTTAAAGGCATGATATGTGGAGTTAATTGATGATTTTGATATGCATATGAATGGTATGTGTTAAAAGGTTGAGATGAGTATCTTGAAGCGTTTATGTCTAAATGATGTATGTATTTGATATGTGAAGTATGATAATGTGTGACTTGTGATAAATGTGGGTATGAGCATGTATAGAAGTTAATGTTATGAACAATGGTTATTGTGTGAAAGGTGTGCCCCACATGTACTTGCACATACACTTGAATGCATGAATGAAGTCAATGAATGAAAATGGGGGATTGTAGAGTGGACACTCTTTGTAAGTAGTGATTGAAGTATCTAGACCATCCTTACTATTCTTAAATATTAAAAATGGGGATTTTAGGGTGAACACTCTTCGTGAGTGGAGATGAAGTATTTAGTGGAAACATCACTGTCCCCGATGAGCTTTCCGAAGATAGGTTGGATACACTTCGGGAGTTGAGATGGGGTGTTAATGGTTATCTCTTAACGTATAGTCAATGAATGTTTAAGACTCCATGGGGGAGTTATTCTTTGTATCGAGAGGATTTGAAGAAGGGGTGGGTACACTTCAAAGTAGATATGTTGTATCCGATGTACCTCTTGAGATGGGTGCTCTCCGTTAGTAGAATTGAGTTACTTAGTAGCAATATCCTTATCCCTTAACTATGAGCCCGCGTAGGTGTAGCTATTGGAGAATCCATGTAAAGGCTAAAGAATATGACCCTACCTTAGGCAAGTAGGAATCCCTCATCCGGTAAGGGTAGTACCGGGATTCCATGTCTAGCTCTCATTGTCTATGTCGGTTAAAGCTATCCCCCAAAAATGTATGCAAATTAACTAAGTCTTATTAAGGCTGTACTACTTACGATAGGTGGAAGAATGGGATGCTATTTATCCATTGCACAACTAGACATTTGAAGAGAGTCTTGGTGTGTCCTTATATAAAATGTATTAATGGGTCATTATGTGACGTAAATGAAGGTAATGTGACTTTAGGTCTTATGTTAAATAAGCATGTTGAAGTTATCTCTTCTATAATGAAGTTATGAATTATGATTGTGGTGTTCCTGGTCCATGTGAATTCTCTAGGATCACTAAGTGAGATTAGTAGAACGGGATGCTACTTTCACATTGCACTTAGTGTACCTTGCAAGTCCCATTGGAGGTGGGCACTTATGTGGAGCCTTTAATGAATGTATGTTCCTCTAATGTCTTTAGTATTTGAATGTTCACTTGCTAAATGAAATGAAGTATGCTTGTCCTTGGTACTCTTAAGGATAACTTGGGTGTGTAGTGAAGAGATTGTATAGGCGATCTCTTCTTTTCTTACCTAAGTATTAGAATAACTTGGGATAGAAAGAGTTATGTGCTAAGTGGGTTAACTATAATTATGCCTTTACGTGAGAAATATGGAAGTTGTACCTCATTTGTTAAATGATGGCTTATATGATCTTTGAAAGATTGGATTATGAAGGATTTTATAAAAATAGCATGACTTGTATGTTTCTCCTAAATTGTCCCCTCTCTCATGATTTTTGCATAATGTCATGCTTAGTACAATGTTTGTACTAACTCCATACTTTTCTATACTCTATAAGTATAGGTTGGAGGCAAGTTGAGGGTTAATAGGAAAGCTTGGGAACAAACTATCTAAAGAATTAGTATGTCGTCATATATTCTAGGGCATAGTCTATGTTTGTTTAATTCTTCTTTAAGACTCGTATTAGACGATTTATCTATTTGTTTCCATGTAAATGATCGTGTCACTAAGATGTTTAAGGTGTGTCCTTAAGATTGTCTTGTGACGACGAGACTTATTCTTTAGCTTTTATAAAAGATGTTTATTATTATTATATTCTTGTTAAAAGTTTTGATTCCGCACTACTTTTAATACTTTGTGTAATGAAGGATAGCTAAGAGGCTTGTGCAAGACCTTCGAGAGGTCAAGCACGCCTTGTTCCGACCTAAGGGTTTCTCTAACTTCTAGGGTGTACTTGTGGGTCATAACAAACATGGTATCAAAGCCAGGTTTTGGGAAATAGTTTAGGGTCAAAAGTCCCACAAGTCACGTCTAGTAGAGTCTGGTTCATCGGTGTGAGTTGCAACACATCCATGAACGGGAGGCTATAAGGCGATAGAAGTTTCATTTTCTTCATTTCTTCAGTGTTGTACCATAGAGTTAAGTTTTTTAAGTTCCTCTTCTCAACCTCTGCTCTTGTGTTTATAACACATGAATACGAGAAGGACACCCATTAGAAGGGAGGAGGGAGAAGTAGCTAATGAGAGAATTCTGCTCTGGAATGAGCAATTCCCTAGATTTGACAAAGAGTATATGAATGAGGAGGTTCCTCCTCAAGAATCTCAAGAACCTCAAGGACCTCAAGTGCCCCAAATGCCTCCAATGCCCCAAGGTCCTCAAGCTCCCTATGTTGAAGGGGATATGAATAGTGCGGAGATAAGGGCTTCTGTTAGGGTCTTGACCCAACTCATGACGACTCAAGCTCAAGTCGTCACTAATCATGTAGCTTCCCAAGCTATCCTAGGAGTTGGAGCTCAACCTCAACCAAATGCATGTACTCCTGCCTCTAGAATCCAGGATTTCATGAGGATGAACCCTCCGAATTTCCATGGTTCTAAGGTGGATGAAGATCCACAAGGCATAATAAATAAGGTATTTAAGGTGGTGGTGCTATGTGTTTGACTCCAAGAGAGAATAAAAAATAGTTGCTTATCCACTAAAAAATGTGGCACAAGTGTAGTTTGAGCAATGAAGAGATGAAAGACCCTAAATGGAAGGTCCTATATTTGAATTCATGAACCTTCATCAAGGGGGAATAGTGTGAAATAGTACTCTCTCAAATTCACCCAACTCGCTAAGTAGGCTCCAACATCGGTAGCCGACCGTATGGCTACGATGAACAAATTTGTTATGGGGGTATCCAGCTTGGTGGAAAAAGAGTGGCATACAAAAATGCTCCTTCATGATATGTAAATCTCTACGATTATGGTGTATACTCAATAAATTGAGGTGTCTATGCTTAGGGAGAGAAATAGGGATGGGAAGACGCCGAGGGTTAATGAACCGAGTAAACCCAAACCTTAGAAGAGGTTCTATAATGAAGACTCTTCCATGAGGAACACTGATAGGGTCTCCAATAAATATTCTCAATGAGGTGTTTATGCTTTTGTGAGGCCTAGATGTACTAGATGTGGGACACACCACTTAGGTAGGTGTCTTACTGGCACGGATGGTTACTTTAGATGTGGTAATATGGATCATAAGATGAGATATTTCCCTAACCTCAAGGCAAAAGGGAAAGAGGTCAACCAAGCTCATCCTGATGGTCCGGATCCTAATGCTTCAAAGAAGAATCATTTTTATGCACTTCAAGCAAGTAAAGAAACTAATCCGGAGTGAATGCTTTGGTAAGTCATAAGTTCCTTATGGTTCTTTTGATTTTCTTAAGATGAGTTTACCCTAAGTGTGGGGGTGGGGGTGATGAGTTGAGTAGGAACATAGTTGATACCCTTATCTTTCCTTCTATTCTTACTCAAGCTTGAGGCCAACATCCTTTATAGTTTTGTTTGTTTTGGATTCTTGCATTAGTATGAATTGTATGTCTCCTTGTGCTTTGTGTTCCATTTATTATATGGTATTTTTCATTCTCTTTACGATATCATAGCTTTATGAGTAGATAGATATTTAAGTTATCTTTCCTTTATATTGTGTAACTAATTATATTGCTTAATTTCTTCAATGTTTTTATAGTATGTGTCAATATGTGATTCGAAGATTATTGCATGTTAAGTTTCATGATGGTGTGATGAAATGTCTAATGATGGAGAAGGTAGTTCCTCCATAAATGAAATGAATATGATGTAGTGAGTGTATACTTTGAATTATGGAATTTGTTCCAACTTGCTTTTGTTGTTTAAAATGCATAATGATTTGGAGTCGGTGTACCTTGTGAGTATGGTGCATTGAATATGAATTGTGTGACCTTTATGATATGTTTTATATACTGCTAGTCGTGTCCCTTTTGTCCTTGAAAGTGTTTACGTGTCATTCGAGGACGAATGTTCTGAACTGGGGCGGTATTATTACACCCTAAAAATGAACTAGTTTGATCTAGAGCTTCACAGGTGTTCCATAAGTTAATAAATATTTAAAATATTGTATTTAATCATTAGAAGTAATTTTTTAAATTTTGGGAGTGTTTGGAAGTCAAACGTCCAAGAAGTCCAGAAACTTGTTGAAGTTGAGCTAGTGTGTCGTAGTGTTTTGTAGTGATGTTTTTGGGGATGGTTAGAAGATGAAATTGAGTAGCGATAGTTCTTATGCGTAGACTTACATTTAATATTTCGAAATGTCTGAGAATGATGCTTCAGGGACCAACTTAAGGGTCCCTGAGAAGGACCCAAACATGGGCCATCGATGCTGCCAGGAAGCCTGGATTTAAGAGTTGCTGCGCGACGCACAGCGAGCACTTCGTAGGTAAATTTCGCCTACTTCTCAGGACCAACACGAACCGTATTTTCCCAAAATTTTTTCCAGAACCAAGATGTGAAAATCACCTCGCGATGCGCAGCCAAGTCCATGTTTTGGCCACGTTATTTTTAAGTAAAATTTGAAGTTGGAAAGGGGTCCAATGGTGTAGAGGGATTTTGGGAACTTTGGGGATCATTTGTGGACTGATTTAGGTTATTTTAAAGCTCATTTCACCAACCATTTAAAACCCCAAAGAAATAAAAAATCTCTCCACAACTCTTCCTCCAAGAACCTTCATTTTCAAGAAGCTTCAAATTTCAAGAGATAAGACCAAGTTCTTCACGTTTTCTTCACCAAATTCGAGGGTTTCTATATATTTGGGTATGGTTGTCATCCTTGAAACTTCTTTCATTCAAGGAGCCATTTCAAAGAGATTTCAAAAAGGATTTCAACTTCAAACTTCCTTATTACGTTACTCTAAGTATGGGTCTTTGCATGAAAATATTTTAATGATTAAAATGAGTTTCTCTTAGTTTTGAATAGTTATTTTAATGTCAAAACCCCAACCGAATCATCTCTATTATTTTTTTTCAACTTTTATCTTACAAAATAGGTTTAATGAGCATGATTAGATAATGTTAAAGTTGTTGTTTCTTGGTGGTTTCGTTGAGGATTAGCTACAGCCCTAAGGGCTTTTTGATGAGAATTTTGGATAAATTGTGTATAGGTGTGAAATCTTGGATGAATGGTAAGTTGACTATGTTGTTTAATCCCTGTTGTGAAATGCTCTTGAGTGGTATGGTCCACCTTTGGACCTATATCATATACAACACATAAAGTCAACATCACGTAAAGTCAGCATTTTCATTTCATTCATAACATAAGTATATAATAACAACCTCCTAGGACTCCCTTCAAGGTCAACTTGTACAATGTGTAGGTAAAGTCCCATATCCTGCCTACACTAAGTAGATCCCCTTAAGTCACCCTCGTTATTGTTTACTTTATTACTTTTATTCATTCATTTTACTTTTGGGAAAAATCTCCTTAACTTACAATAGACCATGTGAGCTAAACATGGAATACAGTCTCATGAAAATGTACACTGAAAGAATGTGCTCTACTTGTAAAGGCAGAACCAGAACATGAACATAGCATTCTAGGTGGATCCACTAGCTTGTATTCCTATGGGGAAAACATAATAATTAAACTAAGAGATATGTATTGAACGCTCTTTATGACCATTAGAATTGGATTCCTCATCTCATGAAAATCATTGTGAACCTACCTTCCCATAATAGGAAGGGACACCTCTCATATCTAGTTCGCTCGGTGCTAAGCTAAATTCCCATTTTGAAATGTCATTAAGCCTTTCTTATTCATCGTATCTTAATATAGGACATACGAGAATAACCCCTTGTATAATCATGTCATTAGCTCATTAGTTATTGCATGAGATTTTACTTTCATTGCAACCCTTCATTAGTGAGATAAACATATCATAATCATATCATAATTGGGACACAAGAGAAACACATTCATCCTTCTACGATCATATCCCTATCAAGATCTCACAATTCAATATATCCATAACATGCCATCACATTCATCATATCATCTTCTTATTAATCTATTAAGATATAGACTATCATCATTGAAGTAAAGCACTCATAATCATAAAGTCTTACCAAATTGTCTCCAAAAGCCTCCTTCAAGATCTTACAATCAATGCAATAATATTAATCCATAATATTACTTATTATCACCAAATAATTGTAATCTATACAAGAACTAAGTCATTGCATCATCGCTAATCAAATAAACCACAATTCATAACCTAAGGTTAGGAAAAATGGTTTAATCATGAATTCTTCCATAGAATTTGGTCAAAGACTAAGAACTAAAAAAAATAACCAATATAGAATCATAATATATTAATATAAACCAAAGTAATTAAACATCAAATAAATTTGAAAGATCATTCACGAAATTGGAAGAAAACCCGTATTTTAGATATCATTAGAAATCAATTTTTATGAGTCTCTTAAGGAAAGAGATCCTAATAGTGAATAGCTTCCATACCTTCGCATTCCTTGAAGAACGATGGAGAAAATATTGAGTTTTGAAGCCCTAATGAACCTTGAATCTTTGTTTTAGATGCGTTCTTGGAATAGAGAGAAAAAGTAGAGAGAAGTTGGAGAGAATTCGGTTTGGGAATAATGAGGTGTTAAGTTCGTTTAGATGAAGTCTTGCTATTTTATAGTCCTTAACTAACTTAAATAACCACCCCTGAACCCTTAATTATTTTATTAACTAATTATCTAACTCAACTACTAAACTCTAAAACTTAATAATAAAGTCGAGGGCCAAACGACGATTGCCCATCTAAGGGGCGTCAACCAGATTACAGCCCCGTATGGCAGTCTGTTGTCTTGGTCAGATACTTAATTTGGAAACCATTTTTAAAAAATGGCTAAGTATGGACCTACGACCACCATCGACGACTCTTCGTTTGGTCCGTCGTTAGCCACTGTCAATTTGACATCCTTCTGGTCAAATGCAAGGGTCCTCCTCAGGGACCCTTAGGGTGGTCCTTGGGAGTCATACCTAAACGTTTTGACCCTAAACAAACTCTACTTTGTGTTTAACACCTTTTTACTATATTTATCAAAATTTCAACTCTTAAAACCCTTTGAAACATACCAAGGCACACTAGTTAATCTTTTATAATTCTCTGCATGTCATGGTCGTTTCTTAACATTTTGACTCTAACACTTCCTAATTAATGCCAATTCATTAGTTTAGACTTAGAAACAGTGTTTTAGAGTATAGTTCATCATGTGAAGCTCTAGACTAACTCAAGGACTTTCAGAGTGTTACACTATCCTCTCCTTAGGAACATTCGTCCCTGAATGACACCTAAATTCTTTTTTAGAAAGAGAATGAGACTCAATACTAGCATCCCAACAAACAAAAACATCTATAACATAAAATCACAATGTATAACAGCCTATAGGAGTAACTCAAAACTCCATTCAACACATATATTATGGCATCATACATAGCAACAAAATTCAGAATTCACCACATATAAGAGCTCAACATCACAACATGAGGAATTACTTTCTTAATATCAACATGATCTCAACATGAACATCAAGAGTCACCTATTCAAACCTTTTTTCAAAGCACATTAAACATGCTCACTACCATTTAATAAAGGCAAGTATAAACATAACCCAAATAAGTGCAAGTTAAGCAAAAGAGCATTTTTCATGAAAATTCATTTTAGCATAAACCTTTACCATAAATATGCACATATTAGCAATGCAAGCAAAATTCAACATTATTCATTATTTTGTTTTACGAGGATTGTTACTAACCTCAACTTTGGGTAGAATTTTGAGGAAAAAGATGAGGATAACGGGACTTCATGTCGGCCTCGGACTCCCATATTGCTCCCTCGTCTAGGTGGTTTCTCCGTAAGACTTTTACGGACACCACATCTTTGTTGCTCAACTTCTTAACATGGCGATCTAGAATTTCAACCGGAATCTGTTCATAGGAAAGGTTCTAATTCACTCCTAATCTATCAATTGGGGAAATGGACACAGGGTCGCCTATACACTTCTTAAGCATGGAGACATGAAATACGAGATGAACCAGGGCTATTGTACTTGGTAGCTTCAACTCATAAGCAACCTTCCCGGCCCATTTCACCATCTTATAGAGAACCACATATCGGGGACTAAGCTTCCCCTTTTTACTGAATCTCATCACCGCTTTCATGGGTGAAATCTTTAAGTAGACCATATCACCTACTTCAAATTCAAGATCTCTTCTTCTATTATCGTCGGCATAGGATTTTTGTCGCCTATATGTTGTTTCCAACATATCCTTGTAATGGAACTTTCTCTAAGGCCTTATAGATTATCTCGGGACCAAGGAGTGATGACTCTCCTACCTCAAACCACGCAATCGGAGACCTACATCTCCTACCATAGAGTACTTCAAATGGTGCCGTGCAAATACTTGAATGGTAGATATTATTCTAGGAGAACTCTATCAAAAGTAGGTGTTCGTCAAAATTACCCTTAAAGTCAATAACACAATCCCTTAACATATCTTCTAGGGTCTGGATGGTATGCTCCACTTGACAATCCGTTTAAGGATGAAAAGTGATTCGAAGTTTCAATTTAGTACGTATCCCCTTTTGAAAAGACATAAAAAAACGAGAAGTGAACTTGGTACTTCTATGAGCGAAGATGGACAAAGGGATCCCATTCAAACTCACAATCTCATTAAGGTACAATCTAGCATATTCTTCCGCCGAATAAGTAGACTTGACAGGGATAAAATGGGTAGATTTCATCAATCTATCCACAATTACCCATATTGAGTCATTTTGCCTACAAGTACGAGGAAAGCCCACTAAATTGATATCTTCCCACTTCCAAATAGGAAAATCCATCACTTGAGTTAAACCACGCTATCGTTTATGTTCAGCTTTAACTTGTTGACAATTAGGAAACATAGATACAAACTCTGCTATGTCCCTCTTCAAACCATCCCACCAATACACCTCTTGAAGAGCACGATATATTTTGGTGGCACCCAGATGAATGGAGTATCAGGAACCATGAGCTTCTTCTAAACTTTCTCCCCTTAGACCATCCACATCTGGTACAAACAGTCTACCTTTGTACCTAAGTACCACAACCCCTCTTGGGATAATGCCTCATTGAACTTAATAAGAATCAATTTCTTCAACCCCATCAATAGTTGATCAAGGTTTTTTTAGACTTCACCTGCTACACTAAAGATGATTTGAAATTATGATGAACCAAAAAAACCTCCTTTCGGAGATCTTTCAACCGAACAACTAACCGAGTCAATCTATGAACCTCTTTCACTAACTCTTTATTATCATTGGGAACATGGGCTACACTACCCATTGACATACGACTCAAAGCATCCGCACCCACATTGGCCTTGCCGCGGTGGTATAGAACTAATGTCGTAATTCTTTTGAAGTTCCAACCATCTTCATACCATAAGTACATTAAAAAAAACCTCCTAGGACTCTATTCAAGGTCAACTTGTGCAATGTGTTGGTAAATTCCCATACCCCTATCTACACTTAGTTTAGCCCTTTAAGTCATCCTATTTAGTGTTCGCTTTATTATTTTCAATCATTCACTTAACTATCAGGAACAATCACCTTCACCGACAATAGACCCTGTGAGTTAAACACGGAATGGGGTGTCATCAAACCCCACAACAAAAGAATGTGCTCTACTTTCCAAGGAAGAACCCAAACATGAGCATAGCATTCTAGGTGGATACACTAGCTAGTATTCCTATGGGTCCAACATAGTTAAGGAACTAGGCGATATGTATTGAACCCTCTTCAAGCCCATTAGCATTGGAGTCCTCATTTATTGAGAATTATTGTGAACCTACCTTCCCAGAATAGGAAGGGAAACCTCTCATATCTAGTTTGCTCGGTGCTAAACTAAATTCCCTTTTTGAAATGTCTTTAAGACTTTCTTAATCATCATATCTAAATAGGCTACAGGAGACTAAATCCTTGTATAATAATGTCATTAAATCATTAGGTATTGCATGAGAATTTCCATTCATTGGAACCCTTTATTAGTGATATCAACACATCATAATCATATCATAATTGGGCACATAAAAGAAGCATATTCATCCTTGCATGATCATACCCCTATCAAGATCTCACAATTCAATATTCATAACATGCAATCACATTTATCATATCATCATCTTTTTAATCTATTCAGATATAATATTTCAATTGAACATCATCATCAAGTATAAACCATCATCGTTGAAGTAAAGCACTCATAATCAATCTTAGCAAATAGCCTCCAAAAGCGTCCTTCAATGTCTTACCTTCAATATAAAAATATTCATAAATCAATTCACTTATTATCACCATAGAATTGTAATCTATTGAAGAACTAATTCAATTGCATCATCACTAATAAAATCAACCTCAATTCATAACATAGGGTTAGGAAAAATGGCTCAATCATGTATTATTCCCTAAAACTAGGTACAAAAATTAACCAATATAAAATCATAATCTATCAACATAAACCAAATGAATTCAACATCAAATCATTTTTAAAGATCATTCATGACATTTGAAGAAAACCCATGTTATATACATCATTAGAAACCAATTTTTAAAAGCCTCTTAGGGGAAAAGATCCCAAGAGTGAATAACTTCCATACCTTAGCTTTCCTTGAAGAATGATGGAGAAAATATTGAGTGTTGAAGCCCTAGTGAACCTTTAAGCTTGGTCTTCAATGGGGTCTCAGAATAGAGAGAGAAAGTAGAGATAAGTTGGAGAGAATTGGGTATGGGAATAACGGATGTTAAGTTGGTATAGATGAAGTCTATATCTTTTATTGTCCATATCTAATTTAATTAAACACCATTCAACCCTTAATTAATCTATTCACAAATTTACTAACTTAACAACTTATCTCTAAAGCTTAACAGTGAAGTCGAGGGCCAAACGACAACTGCCCTTCGACATTTCATTGACCAAACTACGGACCCATACTAGAAGTCCGTTGTCTTGGTTGATACGCTCAAATTTACATCCCAAAAAGAAGTATAAGCGGTCCTATCAAGTAAAGAACCAAACTATGAGGTGGGGGTCGATCCCACGAGGAATATGATTTAGACTTAACTTAACCTACATTTACTTCTATTTAATCAAGTCCTTTCCGAAAACAGGTAATAAGATGGGGATTTTAGATAACAAAAGGAATTAAATATTTGTAAGTAAACAAGCAGCAAGAATGAATATTTGATATTAATCAAGTGATGAGAGTAACTAGGGCATACGTGTTTCCCACAGGTTCATAACGCAGTAATTCTAGCTATAACAATCCTTTACTAGTATCTTGCATGCAAAGTCGTAAGTTATGTATCCCTAATTCCTTGGTCCGGCAACTAGGGAATTTCACTCCGCACCTTGGTCCGGCTACGTGTGTATGCTTTACTAAACCTTACCTTTACCTTATATTAATCATCAAAATCGATGGATGGCTTAGTTGTTACTTTGCACAATTCGACACTAGCCTATTAGATAGTGTATACTAAATCTATGTTGATAATTCTTTTCTTATTATCTACCTACTTTGTTTGGCAAGTAGCAAAAAGGTGAGTTCTAACGCGTGCACTTGTTAAAAAGACTTCTACACGAAAGAATTACTACATGCAAGACACTATTCTAGAATTGTTATTTTAGCTAGTTTTTACTTTGTTATTTAACCATGGTTCCCACAACCCTAGTTATGGATTTAGTTACCCATGGTCATAATTACACAATTCACATTCATTAGACAAGAATTCATATACTTACTTGGATTAGATTTAAGAAAATCCATAAAATCACTTGAATTCGAGAAAATAATGCAATAAACGATTCCGGAAAAATGAAGTATTTTCCAAAACCCAATATTCAACAACCAATATTACAAATCAGAAAAATAACCAAGAGTCTAACCCCAAAATTGAGGTTTTTACAAGTATTTATAATAAAGAAGTCCTAACATAAAAATGAAATCTATTTAAGGAAAATCTGTCCAAAAATGCGTCTGAGTCGACGACTAGACCGAAGGAACGTCCAGACCTCCCGTCGTTCCACACTTAGAAACTTCTTTAGCTACTTTATTCTCCAACTCACTGGTACCATCAATGGACCAGGATGACTGCCCGTTGAGTACACGATGGTCCATCGATGGGTTCAATTTCTCCATATTTAGAATCTTTTCAAGACGGGTATCGGGGCTACTTTCTGTTAGCAATGACGGATGTGCAGGATGGTCCATCGTGGAGATGACGGTACATCGATAGCTTCCGTATCCCCACACTTGGTCAAAATTCCCCGATCTTTCTTCAGCAACATTTTTCTTTAGACTACGGTTGCCACCTATGGACCGTCGAGGGGTCGACGGGTCGTCGATTGCTCCGTAGGTCATCACTTCTACAATTTCAGCACAGTTCTTCTGCGTTTTCAATTTGGACAATTTTCCTGAAAAAAAAAGATAAAAATACATTAAAACTACTACAAAAAGGCCTTAGACACACAATAAATTCGTTGATTGTCCTCAAGGGACACAATATGACTCACCATAGAACCTTTGTGAAAGAGTATCCGTATCTTTGCTTTCGCAATCATCTGGCTATCAATGCCGGTTATTTTCATTATGTCTATGCATTCTATCACTATTAGGATAGCTCATGTGGATCAGACCATGACACTGACTCACCACACGCCGACACCTATCCTCTTTGATCTCTCACAAAGGTACCAATTTTCCGGTATTGCAACTAGTGTCCTCACTTCAAAACAACATCCTCATTTTTCACACAATGATTTCATTTTGAGTATAAGGATTATTTCTTTCAACACTGCCTCTCAGAACAACTTCACACCTCATTTATACTTGTTGGCATAGGCTTGCCCTTATTTTCACTTCTTTAAGTTCACCAAAATAGACTTTCAAGATAACAATAGGACTTTCTTATCTTGTAACTTAGGCTCAGGGCCAGGTAGGGTACATTTGGATGTGCCCTCCTTGACATAACGGCTAAGCGTCCTACCTTTTCATCGTTTTATTACACCCTATTACTTAATTTTTTTAATATTCTTTTGCCTTACTTTTCTCCTTTCTTTCTCCTTTTGTGTAAGTGATTTTTTTAAAATTTTCACCTTTGTTTCAACTTTTCTTGTGTCACTTTTCTTTTGTTCTTTCTCTTTCTTTATTTTTTCAACCCCACTTTCCGGAGCATTCCTCAACTAGCCACCCTCAACTCATGGTTTTGCCATGAGTCAAGGTACTATATCCAAGGTTGGGTTAGGTCCACGACAATGTTATTTTTTGCATTAGCCACCCTCAACTTAAGATTTTTGCATAAGCTGAGGTGCACATGTCCCAGGAGTGACCAGGGCCAACACATTGTTCCCAGAAAATATCAGTTGGGGTTAAAAAGAAAGGT
The DNA here is from genome assembly GCF_001406875.1 of Solanum pennellii. NCBI lineage: Eukaryota > Viridiplantae > Streptophyta > Magnoliopsida > Solanales > Solanaceae > Solanum > Solanum pennellii. The sequence continues at coordinate 32,827,356 of NC_028645.1, read as the reverse complement.
CTATGTTAAACTCAAATCATTTGGATCAAGAAGGGATTTATTTCATTCGGTTTTCTTTTATCTAGGATAAAGATTGGCTATCTTGAACAAGGGCCTGTGATCCTTTCCTAATTGTTTATCACATCTTACTTTTAGCAGGACTAACAAGGCAAGTTCTTGATCAGTACCAATGGTGGACTATTCAAATTTTCCTCACACTCATTTCACATCTCATTACTCTACCAGATTAGCAGACACCTAATTCGAGTTTTAGATATAGGGTCATGCCGTGGTGTATCTCTATGTCATGCTTAGAGCCACACATTCATCAGTTACTATGCCTAGTCATGCAACATTTTCTTTAAATCAGGATATCATTTTGTTTAGCAATCATGCTTCAGATTCAATTTCTATACTATGTACAAAAGATACGAACATGCCGGTTCAATAATAAAATAGCCAGTCTCATGGGGAAAAAGAACACATGCAAAAAAAACCCAAATGGAGGATAGTTACTTAGGCTACTCAGACTTCAACCGAGCACTCACTTTCCATTTACCCCACCACAACAAAAAGACATGAAATTTTCGCCAATGCATAAAAGTATGTAAAATGGGGTGGTAGGTGAATCAAAACTGAAGCGGAAAGCCCGACGATCAACATGCTAACGGGTTAGATTTATCGAAACCTGCTCCGTCTGTAGTAGGGACACCATCAGTGGGGTCCTCAACAATAACATCACCATCAGTAGTGCTCCGCTCAATATCAACAATTCTTGAGCTAGAGTCCCCAGCAACCATTCCTAGAAACCTCAACTGGTGGGCCTCCTAATCAATCAGCGAGGCTCTCCTCGCGGCCTCGAACTTATTGTTCTCTTTCTTCCGTTCCTGAGACTCATCCTCATCTCTCAATCGGTGCCTCTTGGCACGATCTCTTGGGGGAGGTGGTAGCACAGTAGTGGTGGAGAATATGGCAGCCAACACTGTGTCCTAAGCAGGCTCTGCAGAAGGGGCCTCAGACTCAGGCACCCTAGCCTCTAGTATGGTATCGAAGTCTACTCTCAAACTCTCAAAAGCAGCTTGGAGATTCGTCAAATCAGCTGTAGGGTCTGGCCAGCAAGAACCCACAACTCAAATGCATCCAAGCGCTAGTGGACCTCCATAATTTGCTGCTCAGTATGCTGCACAATCTTCTTCTTTATCCGCTCCCCCGCCTCAGCAACAGACCTTTGCATCCAAGGCTTGATGTGATGCAGAAGTGTGGCCATTTTGGCCTCTAATTTGGACCCTAGGAAGCGCAAACAGTGTAGCAGATGGAGTTGAGCGGGAGGAGCTCGGAGTGGTGCTAGAACCCGGGATAAACTCTACTGGGGTGGTGTCGGTAGGCTCAGATGTAGTCGGATTAGCCACTTGGGCTTGCTCTACCGTGGCCGCCAAGTTCTCACCAAGCGGCTGCACCTCTGGATGGGGCCCTCTGTGGGGAGCTAACTCATTGTCCTCATCCCGAATGAAGCCAATATCCATAGTGGCAGGAGACATCTTGATTAGATAAAGGTGCAACACAGGCACTCCTGCAGTCCTGCACAACTCAAAGACCATGCACGGGAAGGGGTGAGTAGTAGTGTCCTTAAAGGCCTTCTCATTCATCACCGCCTACAATAGCCACGCGAAGTCCACCTCGAACCTCGCAATCGTGGAAGCCACCAATATAGCACGATCCCAAGTAACAATGTTATCAGCAGCAATGGGGGAAAGGCAGTGTCGGACCAGTAGCCAAAAGAATTTGGCTGTGAAGGTGATGTTGGCCTTCTTGATTCTCCCCTTGGGCTCCAGCACCCGATCAACAGCCTCACCATCCACAAAGAGGTGTTGTGCTATCCACCGCTTGGTGGTCTCTCTCACATCCGGCTCACGCTGGAACCGTCCATCCTTGATCAACTTCCACTGATAGTCAAAATAGGCAGTGAGGGGGGTCCTGGTGGCATTAACGTCCGCGCCATAGAGAAACCTTTGAATGGCTGGCAAAGAAATATCAACCCGCTTGTTGCGGACTACCACGTACTGTAGAGGTGCATGTTGGCTAGGGTGGCCCTCCTGTCCAATTGAGACCGAGAGTCACCACATAAAAGGCGTAGAACTCTTGCACAATTTCTTTGCTATAGCGGCCCACATTCCGAGCCGTCCACTCCAGACGATGTCTAGTGAATATAGCAAGGATGGCCGACATATAGGGAAGACTCCCGGTGAGAACCCGCCGCTCAAGTGTCAAGATGCAGGGCATGACTCCCTTGTCGTTGGACACCTTGGCATCAACATATACTTAACATTGACCCTCAACACACCACCGATTGGGCTGATCAGCAACCGGAGCGGGGATGTCAGTCTGCCATGTTTGAGTAGAATCAGCACTATATGGCTCATTAGACGAGGCATACTGGACCGAAGTGGCTGGAGCATTGGCATTAGGAGAAGCAGAAGCCTCCTCAGACACGGAAACCTCCATAGAGCTGGACGCTTCCTCAGAACCGGAAGCCTCCTCGGAGCTAGACGCTCCCTCAGAATGTGCAGCCGACCCAGAAGGTGTGCCGGTCAGTATGGGCTCCTCTTTAGACTGGGAGGTAGTGACTCTGCCGGGCACCACCGTCGTGGGCGTGCCTCTGGTGGTGCGGGAAGAATGAGTAGGATTGAGGGTGCCTGTTGGCACGTTCTCCGGGTCACGCTCATCTTCTGAACCTATGACCATTCGGATTAATGGGGCGACAGACTTAGAACGCCCTCTCGAGTACACACGGTCTTGCTTGGGTTCCAAATATACTTGCCAAGAGAAGTTATTAGTACAACTAGAAGCCTGTAACGCATTCAAAAGCATCAAACACAAGAGTAAAATGCAGAATGGAATGGCAGTGCAAAAGTGAAGCACTGCTTGACGGACCCATCGACGATCCATGGAAGGGACGACGGTTTGTCATGGGGTCTATCGAGGGAAACTTAGAAGAAGTTTTTTAGAAAAATAGAAATAAAGGTTCTGACAACGTCGACAGTTGTGCAGGACAGACCATAGAAGGGATGAAGGTCCGTCAGTGGGGTCCATCGAGGGATACTTAGAAAATTTTTTTAGAAAATCAGAAATAATGGTTTTGACAATGTCGATAGTTGTGTAGGATGGACCGTCGAAGGGATGACTGTCTGTCAGTAGGGTCCATCGACGGACACTTAGAATATTTTTTTAGAAAAATCAGAAACAATGGTTCTGACAACATCGATGGTTGTGCAGGACGGACCGTCGTCCCTTCGGAGGTCCGTAAGTGGGGTCCATCGATGGACACTTACGCTAAGCAAGGGATGTTGGGATTGACGGACCCCAACGACGGTCCTTCGGGAGATCGATGGTGCGTCGACGGGGTCTTGTTCTGTCCTTCAGTGACAGAATTTTGTAGCCGTTTTGTTTCCCCCAACGTGTTAAATAAGAGTATCCTTAGAACCCTCAAGTTTCCCTAACATTTAACCCAACATTTCATCATTCTTAGGTAATGAATTATCATAGTGTCAATATTCGATTCTATAGCCTGTCAAAACCATAGGTCACAAACACAATATCCAAACACAACGCATTTTTTGCAAGACACACCTCTCCCGTTCAATTTCAGTGTTCTAAGGGAATTAGGACTTCATGTGTAAGTTATTAGCATGCAAAGGGGTCCCAAATTCAAGACTCACAAGGTAAGACATCAAATTAACATGATTTGAACGATAGTTAATCTAGCATATCAGAAGAACAGACCTGTAAACTGTAGTGGAGGAAAAAAGGGAGCATAAGACATGTAGTTGAACAACAGCAACACAAACAACGAACACCGACCGTCAAGAAGACTGACGCAGATGGATGATTTTGTGGGAGAATGGAGTTTGTGGAATTGGGGTAATTGTGGGAATATGATGATGGAATGGGAGTGAATCGGTGAGGAAGTGGGGGAAAATGAGAGGAAATATGGAGGGAAACTGTTATGGGGGTTATGTGAAGAGGTGGGTGACTTAAAAGTTTTAAAACATTTAATACGTAGCGGGATGGGTCGGGTTGGGTTGGTGGGTGAAGGATCGACGATTCCCCGTTAACGGACCATAAGTCGGTCGACGGTCCGTCGACCTCTCCATCGACAGTGCCCTAACTTAGAAAAATTTAAAGAACATACCTGGGAACGATGGATCATATCGACGGTCCATCGAAGGGACGACGGTCCGTCGATGGGTGCACTAGACCAATTTTCTGCAGATCTCTACTGATTTGGTCCCTGCACATTTAACACCCATTAATCTAATCTTTTTGTGTTTTCATGACACTTCTTGGACACGAACCCTACTCTACCCTATAGCCAACACTTCTAAAGAAATATAAAGGAACATTCAGACATGACATAAGTAATAAAAGAAAAAATAATGCAACTATGCCTAGAAAATCATGAAAAACCTATAGTTGGCTAGAGGATACTTATTGGGTTGTGTCCCAATCAGCGCTTGATTTAACGTCGCGGCACGACAGAGGACTCTTGATTACTCAGACTTCATAAAAATTGTATGCCTCGATCACTTCATTCGCCGTATTAGCATGCCCTAGATAGATTTTGATTCGCTGCCCGTTCACCTTGAACCTTACACCCTCCTTGTTCTCCAACTCAACTGCACCATGAGGGGATAGTTGGGTGATCAAATAGGGACCAGTCCATTTGGAATTGACTTTGCCCGGAAACAAGAGCAACCTAGAATTGAACAAAAGCACCAAATCCCCAACCAAAAATCGCGCTTCTCAATCTTTTTGCCATGGTACTTCTTTATATGTTCTTTGTAGAGGGATGAACTTTCATATTCAAGCGAAATTCATCAAGCTTATTCAAACCGTTTAACCTCTGTTCCGCAGCCTCATTCCAATCCATTTTCAACTTCTTCATTGCCCACATGGCCTTACGCTCTAATTCAACTGGTAAGTGACAAGCCTTCCCATATACAAGTTGGTACGGGGATATACCTATGGGAGTCCTGTATGCTGTCAGGTAGGCCTAAAGAGTACCATCAAGCCTCCTTTACCAATCTGTTATGCTATCTTTCACCGTTTTTGCCAAAATCTGCTTCATCTCCCTGTTTGACACCTCAACTTGCCCACTAGTTTGAGGATGGTAAGGAGTGTCTACATTATGGCGAACCTCATATTTTTCCAGTAATCCCTTAAACTTCTTGTTGCAAAAGTGGGATTTTCCATCACTGATAATAGCCCTTGTGGTGCCAAATCTAGAAAATATGTTCTTTTTTAAGAACGCAGTGACACTCTTCTCTTCATTATTCGCTTGTGCGATAGATTCTACCTATTTTAACACATAATCAACTGCCACAAGAATGTACTTCATCCCATGAGAACTCATAAAAGGGCCCATAAAGGCAATGCCCACCATATCAAACAATTCATTCGCAATAATGAGATTTAAAGGGAGCTCTTGCTTTCTCGAAATGCCACCATCTCTTTAGAATCTATCACATGCCTTGGTGAACTCATGAGCATCTTGGTGGATGGATGGCAAAAAGTAGCCACATTGCAAGATCTTATGATAGTCGGGATACCACTATAATGCCCACCTACAGGCGACGAAGTATGGCATGCCTCCAAAACACTCAACAACTCAACTTCCGGTACACATCACCGAATAAGACCATAGGCACAACTCCTTTATAAGTATGACTCATCACAAAAGAACTTTTTCACATCATGCATGAACTTTTTCCTTTGATGAAAGGACAAGTCCGGTTGGACGATATCACTAGCCAGATAATTCACAAAATCTACGAACCATGGAATCAAGTCTTGGGAGGCAGCCATTACATTCTTATCAGGGAAATTTCAACCTTTTCACGTAACTCCCTCATTCCTTCATCTTCTAATCGGGACAAGTGATCACCAACTTGATTTTCGGTCTGGTTTCTATATATCACCTCAAAGTAAAATTCTTGCAATAGTAATACCCAATGAATCAACTTCGGTTTCGCATCCTTCTTTGACATCAAATATCTCAAAGAAGAATGATCAGTATGCACTATAATCCTCGTGCCCAGCAAATAGAAGCATAATTTCTCGAAAGCAAAGACTATTGCAAGGATCTCTTGTTCTGTAACAATGTAGTTCTTTTGGGATTCATTAAGGGCTTTACTAGCATAGTAAATTGGATGAAGGATTTTGTCCCTTTTTTGTACCAATACCACAACAAGAGAAACCACTCGCATCACACATCACCTCAAATGGCTTGCTCCAATCCGGAGAAATAATGATATGTTTAAACACCAAATTTTCCTTCACTCACCAAATGCCTTAAGACAGGATTCATCAAAAAAAAAAAACATACACTCTTTCTCAAGCAACATGCACAAAGGATGTGCAATTATTGAAAAATCCTTGATGAACCTCCGGTAAAAGCCTGCATGCCAAAGAAAACTTCTCATAACATTTACAGAAATGGGTGGAGGAAGTCTCTCTATGACCTCAACTTTAGCTCGATCAACCTGTGTACCGTTCTCTGAAATGCGATGACCCAATCTAATACCTTCTTTAACCATGAAGTGACATTTTTCCCAATTAGCAAAAGGTTGCAATCTTCACACCTCTTAGGAACCTCGGACAAAATGACTCAAACTGCACTCAAAGGACTCACCAACCACTGAAAAATCATCCATAAACACCTCAATAGTTTTCTCCACCATATCGAAGAATATCGACATCATATATCTCTAAAACGTGGCCGGTGCATTACATAACCCAAACGACATTCTCTTGAACGCGAAGGTCCCATAAGGACAAGTAAAGGTGGTTTTCTCTTGATCTTCCGATGCAAAGGAAATTTGATTATAACCTGAATAAGCATCAAGAAAAGAGTACCACCCCTTTCTTTCAAGTGTATCCAACATCTGATCCATGAAGGGCATAGGAAAATGGTCCTTCTCGGTCCATGCATTTAATTTCCGGTAATCCATACACACCCTCCATCCAGTAACCGGTCTCATTGGGACAAGCCCATTTTTCTCATTGGGAACCATAATCATTCTTCATTTCTTAGGTACACACTGAACAATCATACCCAACTACTATCGGCGATTGGATATTTCACTCCAGCATCCAACCACTTAATAATTTCCTTCTTCACCACCTCTTGCATAGGTGGATTTAAACGTTTCTGGTGCTCAATACTTGGGTTATGATCGGGCATGAGTTGGATTTTATGTGAACAAATTCCAGGAGGGATCCCGATAATATCTACAATAGTCCACCCAATAGATCTTTTGAACCTTTTCAACACCTCCACCAAACACTCAACTTGATGCACATTCAAATCAAATGCAATAACTACCGGCAAAGTGTCACCTTTTCCCAATAATACGTACCTCAGATGAGGTAGTAGAGACTTAAGTTCTACTTTTTGAGCCTCTTCTATAGACGGTTTCGCGTGTGGAGACTCGTGATGCTCATATCTAAAACTCCCACTTCTTTGGTATTAACCGAACATCACCTAGATCAAGTTCCGCGACCAATGACCCATACTCTTCAATACAATAACTATCAAAATTCATGATCACTGCCGCTAGTGCTTCTACACCCAGACACTCTTCTATTTTTACCTCAGATGACTTTTCAACCCTGTAAGATATGGCAGATACCGATTAGATCTCACCACTCTGCCTCATGGACCTACAAATGTTGAAAGTCACTTCTTCATTGTTCAACCGAAATTGTATTTGCCCTTTGTCTATACATACCAAGTCATTACACGTAGCAAGGAATTGCCTCCCAAGAATATTAGCAACCTCAAAATCAACCTCACAATCTAGAATCACAAAAAATGAATGACTCCACCTTTACTAATACATCATAGAATATCCCAATAGGCCTCTTCACCGTTCGATCGATCATCAATAGCCGCATCGCAGTGGGCTTTGGGTCACCCAAACCCAAATTCTTGTAAATAGAGAGAGGCATTAGATTAATGCTTGCCCCAAGATAACATAATGTTTCACAAAGTGTAATAACCCGATTGTATATGGAATAGTGAAGGCACCCAGATCTTCTTTCTTTTGCACTAAAGACCTTGTAGAAATAGCACTACAATGCTGCATTCTATCATCATCCTCAAAACTGACTGATCATTTCTTAGTGACCATATCTTTCATGAACTTGACATAACAGGGAATTTGTTCAAGAGCTTCTATCAAAGGGACATTGATGGAAATTTGTTTGAGTATAGTGATAAACACAGGTATTTACCAACCTCATTCTTTTTCACTAACCTATGTGGGAATGGAAGTTGTGGTCTAGTAATGGAGGTCACCTTTTGGGGTACCTTAGCTTATTTCCCCGTTTTGTCTCCTAACTCACCACTACCTCTTATAAAATTTTCTACACCAGACGATACCAGTAGGTCAATGGTTTGCTTACCACCTCGAGTTGTGACTGCCATACAATGTCCATCATTTTTTGTATTTTTGACAGTATTGCTAGGAAGACTGCCCGGTTGGCGTGGGTTCACAATCGAAGATAATTGGGCCATTTGCAACTCAAGATGCTTGATCGAGATTGCATGTGCATCAACTTTTTGCCCAATACTTGCTAAGTCACTCGTCAACTCTTTAGTGCCCTCATCACTAGCATCAACCCTCCTCATCATTTTCTGCAACATATCCTCAACTCGCGCCATACTGCCTCCACCATCCTTAGGAGCACCTTCCCAATTTTATGTTGGAACATAAGGCTCACTCCTATCATTTCTGTTGCCATAGTTACCCCCGTTTAAAGTTGTTGTCATGGTTGTATTTCCCATCTCGAGAATAATGACCCTCTCGATTGTATTTAACATAGTTCCAACCTTGATTTCCTTGACATTGGCTCCAATTCTCCTGATTGGAGCCTTAGGCATTTGGTCGGAAAGCCCCCGTCTCCTAATTTACCCCATAAGAGTCCTCCTCATAGTAATACTCATCAGTAAGCGGAGGTGGTTTAGACAAGAATTTCATTGCATTTACCTTTTTTACACCCCAGTGATGTGTTTCAACACCAACCCAAGCTCCGTTCTCATTTGAGCCATTTCTTCACGAATTTCAACTGTTGCTTGGTTGTGTGTTGATTGCACTACAAAAGTGTTTCTCCCAGTATCTGACTTCCTAGTTCTCCAAGATTTATTATTTTGGGAGGTTTTCTCCAACTTATCAGCGATCTCAGCATAAGGACACTCCCCATAAGAACCACCCGCTATCGTATCAAGTACTGCTTTATTATTAACATCTTGTCCCCGATAGAAGTACTTTTCCACTGACTCATCATCGATGCGGTGATTGGGGAGACTTCTCAAGAACGAGGTTAATCTATCCAAAGAACTATTTACTGATTCTCTCGGTAGTGCCACAAAGTTGTTCACCCTATCTTTGTGGTTTAACTTATTAGAAACTATGTAGTAACGTGATAATAACTCATCCCTCAATTGATTACAAGTATAGATTGAGTTATAGGGTAGCTCGGTAAACCATATAGCAGCCTCTCCCGTCAGTGAGAGAGGGAACACTCTTGACCCAATGACGTCCATGTTGAAATCAGGCCTATCCACACAACTCTTACACACCGACCTCACTTTGGCGATGTGAGCATGTGGGTTCTCAAAAGATAGTCCCAAAAACAAACCTCAAGCTGTGAGCATTTGCCTCAGACTACTAGTTACCACAAAAGTATGACCCTTTGGTAGAGGAGGTAGGACAAGTGGCCCATCAGAGTAAGTGATGTGAACATTTCTCCTATAGTACTCTTGAGGGCATGGGGCGGGAGGTTGCCTCATAGGATTATCTTCACAAGGATATCAACAACCACTCTATTATGAGCATCAACCGGTGGGGGAAATTGAGGGTTGATCTCATCATCGATATAAGCAGGGTTCTTTTGAATATTCATTATGCGATGTGTGCGGTTTAATTCTGGATCAAGTGGAAGTATTGGTTCTCCTCGACTACGTGTACTTGGCATACGCTAAAGCTAAACCTGTAAGAGACAAAAACAAAGAGAAAAAGTAAAATTAGGAAATTGTAGACTAAACTTCGTTAATGTGCTTAAAGTTATTACAAAAGCCACTTTCCCTGGCAGCGGCGCAAAAATTTGATATGCTAAAATTTACTTCTCAAAAAAAAGTATAAGCGGTAGTATCAAGTAAAGAACCCAACTATAACGTTTGTGTCGATCCCACGAGTAAAATGATTTAGACTTAACTTTAACCTACAATTCTAGTTAATCAAGTCCTTTCCGAAAATAGGTAATAAAATGGGGGTTTTCATTAACAAAAAGAATTAAATATTTCTAAGTAAACAAGTAGAAAGTATGAAAATTTGATATTTGTCAAGTGATGAGAGTAACTAGGGCATAAGTGTTCTTCACAGGTTCATAACGCAGTAATTCAAGCTATAACAATCCTTTCCTAGTATCTTGCATGCAAAATGGTAAGTTATGCATCCCTAATTCTTTGGTCCGGCAACTAGAGAATGTCACTCAGCACCTTGGTCCGGCTACGTGTGTATGCTTCACTAAACCTTACCTTTACGTCATATTAAGCATTATAATCGATGTATGGCTTAGTTGTTACTTCGCACCAATGGACACTAGACATTGATAATTTTTTTCTTACTATCTACCTCCTTTGTCCAGCAAGTAGCAACAAGGCGAGTTCTAACGCGTGCACTCGTTAAAAAGTCTTCTAAATGAAAGAATAATCAATACATGCAAGACACTATTCTAGAATTGTTGTTTTAGCTAGTTTTTACCTTATTATTTAACCATGGATTCCACAACCCTAGTTATGGATTAGTTGCCCATGTTCATAATTACACAATTCATATTGATTAGACAAGAATTCAAGAACTTACTTTGATGAGATTGAAGAAAATTCAGAAAAACACTTGAATTCGAGAAAATAATGCAATAAATGATTCCGGAAAAATGAAGTATTTCCAAAACCTAATATTCAACAACCAATATTACAAGTCAAAAAAATAACCAAGAGTCTAACCCCAAAATGAGGTTTTTACAAGTATTTATAATAAGGAAGTACTAACATAAAAAGGACATCTATTAAAGGAAAATCGGCCTAAAAACGCGTCTGAGTCGACGACCAGACCGACGAACCGTAGAGGCCACGATGGACCGTCGAGGCCTCCTGTCATTCCACACTTAGAATCTTTTTTAGCTGCTCTCTTTTCAAACTCACTTTTACCATCGACGAACTAGGATGACGGTCCATTGAGTGCACACGGTCGGTCGATGTCTCATTTCTCCACACTTAGAATCATTTCAAGAAGGCTATTGGGGCTACTTTCTGTTAGCAATGACGGATATCCAGGATGGTCCGTCATGGAGATGACGCTCTTTCGATAGCTTCCGTAGATCCACACTTGGTCATAATTTCCTGATCTTCCTTCAGCAGCATTTTTCTTCAAACAACGGTTGCCACCTACGGACCGACGAGGGGTCGATGGACCGTAGACAGCTTCGTAGGTCATCGCTCTACAATTTCAGCATAGTTCTTCCGCGTTTTCATTCTGGACAGTTTTCTTGCAAACAAAGAGAAAAATACATTAAAACTACTGCAAAAAGGCCTTAGACACACACTAAACTTAAGGATAAAGCATTGAAAGTACCGTGAAACCTTGGTACATCATTGGTCAAAGACAGAATTTGGAGGTCATTTTCCAAAATGTCTAACTATGGACCTACGACCACCATCGAAGTACCATTGACCAATCGACAACTCATTGTTTGGTCCGTCATTAGCCACTGTCAATTTGACAGCTTTTTGGTCAAATGTAAGGGTCCTCCTCAAGGACCCTTAGGGTATCCTTAGCGAGTCGTACCTGGACGTTTCTACCCAAAACACACTCTACTATGTGTTTAACACCTTTTTACAAAATTTTACTAAATTTCGACTCTTAAAATCTTCAGAAACATACAAAGGCACAGTAGCTCATCTTTTACAATTCTCCGGACGCCATGGTTGTTTCTTAACGTTTTGACTTTAACACTTCCTAATTAGTTCCAATTCATTAATTTTGACTTTAAAACAATTTTTTAGAATTTATTTCATCATGTGAGGATCTAGACTAAGTCATGGACTTTCGGAGTGTTACAATTTTTTTCCTTTCATTACCCAATAAAATTTAATTCATTTTTAATAATATTTTAGGGGTGTAATCCTTTTAGGTTCAGTTTTATAATCTTAATATACACTTAGGATTTTGGTTGATAGTTCGAGAAAAGAATATAAGAGAAAAGAGGGGAGGATCAAGCGTTGGTCGACGTTCTTGAGTTTAATTGCGGATTTTTGCCATTGGTTTAATCCCTAAGAGGTATATAATCTTCTCTAGTATTGGTTTTGTTCAACCACAAGCCAATCATGTTATTTTCAGCACAATTTCATGCTTAAAGTTGAAAAATTAGAATTCTTGATAAGTGTTCTTGAAGTTTCATTATTTTTTGATGTAAGATTCTACTTGGGTTAATTTTAGATGAACATATCCCTTAGAATATTAAAATTTACATTATCCATAAATCCGTTAAAGGCAATTACATCTACTTTCCAATGCAACCAATTTCGGCATGAACTCCATCAGTTGAGTACCTTTGAGAAGAATTTTATCTTCAAGTTCAAAGTCTTGAGTATTCAGTTATATATATGGTTATTGAAAATCTTGCACTGAGTCGTTCACGTCCATAATTCGACATGAACTATATTTAAGAAGTCTTTTACAAATATTTTAACTTTGTTGTAAGACTTGAGCATTAAAGTTGAGTAAAGTTCAATTTTAAAAAAAATGATATATCTAATTATTCTCAAGATTAAATGTTTTACATTTAAGATGAGAAGAAACGGAGATTTCAAAAAGTGTTTTGAGCAGTTTCATTACTATATCTTTTAAAAAAAAGATGAGTTTGAGAAAGAATTTCTAAAACATGATTAGTATGACAATCGAGCATATCATCAATGTTTAAGCAATATGGTATCTAGATATACCATCAACATTTATGCAGTATAACTTCTTGAGTCATCATTGATCATATTAAAATATAATTTTGATATGTTTTATGAAATAATTTTCAAGAGTAATTACATCTTTAAGAGGGTAGTTTTGAGTAATTATCTCAAACTAAAGAAAGAAGTTATTTTTAAAACTTATGAGCTAATTATATTTTTGGGAGTAGTATTGATCATCAATATGGGAATGCAAGTTCATAATAACTCAAGTCTCCATAAACCATATAGCCATCATGGGTATTCATGATTCATACTTTTTTGATGACCAAATAAGTTAAGCTATTGGATCCACTAAGTTAAGTTAGGTCGTATACTGATGACAAGGTATTGGATGGTCCTTGGCAACGTGAGGTAAAGTGTTGTATCATCACTATAACTCTTAAGTGATTATTTTCGGTTAGAGAAACTCTTATTGAAGTTATTGTATTTTTATATACATTAGTTAATTGTATTTTCATATAAATTTCAAAATTATGTTGAATCCTTGTTATATACACACAATTGACATCATGTTTTAAAATAGATTTTCTTTATATTGCACTTGTCTTAAACATTTTTATATTGAAATGAGTTCAGTTAAGTTTCACGAGATGAGTATTTCTAGTTGAGTACCTTAAGTTGAGTATCTTAAGTTGATCTGTGTTTCATTTGAGTCTAGTATCATATCTTTGAAGTTGAGTATCTAATCTTTGAGTTGAATATCTAATCATTAAGTTGAGTATCTTATTGTTGATGTTAGTTGAGTTGAAAAGAGGTAAGTATGTTTCCTTTATATCAAGTTCAAACCTATGTTTACGTTTTAGAATTCCCCGTACATGCTCGTACATTCCACGCACTGAGCCATTTGGCCTGCATCTTCTCGTGATGCGGATATAGATATTAAGGATCATCAACAGGAGTTTCGTCGATACATCCATGAGTTTGAGTTAGCTATGGTGAGCCTCCTTGCTTCTAGAGAATTTCATTTACTTTTCAATTTAGTGTGGAGGTCATGAGTCTTGTCCCGACTTCCATCCTTGTAAGTTAGAGGCTTCATAGATAATCTTTTTAACAAGAGTTCAATATTATTCATTTATTTTATTAAAAGTATTAAAGATTTAACTTGCCTATTTATGGAGAGTTGAATATATTGATTTGATTATTCAAAAAAAATTTATCTTGTTTTAAGCTTTTTCATGCTTAAGTTGGTCTTCCTCTTGTAGTCAACTAGGATGAGGGTTAGCTTGGGCACCATCTATGGTTCTTGAGTTCCAGCCACATCCAAGGTGTAGGGACCCGAGTTGTCACATTGACCATCATTCGTTATAACAACAAATTGCCTTTCTTTGTAAATTACCTCTCTATGATAGTTTTACTCTAACATAAATTGAGTAATCATATTTCGTAAAAGATTAGTTACGTATAAAGATAAAATATTGAAATATTTAAAGTTATCCTTATTAGTCTCATGCACATACTAAATTTCAAATATGAATTTTTAAGAGAATAATTGTACTTAAATGGTGACCATCATTTATGTTCATAACCTTAAGAAGAATGACAATTAATATTTTTTTTAAAAATGATTTGATTTGTTTAGAAAATAGAGGGAAGTAAAATAATTCTACAAAATTAATGTAATTTTATTTTTTCCTCATATCTAAATTCTGAATGTATTATGAAATGATTTAAAGATATATGGTCAACATGATCTAAAAATACAAATAACTCTATGACGATCTGTATTAATCATTCAAAAACATTGGTCCTATGTTCTTTCAATTATAATTATTTACTAAAATAGTTGATTAGTAATATTAATTCTATTCTACAATATTTTATAATATATATGCGATACACACATTCAACGAACATGCCGTAAAATTAGGATTATATTATAAGTGGGAAGATTCAAAGTGAAAATATTGAATTATCATTTTACCCTTATATTAAAATAATTAAAACAAAGATTATAATATACAGTCAAATATTTAATAAATAACTCATTTAACTCGGTGCATGAATCAAGTTCATATTAACAATTAATTTCTCTTTGCTATAAAAATCAAGAGTATTTAAGAACTTTTCCATTAAATAAATTTGATATGGATTAAATCATTGAACTAATTTAATGCAAATTAATTTTATCTACTCAAAGGTGATCCTAGTTGCTGCTATAAAATGCTTAGAATGGTGTTCATGTAAATGATCAGAAGAGGATAAGATATTATCATGAAAAAAATGAATTTTGGTCATCATTTTATATGTGAAATAATTTCTTCTTGTTTTTATCCGCTCCTTCTTGTCCGGCCTAAGTATTTTATATGCCAATTTTAAATATTTTGATGTACTATCTTATGATTTTTTTTTCTATTGGAATATCATGTGTCCTACATGAAGAAATTAGTGATACACAATTCATGTTCTACATTTTTCTTAATTACTGGTAAAATTTTTAATGAAAGATTAATCAATTAATTTGACATGCTTATTTGGTTGTTGATAGTGTGTTTTACTTTAGTAAAAATGTATTTTTGAACTTATTCATGATGAGTAGTGACAAATAACTAAATGAGAAAACAAATATGTCTTAATTTTTTTTAAAAAAATAAAGAATCCATAGCCTAGAACAAAATGGGCCGCCGAATTGTAGATAAAGGATGGATCATACTCTATATAGTTTATATGCGATTTTGAGGCTGTTAGTTTATTTAACTTTTCTTTTATATGTATAATAAATGACCTTATTAGTGTATCCTTTGTTTGTTGAAATATTCATGAGGAATAACTAAATGAGAAAACAAATGTCTTAATTTGTTTTTAAAAAAATAAAGAATCCATACCCTAAAATAAAATGGGCCACCGAATTGGAGATAAAGGATGGGTCGTACACTATATAGTATATATGTGATTTTGAAGCTGTTTGTTTATTTAAATTTTCGGTTGATATGTATAATAAATTGACCTTATTAGTCTATCATTTATGTGTTAAATATTCTTTCCTCAAATTAAACATATATCTAGAACAAGTCATTTTGAAAAGTTTGTATTGCATAATTTATATTAATTATTCAAAGAGAAATTTTATAAAAAAGGGAGTATTATTCGTTTCTCTTCATAAATCACATGTACAATACTTCTCTAAGGTTAAAATAAATTTGTACCTGTGATATTATAATCAAAATAATTGATATATAAATGATGGTTATGGTTGCAAGTGTGTTTCGTAATATACAAAGTCTTTATACCATAAATTTGCATATATACCTTAATGATGAAATCTTTTAGAAATTACAAATTATATTCATCAACCGTTTATATACTCTGATAAATCTATTTATTGTTGATGTAAAATTTTAACAATGGCTAGAAAATTGTCAAACTCCAATCTATAGATTATTGAATGGAGTTGGATGCGTAAATAGTTAAGTAGTAATTATCAAATTAAGAATGTCTACATTGTTCTTGGAGATATTATTTTATTTATGAGAATGTGATATTCTCCTGCCTATTATTGAACGTTATTTAGTACCCGTATCCATATTTTTTTATAAATAAAAATTGAATTGTGAAGAGGCTTGAAAATTAAATTTTTATATGCTTTTTAAGAACTAATTTACAAAGATTTATCTTATTATAAGAAGAAAAATGCACTATTCAATATGAGAAGAAAAGTGAATGAGAATCTGCACATGAAGGATAACAAGAAAATACTAGATATATGATCTATTTAATGTACTTCTTCATAGTATATTTTTTTATTATTTAGTAAAATAAAATAAAAAATGGTAAAATTACTGTCAATCCGGATTTACCCCCTAGACGTAACTGCCGTTGTCGTCCTTTGCAAGGACTAAGTCTAGCCTCTTAGTTTTATGTCATTACATTTATAGGTTGAAAAATGCGAAAAATTTAAAACTTTCATCATCACTACTTGGAGGTTTACATACACCTCTACATACACATAATATATATTCATATTGAGTATACATAGACCCTTTATATAGGAAGGTTACATACCCTTCTACTTTTATTGAACATGTATATATAAAATATAGAAATAGTCTCAACGATAGTCTAATCTCATATCATCTGAACAAATATCACAATATGGGCAAAGCCCTTACATCAATTCAACAAGACCATGTATAGGTCATACTAAAGTACAATATTTAATAAAAAGTAAAAGAATAATAGAGTCAATAAGCTCATAACAAAATCCAAAGCTAGAGGATGACATTGCCCTCGAAAGTTGAGGACCTACCCTACTTGTATGAAAGGAAGAATCTAAGCTTTTAACAATGTATCCTTCCAAACTCTTCAACGACCGGAACCTAAAATGTTAGGGAAAAGAGAAGAAAATGGGGTTAGTACTCCATACATACTAAGTATGAGATCTTATACACTTACACAAGCAAAACATGCTAAAAGGGACTTTTTAGTCAAAACATGCCATTTACCCCTTTAGGGACATAATGTAAAGTCAAGTAAGTTATCATTCAACCAACATGCTTACTAGCATACAAGCAATACTTATCCCAACATACTTGAAACCATGATTTACTACAACCCTAACATGAAGGAATGATATCACAAGAATGAATAAGAGTTAAAACATATCATAATAAGCAAGACAACTACTCACAAGTCCTTATCAAGTCAAAAAGTGCAATGACCAAGAAAAACCCCATAATCTTACTTAATCAAGTATCCTCAACAAGAAAACATGACCAATGTAAAACTTTAAATATCATGGCACTTAGGATTGCATTTCATCATATATTATCATTATAAACTAAGGCATATTCAGAAATGAACTAATCAACACATAGTATCAAAAATGTGCCATGGTCATTATATATACATCATATATTATCATAACATAAACATATATAAGAACTTCCTCCTAAGATTCCCCTCAAGGTTAATTAGTGCAATGTCTAGGTAGAGTCCCATACCCCTACCTAGACTAAGCTAGACCCTTTAGGTTATCCAAGATAGAGTTCCAAGTCCTTTAATTTTTTTTACCTTTTGGGAAAATCTTGCCCTAACCGACATAGACCACATGAGCTAATGTGGAATCCGGTGTCATAAAACCCTACATCGAAAGAAGCCGGACAACTTGCCAAGGTATTACCTGAACATGAAACATAGCAACTACGTGGATCCACTAGCTAGCATTCGTATAGGGGCAACATAGTTCAAGAACTAGGAGATTTAGTTTGGACCCTCTTTAAGCACCGTGCATTGTAGTCTCCAATCTCGAGACTAAATGTAGTGTTCCTACCTTCCCTATGTGGGAAGGGACACTCCTCTATCTAGTTCACTCGGTGCTAAGCTAGAGTTCCTTTTTGAAATGTCTTTAAGCCTTTAAATGTCAATCATAGCTTAATTTAGGCCATAGGGTTTACCCCTTGTATAATCATCATCATCAATAGCTCAATAAGAATTGTATGAGTACATGTCCTTTCATCAAAATTCATATAAGTGAGGTTAACACATTAGCATTTCATAACATATTAAGGCACATTGATAGTTTTCACCATCCTTATAGCACATACACCTTAATAAGCCTCACAACATAGTCAAGACATTTTAATTCAACATCATAACAACTCTATAGTCCTAGTATAAACCATACTCCAATGTAATATCATGACTTAACAATAATTAATAACCATTGGAAGTAAAGATAGAGATTCTAAGACTTACCAAGTCTTCCTCATAGTCTATCATCAAGGTCTTACAATGAACCCATAACTCAAACCTACTTGGGGAGTAACATCATCACACAATGATAACAAATAGAATAACAACGCCAGTTCCATCTCTATAACACAATTCATATTTAGATCACAACTTCAGACAAGGTACATAGGCTAATTTCACATTATGATTCATAACCTAGATCATATCTCAAGAACTACCATGATAGGCCTAAATTCCTCTTAATTTAATCATAATAACACCATAGCTTAGTAATTTAATCAACAACCAAGTCAATTGAATGATCACAACACAATATAGGTCAAGACGAGTACCTAGGTTTAGGGATAGAGGATCATATTCTTCAATTTTGACCAAACCATCAACAATTACCGTAAAAAAGTTGAATTGCATATTAATCTACTCAATATAACCCTAAGAAATCATTAGCAACTCAATCCATAACATCAATTTCGTAATTGGATGAAACCCATAAGAAAACTCCACTTTTTGAAATCTATTTTGAAGGAACACTTTGAGGAAATAATGTCAAAGGCGAATAGAACCCATACCTTAATGTTTGTCAAATATTCGATGGTGAATTCATCCCTTTCCAGCCTCCAAACCCTAGTCCTTGCTAGTCTTCAATGGTGAGTTCATGTAAAGAGAGAAATAAGAGGGAAGGAAGAGAGTTTACTTTGAGAGTTCTCTTTAGGTTAATGAGGGTTGAGGGTATTTATAGAGGGGCTTAATCAACTTAATTAGTCTCCCATTATTCCCCAACTAACCCCTAAAACCATTAATTAATTAAATTAAATCAATTAAAATTTGTTAGTGAAACTCGACCATCACAGACGAGACCCCGATCGACGGGCCGTCTTTGAGTCGGCAGCCGACCCCCATCTATCCTGCAATCCACCATCTGGGTCAGAGACTTTGCAAGCGAGGGCTTTCGCCAATTTTCCTAAATGTGCGATGGCGGTGGCATCGACGCCCTGTCCATCTACATACGGAACATAGCCATCACCTCTCTACTCTGTCGATGAGTCCAGAGACTGTGCAGGTGAAGGAACCTTCTCCACTAGCCTAAGTGTGGTAGACGGTGGCATCAATGTCCCGTCGATCCACACACAGGTCGTCTTCTTTCCCGTCAATTCACACTACCAAGCAGTGCTGCATCAAACAATAGGGGTCCTTCTCAAGGGCCCTATTATATACCTTTCCACAAATTTTTGTACATTTCCGACTCCTAAAAGATAGTCAAAAAGGCTAAGGCACACTAATATCTCTTTGAACCAACTTCCCGGACATTTTGGTTCTTAAACCTCCTAAATGACCTATATTCATTAAAAATGGACTTAGAAACAGTGTTTAGACTTTATGACACCTATGTTAGGCTTTACAATGACTCTTGGATTTTCAAGGTGTTACATTATCCCTCCTTTAGGAACATTCGTCCCCGAATGACACTAAAATTCTTTTGAAGGAAGAAATAGACTCAAGACTAGCATTCCAACCAATCAACAATATCAATTTAACATTAGCCATGTCATTTCAACAAGACCAATATCAAAACTCATATTACCACACATAAGGATCAAACACTTCATCATGAGGCATTTCCTTCTCACAACACTTATGAGCTCAACATACATTACATGAGTCAATTAGCACAAAGTTCAACTTAACAACATGTTGCCTATCATTTCATAAAGACTCACCATATCAAAATGCACAACATAACTCAAAACAAGAGAAAAGCAAAATTTCAAGTTTTTTAATAGCAATACTTTAATAACTTCACTATAAATTCTTTCAAAAATGCAAAATGTGAAAAACTTCACTATAAATTCTTTCAAAAATGAAAAATGTGAAAAACTTCACCCAAAAATCAAGAAACTTCAGTTTCTAGTCAAATTTATATTATTCAAAAGAATGACTAACCTTAATTCTCAAAAATATGAGGTTAACAGGACTAAAGTAGGCCTTGGCCTCCCATGTTGCACCCTCAACTAGATAATTCTTCCATAACACTTATACGGAGACCACATTTTTATTCCTCAACTTCTTGACTTGCCTATAAAGAAATTGAACATGAACTTCCTCATAGGATAGGTCATACTTGACACCAAGACCCTCAATAGGAAGAATGGACTTGGTATCAACGATACACTTTTTCAACATAGAAACATGGAAAACCGGGTGAACCGAAGAAAATTCACCAGGAAGTTTCAATTTATAGGCAACCTTACCAACCCTTTGCATGATTTCATAGGGACCCACATAACGAGGACTCAATTTCCCTTTATTGCCAAATCTAACCTCCCCTTTTATTTTTGAAATCTTCAAATACACCTTTTCACCTTCTTCAAATTCCAAATCCCTCCTCCTATGATCGGCATAAGACTATTGCCGACTATAGGCCGTTTGCAACCGATTTCTTATGATATGAACCCTTCCCAAAGTCTTACTACGTATAGAATTTGTATCTTTGATGTTGTTATTAATTTGTAGCTCGAGACCAAGAAGTGATGGATCACCCACTACAAACCATCCAATAGGAGACCTACACCTCCTACTATACAAGGCTTCTTAGGGATCCATGGGAATGGATGAGTGAAAGCTATTTTCTAGGCAAACTCTACTAAAGGTTAGTGTCTATTCCAACTCCCTTTAAAATCAATAATGCACGATCTAAGCATATCTTCAAGGGTTTTTATCGAACGCTCCGTTTGACCATCCGTTTGGGGATGAAAAGCGGTGCTCAACTTCACCGTATTAACTTTCCCTTTATGTAACGACCTCAAAAATCTAGATGTAAATTGTACTCCCCGATCCAATATGATGGATAACGGAATGCCATGGCGGCACACAATCTCATCTAGAATGATTTTTGCATAATCCTCCGCCAAATATGAAGATTTTACGGGAATAAAACGAGTGGACTTAGTAAATCGATCCACAAACACCCATATGGAATCATAGGACTTCTGGGTCCGAGGTAAACCTACTACAAAGTCCATATTAATGTCTTCCCAATTCCAAGTAGGAATTTATATCTCTTGTAGTAAGCCAGCCGACTTTAGGTGTTCGACCTTTACTTGTTTGCAATTTGGACACTTAACGACAACTCCTTTATTTCCTTTTTTAGACATTCCCACAAATATATCTCCATTAGGTCATGGTAAATTTTTGTCGACCCTAGATGAATTGAATAGCGAGACCCATGTGCTTCTTCTAAGTTCTGATCCCTCAACCCATCTACATCGGGAACACATAATCTCCCTTGGTACCTTAACACACCATCCCCCCCCTAAGAAGAATGAATCATTCAACTTACCGAGAACCGATTCTTTCATCTCATTTAAGGCTAAATCAAGGTGTTGTTTGGACTTCACCTGAACCACTAAAGATGACTGGAGTTATGATGAACTATGGCACCCCATCTGGAGAACTCTCCATCCTCACCCACAACCTAGACAACCTATGTACTTCCCTTACTAGGTCCTTTTTGTCTTCGTCCAGATGGGATACACTACCCATAGTCATCCGACTTAGGGCATCCGCAACTACATTAGCCTTGTCGGGGTGATAAAGGACACTCATATAATAATGTTTCAACAACTCTAGACACCTTATTTGTCGGAGATTCAACTCATTTTTGGTAAAAACATATTGGATATTCCTATGATCGGTAAAAACATCAACTTGAACCCCATACAAGTAATGCCTCAAAATTTTCAAAACAAATACCACGGCTGTTAATTCAAGGTCATGAGTGGGGTAGTTTCTCTCATGTACCTTTAGTTTCCTAGAGGCATAAGCTATCACCTTCCCGTGTTGCATAAGCACACACCCCAAACCAACTCGGGATGCGTCACAATACACCACAAAACCCTTTGTACCCTCCGGTAAGGTCAACACCGGAGCGGTAGTAAGCCTATCTGTCAACATTTGGAAACTCTTCTCACATGCCTCTGATCACTCAAAATTGTTACTCTTTTGGGTATATCTAGTCAAAGGACACGCAATGGACACAAAACCTTCAAAGAACCTCCGATAGTAACCAGCTAAATCCAAGAAACTCCTAATGTTAGTCGGTGTCAATGGTCTAGGCAAGTTTTTCACCATTTCTATTTTTCTTGGGTCTACCTCAACTTCCTCACTAGAGATGATGTTCCCAAGAAAAGTCACCGAACTCAACCATAACTCACACTTACTATATTTGGCATACAATTTATGTTCTTTCAGGGTTTTAATTACTACCCTTAAATGGCCCATATGATCATCCTCATTCTTCGAATATAGCAACATATCGTCAATGAAGACAATAACAAATGAATCTAGGTAATTTCGAAATACTCTATTCGTTAGGTCCATAAATGTCGCTTGAGCATTAGTGAGACCGAAAGACATGAGTAAGAACTCAACCCATACCTAGTCCAAAAGGCCGTCTTTGGTATATTCTCCCTCTCACCCTAAGTTGATGATACCCCGACCTCAAGTTCATCTTTGAAAAGTAACTCGCCCCTTGGAGTTGGTAAAATATGTCATCAATCCGAGGGAGATGGTACTTATTCTTAATGGTGACCTTGTTGAGTTGGCGTTAATCAATATACATTCTCAAGGACCCATCTTTCTTCTTCACAAACAAAACAGGAGCACCCCACAGATAAATACTAGGCCTTATAAAACCCTTATCTAGTAAATCCTTGAGTTGAGCCTACAGCTCTTTCAACTTGGCCGGAGCCATCCGATAAGGAAGAATTTATTTGGGATTGTTATCCGGTAGAAAATCAATTCCAAAGTCAATTTGTCATTCGGGAGGAATATCGGGAAGGTCATTAGGGAAGACCTCCGTAAACTCACTCTCTACGGGTACCGACTCAATGGGAGGATCTTCGGAGTCTTGATCTTGGACCCTTACTATATGATAAAGACACCCTTTTGAGATCATTTTGCATTATTTTAGACAAAAAATAATATGACCTCTAGGAATAGATTTTCCCCCTTTCCACTCAACAATGGGTTCATTTGGGAAGTTAAACCTCAACACTCTTGTCCTACAATCAATGGACGCAAAACAAGCATGCACCCAATCCATACCCAATATAATATAAAAATCAAGAATATAGAGTTCTACTAGATCAACATAAGAAACTCTATTGGGGAACATTATAGAAAAACTTCTATACACCATTTTTGCAACAACCGACTCATCCACCAGCGTAGACACTATGAAAGGTTCATGCAAAATATCGGGTAAAATTTCAAACTTTTTAGGTACTAGAGGTGTAACAAATAATAAAGTAGCACCGGGATCAAGTAAGACATCCACATCAAGATAGAAAACTTTCAACATACCGTTCACCCATCGAGAGAGGTCTCTTTCTCACCCCTAGAGCGGAGAGCATTAAAACGGTTCTTCTTTGGAGCATCACTAGAACCACATGCTTGAGCTTGGCCACTATCCTTGTCTTGACTCTTCAAATTTGGACAATCTGTCATCTTGTGACCACTCTTGCCATAATTAAAGCAATTATCCGTCCTCTTAAGGCAATAACCATAGTGCTTTTTATCACACTTTCCACAAGTTGGCTTCTCATTTGGTGAATTAGTACCTTTTCCCTTCTTGAATTTAGGGTTACACACCTATCACCACCAGCTAATGGGAATTTTGAAGGGACTTCATTAGAAACCCGCTTCTTAAATTTAGGCTTGTCTTGAATCTCAAGCCTATTCTTTGAAGAACCTCCATCAAATGACCTTGCCCTCTTAGCATTTGTACTTTTTAGCTTAGCCCTTGCATCTTCAACCGTTCTTGCATTAACCATAAGATGGGAAATGTTCATGTTGTCATGTTACATGGCAGATTGGCACTCCTCTTGTATGTCCTCCGACACCCCCATCACAAAACGGCTCATTTGGTGTCTAGGATCAGAGATCAAAGAAGAAGCATATTTGGAGAAGTTAATGAATTCCAAAGAGTACTCATGGTCACTCTTCTCTCCTTGGCGAAGATTCATGAACTCCATCACGTTCTCCTTCTTCTTCCCTCTAGGGAAGAACCGATCAAGAAAAGTCTCCTTAAAGATCTCCCAAGTTATCGAACAACCCCTCAAAGGCCTATTATCTCTCCATTGCACATACAAGGTTTGATCCACATCCATGAGTTGGTATGTGTCTAACTCAACTCAACCTTTTCACTTGAAGACACCCCCATAGCATATAGTATCTTGTAGACCTCTTCAATCAATTATTCGGGGTCTTCATCAACCTTAGACCCATAAAAAGTAGGAGGGTTAATTCGAGAGAAGACCTTTCGACGAGAAGTCATAGTAGTGACTTGTTCATGATGATGGGGAGCAATATTCCGATTGGCTTGGGCCATCATAGTTTGGGCTTAAACCGTCGCGGCTTGTGCTTGAGTAGTCATGGCTTGGGCCATTTGAGCAAGAATAGACCTCATCTTTGCCTCCGTCATAGGTGGAGATTTAGTCGGGGCTTGATCAACATTTGCATTTTCCTCAAGTGGAGGAACTTGCTCATCATGGGGAGGAGCTCCCTCATTAGCAACTTCCTCCTCAAGTCTTCGCGCCACATTCGTTCGAGCTTTCATGCTTCCTATAAGCACAAAAATTGGATAAGATCCAAAAGCACACCATATGTTTACTCTATTGGCACGATATTTGATTTCCAAGAAAGTGAACTATTTCTAAGCATCATATAGGTTCCTACTCATAAGTGTGGCGCTCTTAGGAATTATGAATACAAACCTACATAGACGTGGTACAGAGAGAGACATAACTCAACAATATTCAACCTCATGCTCTGATACCAAGTTTGTCACATCCGGGTTTACCCCCTATATGTAACCGGCGTCGTCGTCCTTTTCAAGGACTAAGACTAGCCTCTTAGTTTCATGTCATTACATTCATAGGATGAAAAATGCAAAAAAAATTAAAATTTTAATTATCACTACTTGGAGGTTTACATAGACCTCTACATACACATAATATATATTCATATCGAGTATACATAGACCCTTCATATAGAAAGTTTACATAGCCTTCTACTTTTATTGCACATGAATATATAAAAATATAGAAATAGTCTCAACAATTGTCTCATCTGAGACCATTTAAATGAATATCATAATATTGGCAAAGCCCTTACATGAATTAAACAATACCATGTATAGGTCATACGAAAGTACAATATTCAATTAAAAAGGATAGAAATAATAGAGTCAATAAGTTCATAACAAAATCCAAAGCTAGAGGACGACATTGCCCTAGAAACTTGAGGACTATCCTACTTGGATGAAAGGAAAAATCCAAGCCTTCAACAATGTTGCCTTCAAAAATCATCAACGATCGGAACCTGAAATGTTTGGGAAAAGGGAAGAAAATGGGGTTAGTACTCCACATGTACTAAGTATGAGATCTTATGCACATACACAACCAAAACATGCTAAAAAGAACTTTTTAGTCAAAACATGCCATTTACCTGTTTAGGGATTTAATTCAAATTCAAGTAAGTCATATCATTTAACCAACATGCTTACTATCATACAAGTAATACTTATCCGAACATACTTGAAACCATGATTTACTACAACCCTAACATCAACGAATAATATCACAAGAATGAATAATAGTTAAACATATCATAATAAGAAAGACAACTACTAACAAGTCCTTGTAAAGTCAACAAGTGCAATGACAAAACAAAGCCCCCATAACCTTACTCAATAAAGTATCCTCAACAAGAAAACATGACCAATGTCAAACTTTATATATCATGGCATTTGGGCTTGCATTTCATCATATATTATCATTATAATCCAAGGCATATTCATAAATGAACTAATCAACATATAGTATCAACAATGTGCCATGGTCATTATATATACATCATATATTATCATAACATAAACATATCTAAGAACCTCACCCTAAGATTCCCTCAAGGTTAACTAGTGCAATATCTAGGTAGAGTCCCATACCCCTACCTAGACTAAGCTAGACCCCTTAGGTATCCAAGTTAGTGTTCAATTCCATTAATTCGTTTTAGCTTTTGGGAACATCTTGCCCTAACCAAAATAGACCACATGAGCTACTGTGGAATCCGGTGTCATAAAATCCTACACCGGAAGAAGGCGGACTACTTGCCAAGGTAGCACAAAAAATGAATCATAGCAACTACGTGGATCCACTAGCTAGTATACCTATGGGGGAAATATAGTTCAAGAACTACGAGATTTAGTTGGGACCGTCTTTATGCGCCATGCATTATAGTCTCTAATATTGAGAGTAATATTATGTTCCCACCTTCCGTATGTGGAAAGGGACACGCCTCTATCTAGTTCACTTGGTGCTAAGATAGAGTCCCTTTTTGAAATTTCTTTAAGCCTTTAATAATCAATCATAACTTAATTTAGGTCATAGGTTCTACCCCTTGTATAATCATCATCATCTTTAGCTCAATAAGAATTGTATGAGTATAAGTCCTTTTATCACAATTCATATAAGTGAAGTTAACACATTAACATTTCATAACATATTAAGTTACATTGATAGTTTTCACCATCCTTATAGAACATACACCTTAATCAACTGCACAACATAGTGTAGACATTTTAATTTAATATCATACCACCGTATAATCTTTGTATAAGGCATACTCCAATGTAATATGAAGACTTAACAACAATTAATCACAATTGGAAGTAAAGATAGAGATTCTAGACTTACCAAGTCTTCCTCATAGTCTATCATCAAGGTCTTACCATCAACCCATAACTCAACCCAACTTGGGGAGTAACATCATCACACAATTATAAGCCATAGAATTACAAGGCCAATGGCATCTCTATAACACAATTCATGTTTAGATCACAACTTGAGATAAAGTACATAGGCTAATTTCACATTATAATTCATTACCGAAATCACATTTCAAGAACCAGAAGTATAGGCCTATAATTCATCTTAATTTAATCATAATAACACCATAGGATAGTAATTTAATATACAACGAACTCAATTGAATGATCACAATACAATATAGGTCAAGATCAGTACCTAGGGTTAGGGATAGAGGATCATATTGTTAAAATTAGATAAAACCATAAACAATTAAGATAAACAAGTTGAATTACATGTTGATATGCTCAATATAACTCTAAGAATTCATTCACAACTCAATCCATAACTTCAATTTCGTAATTGAATGAAACCCATAAGAAAACTCCACTTTTTGAAATCTATTTTGAAGGAACCCTTTGAGGAAAGAATGTCAAAGGTGAATAGAATCCATACCTTAATGTTTCTCAACAATTTGATCTTGATTTTTCTCTTTCCATCCCCCCAAACCCTAGTCCTTGCTAGTCTTCAATGGTGAGTTCATTAGAGAGAGAAATACCAGAGAAGGAAAAGAGTTTATTTTGAGAGTTGTCTTTAGGTTAATGATGATTGAGGGTATTTATAGTGGGGATTAATCAATTTAACTAGTCTCCCTTTAATACCCAACTAACCCCTAAACCACTTCATTAATTAAATGAAATCATTTAAAATTTGGCAGTGAAACTCGACCATCACATACGAGACCCCGATCGATAGGCCGTCTAAGTGTCGACGGACAACCCCCCTCCGTCTTGCACTCCGTCATCTCGGTCAGAGACTTTGCAGGTGAGGGCTTCCTCCAATTTATATAAGTATGGCACCACGGTGGCATCGACGCACCATTAATTTACACACGGACCGTAGCCTGCACCTCTGCACTCCGTCGATGAGTCTAAAGACTGTGCAGGTGCAGTGACCTTCTCCACCACCCTATATATTGGATGACAGTGGCATCGACGCCCCGTCGATCCACACACGGGCCGTCTTCTGTCCCGTCGATGCACAACTCCAGTTAGTGTTGCATCAAACTACAGGGGTCCTCCTCAAGGGCCCTTGGTAGGTCCTTGGGGAGTCGTACGCAGACGTTTCAACCATGGAACAACTAAAACACCTATTAGCTACCTTTCCACCAATTTTCGTACATTGCAACTCCTAACAGTTAGTCAAAAAAGCTAAGGTACACTAACATCCCTTTGAACCAACTTCCCGGACGTTTTGGTTATTAAACCTCCTAAATGACCTATATTCATTTCAAATGGACTTAGAAACAGTGTTTAGACTTTATGACACCTATGTTAGGCTTTACAATGAGTCTTGGATTTTCAAGGTATTACATTTACTATTTTTAATTTAAGAATTTCCTATTTTGTTAGACACATTTTTAGCATATATAAATTTAATAATGATAAGGGACAAACATGCAAGACACGTTCTCCGAAACTTGTTTTTGTGTGTGAGTTTTCCAAGTTTGAAAGTCGAATTTGCGTTTTTTAATATTTTTTTTTGAAAAAAGCATAATATGTAGTCAAACACTTGACTTGGATAGATAAACACTCTAATTTTATAGATACACATTTAGACACTTCAATTTGATCTCAACATACAACTACCAACACTCCAACTCATCCTTATTGTGTTTTATGGACATCCATCATTGACACTTCACATATGTTTTGGAGATGCTTAGACTATAGATCAATGATCATTAAATAGTGAAGACGAGTTGAGATATCCAGATATGGATATTCAAAGTTTAAGTGTTTATTTATTGGTTGAGGCAAAATTCAAATGTATGTTTATAACTTTGAGCGATTATTATAGAAAGTAAGGAGTCATTTAGTTTGAAAAAAAATTATACTGAAATCAATTATGTTGTGATTAATTAGTTATCTTGTTGTTTATTTCTTTTTATCATTATTGAAATTTACTTGCATTGAATAATAAAGTCCAGCAACCATTAGTCAGATGATTTAGTTTCTAAATCTATTTGATGGCTTCCTTTTAGATGTTTCAATAAACTTAGATGGGTCGGTTCCAACCCAGTCATCAACACTATAATTTTTTTGTTTGCATTGATATATTGTAACTTTTATGCACTATAACGAGCTTTGACTGTATTATACATGAAGTCTAAAATTTTCTTATACAATACCTTTGTTCCTTTTCTTCTTGATTGCTTCCTCACGATAATCCTATCCACGATTTGCTCAGCTGATTCAGTCCATGTTTAACTTATGTAAGTGGACCACCATGACTCAAATGATGGTGTGTATTTTGAATTAGGGTGAAAATCTACTACTAAGAAATTTCTCTTCACTTGATCACACTTTAAATCCCCTTCTCTAATGCAACTTTCTGAATTGAAAACGATCCTTTCTAGTGGTGAAGCGTTGACAGAATGATGAAGAGGTAGAGGGCTGTGTCAAACTAAACTACCGTACAAACTGATTTGGAGAGTAATACTCTACTAAGACATTTCCAACACTTGAGTTCCCTATCGCGAGACCATTCTGGAGATACAAAAGAATAAGGAAGATGGACAAGATATTTTCTAGAGGTAGCTTACTCATTGGGATATGCACCACAACTTTCAGCCATCCAGGTGCATATAGAGTGAACTGGCTAGGAGAGATGGACGAACATGAGTATAAAAACATAAAACATTCGCGGAAGATATTTTATTTTAATTTTCCTTTACCGTGGGCAATCCCTTAAGTCTTACAGTTGTATGTATCATAAGGCAATGGTCTATACTACGGAAAGCAAGAAAACAGCCAGAGCTGTACAATCCAGAAGGTCCATCCCGCAGGAACAAATCCTCATCTAACTTAGAATATTTACAGTAGTGGGGCCCTTATCGATCATATAAATTTAGCTGCAATCTTAATTTCCGCTGTATAGAACTTTGTCTTGCGATACCAAGATTGTATGACTTTAGGGATCGCCCTGGCAGAAGGGAAATAAAAACACAATAGCTTCAAAAAATGTTTTGAGCTCTTGTACTCACGTATCTCCTTATCTCCTCGCTAGTTCACTCCATATTCACCTGAACGGCTGAAATTGGCGGTGCATATCGCATCTAGTAACTAGCTCTAGATGATATCTGGCCAAGCTTCCTTATTCCTCGAGACCTCCAATACGATTTCTCAATAGGGAACTCAAGTGTTGGAAAATATGGAGTTGAATATTACTCTACAAATTAGTATGCACGATTGATTGGGTTGACACGAACTTTTCCTCTACCTCCTCATCAGTTTGTCAATGCTTCACCACTAGAAAGGATCCTTTTCAATTTAGAAAGTTTCATTAGAGAATTAGATTCGAAGTTTGATCAACTGAAGTGAAACATCTCATTTGTCGAATTTCATCCTAATACCAAATGTACGCCATCATTTTAGTCGTGGTTGTCTAATTAAATAGCTAAAACACAGATCTAATTAGCTGAGTAGATCCTAGATTGGATTATCGGTGATGAAGCAATCAACATAAGAAGGAACAAGGTATGTATACGAAACTTTTACCGTTTCATGTATAATACATTCAAATCTTGTTATAATGCATGAAATTTTCTATGTAACATGACACTTATATTCTGGGAAAACAAATTTTCTCCTAGACTCCAACCATCAAGACCAGATCCATTAACCTTGTAATTTATAAGTTGAGAAAGAAACCCAATTTCCCACAAGAATGTTCAATAAAAAACACCATTTTAGTGATTCCAGATCTTGAATTTTTACCCAAAGGAATCAAATGGGGTTGCAAGAAATTTCTTACTTCAGTTGGAATCTTGAAACTATAAAAATAAAAAAATTCATACCCTAAGACCTATAGGAAAAATATACAACATATTACTAGAGACCCCTTTTTGAAGAGCTCACTCTCGTTTCCTGCAACAACAATGATGGCTCTTAATATTGTAAGATTATCAAATAGACCAAAATCATTTATAATTGAACAAAAATTTAATTCATACTTATATTAATAAAAAGATAATTGCTAGTGTGTTATAAAACTATAGAATAATAAAAGAAAGTAGAGCGAACAAAGGACATTATTATTTCTCTTGAGGGATGATTTTAGAAATAGGATTTCTATCATACCCTAAAAGGACTCCACATAATAGACATTTCCTATAATACAAACACTCTATAACAAAACTGAAATTAAATTGACTTAATAACTAATTATCTTAGGTGATAAAAGTGGTTAAGAAATGAGGAGTTGGATAAATCTGCTAGTTTGTACGGAGTTAGCTGCTCCAATGAAGTTAGTTAGTTGCAATAATAGTCAGTTAATTCATGTTAGTCCTATCATAGATAAAAGTAGTATGAGGATTAAGAAATCATGCTTGATGAAATAAAATTTTCTCTCATTCTGAATTCAATTCTCTCAGCTATTCTTCTCGAATTTATTTTCGTTGAGAATATGTCTCATAATATTGCAAAATAAATAGTTAGCTACTTTTAAGGTTTTGAAATCATTTTATTAGAGTCCTATGTAACATGATTTTAGGTTTTAGTTCTTATATTTGATTTTAAAATTTTACTCGAATATTTTGTATTTTTAGTTAACATATGAAACAAATCTTCTTAAAGATTTCATTTCTATGAAAAATAAGAAAGTAAGTATTGGGAATGACGATAGTATTCTTGCCAAAGGAAAAACGATTTTTCGCAATTAAAACAAATACTTGTATAAAATAATTTCAGATGTTCTTTATGTGCCTTATATTTGTTAAGTTTCATTATTTTTCAGTTAATAAAAAAGTATTTAAATTTTTATTGGGAGATAAATATGTCGAATATTTGATTCTGCTAAGCAATAGATTTTACAAATTGAAATGAAAGGTAAGAGCTTCTTATTTAATCCAGCAGAAGATGCACATAAGTCTTCCAAGACAAAAGATGAATTAGCGTAATGTTCAAATGGTAAATGTAATATTAGACTAAAATCTACAATTCCTTATCCAAAGAGGACAGTTGAGAATATGTCTCAAGATATTGTAAAATAAAATAGTTAGCTAGTTTTAAGTATTTCTATGTGACTTGAATTTATGAGTTAGTTCTTTTATTTGTTATTTGAATTTTACTGGCATAATTTTCTATTAAGTTAGGAATTATAGTTATAAATATATGTCTCAAAATTACTAATATAAAAAATTTCCATTCACAATTTTGCAGTCTTTTTTTTATCCAACTCTTTCTGTATTATCTTTTAGTTTCTTTATTGAAAAAACAATTTATATGGCATAGAATATTCATCTTCCTCGAGATTCTATATCTGAATTAGTCAGTTTTATGATTTCATGTATCAATTGGTATTAGAGTCATCAATCCTTGGGATGGATATGGTGACACGAAGAACAAATCAAGAAAGAGTAGAACAAGAAATAGACAATAGATTTCTACAAATTCAGGAACAATTGAAGAAGTAAATAAAGTGTGTGTATAATATCCATGATCACAACGCTCAAAAAGAAAATGAATTTGTTCAGATCAAGTAAGCAATTGAACATTTGGATACAAGGGGCAGACATAAGGAATTTTGTAGGAAAAATCTTCGAATGCAAGAGAAGGTTTTAATTTCCAAACTGTGTTGTTTAACACGGTGGCAAAACTTTTATTCGTTATTCTATGGTAAAACTTCCTAAATTTTCTAGAAGAGAGTTACAAACTTGGTTATATAAAATTGATTGGTGAATCTCCATGAATGAAGTTCCTTTTCATCAAATGGTGAGGATGGTTGCTAAACACCTTGAACGATAAGTTTTAGATTGGCATAGATCTTTTTTGAAATATAGGGTGTTAGGTTTGGGTACTACATATGATGAGTGTGTATTAGCACTTTATTGAAAGACTTGGTGATGTTCATGAGTACCTTATGAAAGCTTTAAAAATATCTACAACAAATTGGAAGTGTTAGGGAGTATTAGTCAGAGTGTGATAGATTGTCTGAAATGATAATGCCATCAGGTAACACCTAGGGTTTCTCAAACTAAAACTAAATGAACGGATAAAAAGTTAGTCCCCAAGAACATTATTACAATCATAAATGTTTGAGGCTAAGGCACAAGTTGGGGTCTTAAACGTAATCCCAAGTCACAAATTCCATTACTACCTACCCCTACATATAATTGACCAGTAATGTATCAAAAACCTTCTTTCAAAAATTTTACATTCAAGAAATTTTTTTGAACCAACCAACAATATATACACCTGTTAGAATCAACAATACTAACCTAGCAAGAGATTGGCAACAATAGAGTTGAATGAGAAGAATTCAAAGGGGATTTTTTTCTCCGATGCGAAGTATGTAATGTGACATAATTGTAGAGCCATGAAAAAACTTCACTTGGTTTAGGAGTTGGTAGAAGATTCAATGGATCTCAATGAAGAAGTATAGTTACAAGAAGATTCTAGTGTAGCAGATGAATTCATAGTTATCTCACTACAAGCATTTACTAGTGTAATAGGGTATCATACCATAAGGGTTATAGGGTATCATGATAAGAGATCCTTACAAGTGTTGATTTTCACTAGGAGCCCCCATAATTTCATTTATCAATAAGTATCTAACAACTTAGTATGTAAATCTATTACGATAATTGAACTATCTACAAGTGTAGCCGATGGGATAATGGCACAAATAGATCAATATTCAATAATTTACAATGGCCATTACAAAGAACATTTTTTTCTTCACATTTCCTATTTTTGCCTCTACAAAATGTGGACACTGTATTTGGAGTGCAATGGTTATGTACCATAGGCAGAATCTTATTTCATTTAAAAACAAAAATGTTGAACTTGTTTACCAGGGGAAAAAACATGTCCTAAGAGGTGTTGGGACTCAAATTGAGGTATATAATTCGAGTCCTTAAATAATATAATGGGTAAGATTCCCAATTAGTCATAATGACTTTGATGCAAGAGAAATCAACTTAAGGAATTTGTTTTATCAACTGTAATTAATTTTCTTTCAATAATTTATATTAGAAAAGATTAAGTCAATTAGTCGTTAGCCATATATTCCTATTATTTAGGAGTAAGTTGGTGAGTTAAGAATCTGTAAGCTTACTGCTTTCTATTTTTCATTTTTAGTTTTGTAAATGTAATTAAAGATATAAAAAAAATGTTCTTATACCAATATTCTTCTTGACTTCTCTTCTTTGTAATAACTAGTACTTCTGAAATTTACCAAATATTGGTACCAGTGCTTTTTTGTCTTGCGGGATCTGTGGGTATTTCTGTGATTGATTATTTCATGTAACTCGTACACCACTACAAGAAAAAATAAAAGATCCTGTCTTCAATTGTGAAACTTTTCTCATGTGGGAAGTGAGAATGGAAGCTTATCTCGAAGCTTGAGATCTTTGCGATGCGATCAATGAAGAATATGAAGTTCTTCTGCTACCAAAAAACCCAACACTGGCTCAACTCAAAATCACAAGAACAAGAAAGCCAAAAAATCTAAGGCAAAACAATGTCTTTTTTCAGCTGTCTCTTCAATAATTTTAACTCATATCCTGTCTCTAAAACAAGCAAATGCCATCTAGGATTATATCAAGGAAGAACATGACGGAGATGATACTATCAAAGGTAGGAAAGTGTTGAATCTCATTAGAGACTTTGAGTTAAAAAAGATCAAAGTATCGGAAACCATCAAACAATACTCTGACAGGCTTATGAGAATAACAAACAGGAGTAAGATTACTTTGTACCGAATATAAGACCCCTGTATTGTCGAAAAGATTCTAGTTACTGTGAAAGATTTGAAGGCACGATTACTACTTTGGAGAATACCAAGGATCTGTCAAATAATCACTTTGGCTGAATTATTGAATTCCTTGATGGGTAAAGATCAAAGAAGAGTTATGAGAGAAGATGCAATAAGAGAGGGATACTTGGCATCAAAAAATGAAGAAAGTGGAAGACACACAAAGAAAACCAATAATAAGAACAAGAGAATAGATGGGGAAGGAGGAGCTCGCTACAACAACAAAAGCAAAGCAGGTAGCTTCAATGGAAACTATCTTCCGTGTAACCATTATGGAAATAACGGGCACGCGTTGTACAAATGTTGGAAAAGGCCGGATGCTAAATGGATTAAGTGCAGCAAATTCTTACATGTTTCATCATATACAAGAATAAATTACAGGAGAATGACAAAGATGCCAAGGTGATTAATGAACATGAAGAGGATCAGCTCTTTCTGGCATCGTGTTTTGCAATTAATGTTTCAACTGAGCCTTGGCTGAATGATAGATAATGAACAAACAGTATGATTCATGACAAAGAGTTCTTTAAATACCTGAAGCCTACTTGAGTTACAAAAGTCAGAATAGGTCATGGCTATTATATTCCAGGGAAAGGAATGAGAATTATTACAATTGAAATTGAATGAGTTATATAGCGATTTCCGATGATCTTTATGTACAAGATTTAGATCAGAACTTGTTAAGTGTTGACCAATTGTTGGAAAGAGGTTTCAATTTGTATTGTGAAGATAAACATTGCTTGATCAAGGAAGCCTTAGGACATGACTTGTTTAATGTCAAAACGAGAGGCAACAAATACTCATTATATCCATTGGAGGAAGAACAAGTGATGTATTCGGCAAGGGATAATGCTTTTGATTTATGGCATAAGATACTCGGAGACTATCATTATCAAGGACTTCTCAAAATTCAAGAATTTGTGATAGTCAAGAACCTTTCTAAACAAGTAGCGATTACTAAAAATTTCAATATTGTCAATTTGGAAAGCAAAGTAGACTTTCATTCCCAAAGTAAACTTGGAGAGCAACAAGTAAGGTGCAACTGGTTCAACCCGATGTTCGAGACCCCTAAGGATTCCTTCACCAAAAGGTAGTCATTATTATGTTATTTTTATTAATTACTTTACCTCAATGTGCTGGATTTACTTTTTAAAGTACAAATCGTAGGTCAAGAGTATTTTTGGAAGTTAAAAGCAAAATTGGAAATTGAAAGTTTCTGCAAAAATTTTACAGTATGACAATGTCGAGTATACTTCTCATCAGTGTGGTCTATATTGTGAAGAAGCAGGGATTGAAAATCAACTTACTGCTCCTTATATTCCAGAACAAAACGGAGCTAGTGAGAGATGAATCAAATTTATCACGGAGATGGTAAGATGAATGTTGCACGGAAAGAATTTTCCAAAGTTGTTTTGGGCAAAGGAAGAAAATACAGTTGTGTTCCTACAAAATTTACTTCCCTCAAAATTTGTGAAGGATTAAACTCCTTTTGAAGCAGGGTATATATACAAGCTTCCACTACATTTTCTAAAATTGTTTTGTTGTCTTTGTATAACCTATGTACCTCATGTCAAACAGGAAAAACTAGATAAGCGGCTACCCCGAGAATTTTTATTGGGTAGAGTAAAATTTCTAAAGCTAAGAAAATATTTCAACTGGAAGACGATAAGATATTCATCAGTAGAGATGTCCACTTCATGGGAAAAAAATATGATTGGGATGACTCATAGGAATTCCTTCCAGAAAACAATCTAGTTGTTTAATAAAAGGGAAAATAGTCCACCTGTTACGGGAACTCAAATGCTATAATATATATGTGAGATATTCAATGTTGCGATTCGTAAACTTTTTAGCCCTAAAGATCCTATCAAAGACCCCAAGTGGAGAAAAGCAATGTAGAAGGAGTTCTTTATCATAGAAAAAAAATGATACTTAGTAGCTTATTGATAAACCTCAATGGAGAAAAGTAGGGTAAACTTGGTGTTCCAAACCAAGCTAAATGTTGATGGTTCAATGAACAAGCATAAAACAATGCTCGTAGTTTAGCGTTATTTGCGGATTTTGGTGTAAATTATTCTGACACTTCTGCTGCAGTTGCTAAACTTATATTGCTTATAATTGTTTCCGTAAAACGTAGTTGGATTATGCATGAGATGGATGTCAAATCAACATTTATTGAAGACATTCTTGAAGATGAATTCTATGTTGAGAAACCTTAAGTGTTTATTATAGATAGAAAGGAATATAAAGTATATCGACTACACAAAGCTCTTAATCTTCTTAAAAAGGCATCAAGATCTTAGCGTAGACAAATAGTTGATTATTTGCTCAGTCTCGATTTTGAAAAGAGTTTCAAAATTTACATAGTATGTTAAATATAATTTTAGTGAGATTCTTGTTTTTTCTCTTTATGTGGATGTCCTTTTCTTTAGAGGGATCAATGAAAAGCCAATTAATGAGTTCAAGCAAACTATGATGCAAGCTTTTTAAATGTTTTATCTTGGCCTTATGTCATATTTCCTTAGTATGGAGATTAAACAAGGAAAAGATGAGTTCTTCGTTTGCTATAAAAAGTACGCTAAGGAAATTCTTAAGAAACTCAAACTGAAAAATTATTAAGAGATTAGTACTCCCATGAACGAGAAGGAGAAACTAATTAAACATTATGTCACGATCCGAAAGTACCCCCTAGAAGTTAGGGAGAACCCCCGTTTCATTACCGGACGTACTTCACCCTTTGGCATCTTGTACAAGCCCTTTACCTATTGTTCATTACATAAGACATGAAAAGTAGTGAGGAATTAAATCTTTTCAAGACATTTGATATAAAAAGGAATCTTTTATAAATACTAAGAAAAATCTCATCGTCACAAGCAAAACATAAAGACGCAACATAATCAACATAGGGACACAACCCTTTACATTGAAATAAAATACGTAATAATTCTTTAACTATGAAATTAAGAAAAGGACTATTCCCTCGAATATGTGAGGACATAATTTGTCTTGAGTGGAACTTTCCCAAGCTTCACCTTCAAACCTTCAAAATCTTCCAACCTATACTTATAGTATAAAAAAGTATGGGGTTAGTAAAAATAATGAATTATGTATGACTATGCAAAAACATGCGAAAAGGGAAATTTTAGTAAAATAATATTTCATGCCTAAAAAGTAAAACATTCATGAATATAGAAGCAAAACATCATAAGGAACATCATTTAACACTTAGAGAATGATTTCCTTATTTTTTAACCCAAAAGAACACTTTACAGTAAAACATCCCAAACATTATATTAAGTTCATTTAACAATTACAGTGAACTACTAAGACTCCAAGATGGTGAAACTTCCAAAGCATTGCCAATGAGGAATAAGCATCATTTCCGTCGGAGTTTCCCTTCAAAGGTCATCCTAAGACTCACTAAGGTAAGACATGAAGAAAGTACACATATACCTCTTTCAATACACACCATAGAAACCCTCAAGACTTCCTTCATTTCCGCATACTCACCTCGGTATAATAAGCACCTAATCAATGGCAATACAATAGAAGAACACCAAACAACACAACAAGAATTCCTCTTCGGATTGCCTACTTAGTGAAATAAGTAGATGGCGTCCATACCACCACCTACCCTAAGTAGTACACTCTTTTAGAAGACTTGGCCCAAAGACTCCCCTTTTGGAAGATCCTACCTAGTGTAGTGGAAAGATAGCGTCCCATAACAGCACCTACCCTATGTAGTATATTCTTTTAGGAGACTTAGTTCAATCAATTCTAATAAGACTTTCCAAGACTCCCCTTACCTAGAGCAATGGATAAATACCATTCCACTACTTAACCTAAGTAGAACACTCCTTTAGAAGACTTGGCACATTCGTTTATTTTGTGGGAGTTAGCTTAACCGACATAGACCATGAGAGCTAGACATGGAATCCCGACATTAAACCCTATCGGATGAGGGATCCTCACTTTCATAGAATGAGGTCATTCTCTTAGCTTTTACATGGCTTTCCCAATATCTAGACCTATGTGACCGCATAGTTAAGGGATAAGGAGATTGCTACAAAGTAACTCATTCTCTACTAACGAGGAGTACTCATATCAAGAGATACATTATAATACATTATCTCAACTCACGAATTGTAACCGCCTCATCTTCATATCCTCTCGGTGCTAGGCATAACTTCCCACGGATTCTAAACATTTTAAACTATAGGTTAAGGATAACTAGCAAATACCAAATCTCAACTCACGAAGTGCATTTATACTCCAACCTATCTTAGAAAGATCGTAGTATGTAGTGGGGTTGCTACTAAACACTTTATCAACTCACGAAGAGTGTTCACCCCAAAACTCCCCTTTACGACTTAACTTAGATTCATTCATTCATTCAAGTGTGAATGTGTGTGTACATGTGAGCACACCATGCACATAAGCTTCATTTCATTTACATTTTTAACTTCTATACATGCTTAAACATTCATTCATCCCATAACACACTTTACATGCTTCACATAAGCAATAAGTCCTTTAGACATAATCCTTAACATACTTCTCATAACAAGCTTCATAAAACAATTAACAAGAACAACTTAATTTAAGCATACACTCTAGTCTACTTCACATAATAACTTCGTAAGGCACATTTAACAAGAATGGCATATTTAACATCTTACTTCACATAAGAAGACTTAGTGTCCTCATTAACAATAAACTAGTAACTTTACATTCATACAATTCAAGTAAACACCGCCACCAAGATGGTGGACCATACCACTTAAGAGCATTCTATAACTAATGCTTAATCAACATAACCAACTTACCCTTTGATCCATTTTTCCATCACTTATATCATTTTATTCAATAATTCATCATAAATTATCCCTTTGGTCAGAAGCTAAACATCAATAACAACATAAGTAAACCAATGTTCAAAGATTATAACACTAAGCTCATTTAACCCATTTTTAAGCCAACATTAGATAAAAAGATTTAACATGATTTCATTGAATTTTTAACCGTTAAATAATCCACTAACATTCGAAACATCATTATTAAGTCATTCAAAACGTTTTCATGCAAGACCCATATTTAGAGTTGAAGATAGAAGAAACTAGGGTTGAAAACCAATTATGAAAATTCATTAGAAGGGACTCCGTGAATGGAAGAGAGTTCAAGGATGGTTATAATACCTTAAATTGAAGAAATACGAATTATTTTTTATGAAGAAACGACCATTAACAACCCTCCTAGAACTTCTTTACTTCTAGCTTCCATGGTGACTTGAGAGTGTCTTCTAAGAGAGAGGGGTTTTGTGTTTTAGGAAGAGGGGTCTAAAATGAGGTCTTAGGGGTTAGAACACTTTAATATATATAAAACCCTAAAACTAACGTCCTAGGGTCATAAAAGACATGGATGAATTTACCAAACACCCCAAGACTTCACAGGCAAAAGGCAGCTTTTGCAGGCAGCACAACCGGTTCCCTACAAACAGTCTGTTTGTCAACCAACGCCCCGTCTATAGGGTGTCGTTGGTTGGAAATGCAATTCTCCAATATGCAGGCTTCCATGTACGAACGAAAGTCAAAGTCGATGGGCCGTCGACTGACTAGTCGATTGATCACTGCATTTTGGCAATTTTGTCTAAGTCTTAGGCCCTTCATCTTGGGTCCTTCATCTTGGGCCCCTTGTGGGTCCTAGGTCGGGTCTTTCCCGGACGTTAAACCCCTAAGTTAAGTCTTCTAGGTCTTAGGAACATTCCACATCAATTTCAATTAAAACGAACACGTAAAACTCACTCAAAAACATAAAGATACACAAGCGCTATCCTAGGCACACCTTCCGAACGTCAGGGACGTTCTTGGACCTTTGACCTCCAAACTTAGCACACTGCCTAAGAAAACTAATATAACTCATTTTAACTACAAATTAACTCAAGAAACACTCACAAGGCTCTAGCTCACCTTAGTTCGTTTTAGGGCGTTACATTCTCCCCCACTTAGATTAATATTCGTACTCGAATGACACTTAATCTTTAAGATCTTTAAGGACTCACTTAGCATCACATAAAACATTACAATCATGATCAAAACACTCCAAATCAAATCATCAACTATAAAGGATCACAACTTCACACTTTTAAAGACTTTGCCACACAAGCACTTTAGCAAAACTTTCACATTTCAAAATCTTCTCTTATCCTTCACTTATGGAGGAACTACCTTCTCAAAAATAAAACATTTTCATATGCAACACTTTTTCACACATTGAAACTTTAATCAAAGGCAAGACAATGTTTCTCAAAATTCAAAAATCTTACATTGAATATCATCACTATAACACTATTAAGCATGCTTAAAATTTCAAAAAATTCTTTCTTTGAGCAATCCATGAAGAAGTCATGATAATATGAAGTATAATACCATATAAACTCATCTCATAACACATTGAAACCATAATTCATGAAAAATGCAATTTTCTCAAAAATTTGGACTCCTTTACAGTAATTTCAAAACTTCACTGTGTCACATGCTTAAAGATTCAATAATGCACCTTTCAAGCAACTTTAACAAGATGGTATGACAATATGAGGGACAAGACCACACTAACTTACTCCAAAGAGACTTGGTAGGTTTTATTAAGTGCAATGTGAGAGTAGCATCCCATACTACCACTCCAACTTAGTGACCCTTGAGGATTCTCTTGGACTAAGTACATTACATGCAATTCTACTCAACTCATTCTCCCCTACTTAGGATAAAGCTATCTACAAGGTCTCATACTTCAAAGCACCATTATGCATCTCACTAGGTAGGAACTCATAGTACCCTCAACTCAAGCACATCAAGACTAAACATCAACAATACTAGTTAAGCATAACACTTCCCTTTTTGGATTCAAGTCAAGACAAACTCTCTTAAACACCACCTCATTCAACTCTTAGGAACCACTTGACTCTATCTCTTAGAACAAAACTTTTTCACTGGAAATTCACACCACAATTCCATCTTACTGGAAGCCTACACCACAACATCAACCACATCACAAGAACAACTATTCAAACATTAATCGCATAAGAGGGTTGCCCTCAAATCCTACAAAATCTCCACATTCTTTCAACATTCCTAAAATTTACACCTTAAAAAATTTCTACCATCATTGAACGTAATCACGAGATAACTCATTTTCTCTCAAAGGAACTTTATTCTATCATTATAAATCTTACCATGCTTAGAAATACACCACCATAAAGTTTCTCATCACAACATTCCCAATCTCATAAGTCACATCTAGCCATAAATGGCATCACATCACAATTTCAAAACTTACTTTCATATGTACTCTTCTAACCACAAAACCATCAAAATATCAAAACTTGCCTTTTCTCTCCCTCAAACATAGAAAAATTTCCCCTTCCAAGAAATCACAACAAGAATACCACCGGATAAGGGAACATAATAGAGAGAGGCCTTATGGAGTTAAGTTCTATGGCTTGATTCAAGAGTAATGAAGAATGTAAAACTCTATCGTCCTATAGCTTCTTGTCCATGGATGTGTCTCAATTCGCACCAATGAACAAGATACTACTAGACGTGGCTTGTAAGACTTTTTTTAGAACTACGCTATTTTCCATAACCTTATGCTCTGATACCAAGTCTCTCACGACCCGAAAGTACCCCCTAGAAGTTAGTTAAAACCCTCATTGGGTGACCGAGCGTACTTGACACTTTGGGGTCTTGTACAAGCCCTTTAACTATCGTTCATTAAATAAGACATGAAAAGTAGTGCGGAATTAAAAATTTTCAAGACATTTGATATAAAAAGGAATAGTTTATAAATACTAAAAAAATATCATCGTCACAAGCCAAACATAAAGACACAACATAATCAACTTAGGGACACGGCCCTTTACATTGAAATAAAATACATAATAATTTTGTAAATAAGAAATTAAGAAAAGGACTATGCCCTCGAATATGTAAAGACATACTTTTTATTGAGAGGAACTTTCCCAAGCTTCACCTTCAAATCTTCAAAAGCATCCAACCTATACATATAGTATAGAAAAGTATGGGGTTAGTACAAATATTGTACTAAGTATGGCAAATGCAAAAACATGCGAAAAGGGGCCTTTAAGTAAAATAATATTTCATGCTATATAAGTAAAACATTCATGAATATAGAAGCAAAACATCATAAGGAAAAACATTTAACACTTAGAGAAGGATTTCCATAATTTTTAACCCAAAAGAACACTTTGCGGTAAAACATCCCAAACATTATAGTAAGTTCATTTAACAATTACAGTGAACTACTAAAACTCCAAAATGGTGATACTTCCAAACCATTATCAATGAGGAATAAGCATCATTTTCGTTGGAGTTTTCCTTCAAAGATCATCCTACGACTCACTAAGGTAATACCTGAAGAAAGTACGCATATACCTCCTTGAATATACACCAAAGCGACCCTCAAGACTTCTTTCTTTTCAACATAATCACGTCGGGATAACAAGCACCCACTCAATGGCAATACAATAGAATAACAACCAACAACACACCAATAATTCCCTTTTGGAATGCCTGCTTAGTGCAATGAATAGATGGCGTCCCCTAATATGACCTACCCTAAGTAGTACACTCTTTTAGAAGACTTGGCACCAACACTCCTCTTTCGGAAGGTTCTACCTAGTGTAATGGATAGATAGTGTCCCATACAACCACCTACCCTAAGTTGTACGTTTATTTGGGAGACTTAGTTCACTCAATTAAAATAAGACCCACCAAGACACCATTTTTGGATTGCCTACATAGTGCAATGGATAAATAGCATCCCATTCAACTACCTACCCTGAGTTGAACACTCCTTTAAAAGGCTTAGCACATTTGTTTCTTTTGTGGGAGTTAGATTAACCGACATAGACCATGACAGCTAGACATGGAATCCCGACATTAACCCCTATTGGATGAGGGATACTCACTTGCCTAGAATGAGGTCATTCTCTTAGCTTTTACATGGCTTTCCCAATAGC
This sequence comes from Solanum pennellii, assembly GCF_001406875.1. Taxonomy (NCBI): domain Eukaryota; kingdom Viridiplantae; phylum Streptophyta; class Magnoliopsida; order Solanales; family Solanaceae; genus Solanum; species Solanum pennellii. The sequence continues at coordinate 32,782,886 of NC_028645.1, read as the reverse complement.
TACACCTATGCGGGCGCATAGTTAAGGGATAAGGAGATTGCTACGAAGTAACTCATTCTCTACTAACGAGGAGTACTCATCTCAAGAGGTACATTAGAATACAACATCTCAACTGACAAAGTGTAACAACCTCTTCTTCATATCCTCTCGGTGCTAGGCATAACTTTCCACTGATTCTAAACATTATAAACTGTAGGTTAAGGATAAATAGTGAACACCACATCTCCACTAACGAAGGGCATTCATCCTCCAACATATCTTAGAAAGCTCGTAGGATGTAGTGGGGTTGCTACTAAACACTTTATCTCAACTCACGAAGAGTGTTCACCCCAAAACTCTCCTTTAGGACTTAATTTAGCTTTATTCATTCATTCAATTGTGAGTGTGTGTGTACATGTGAGCACACCTTGGACATAAGCTTTATTTCAATTAAATTTAACTTCTATAGATTCTTAGACCTTCATTCATCACATCACACACTTAACATGCTTCTCATAATCATATAAGTCCTTTAGACATAATCCTTAACATTCTTGTTATAACATGATTCGTAAAACAATTAACAAGAATAACTTCATTTAAGCATAAACTTTAGTCTACTTCACATAATAACTTTGTAAAGCACATTCAACAAGAATGACATATTTATCATCTTACTTGACATAACAATCCTTAATAGACTCATTCATAATAAACTAGTAACTACACATTCATACAATTCAAGTACACACCGCCACCAAGAAGGTGGACCATACCACTTAAGAGCATTCTATAACTTAAGCTTAATCAACATAACCAACTTACCCTTTAATCCAAGATTACATCACTTATATAATTTTATTCTATAATTCATCATAAATTATCCCTTTGGTTAGTATCTAAACATCAATAACAACATAAGTAAACCAAAGTTCAAAGATTAAAAACTATGCTCATTTAACCCATTTCTTTATCCAATATTAGATGAAAAGATTCAACATGATTTTATTGAAGTTTTAACCTTAAAATAATCAATTAACATTATTAAAATCATTATTAAGTCATTCAGAATGGTTTCATGCAAGACCCATATATAGAGTTGAAGATAGAAGAAAGTAGGGTTGAAACCCATTTTGAAAATTTATTAGAAGGGACTCCTTGAATTGACGAGAATTAAAGTATGTATACCATACCTCACATTGAAGAAATATCAATGATTTCTTATGAAGAAACAACCATTAACAGCCCTCATAGTACTTCTTGACTTCTAGCTTCCATGGTGACTTGAGAGAGTCTTCTAAGAGAGAGGGTTTTTGGGTTTTAGGAAGAGGGGTCTGAAATGAGGTGTTAGGGTTTATAAAAATTTAATATGTCTAATAAACTTTAAAACTAATGTCCTAGGGTCAAAAAAGACTTTGGGTGAATTTACCAAACACCTCAAGAATTCACAGGCCAAAGTCAGCGTTTGCAGGCAGCACAAACGGTTCTCTATAGACGGGCCGTTTTCAACCAACGCCCCGTGTATGGGGTGTATTTGATTGGAAGTGAGACTCTCCAATGTGATGTCTTCCATGTCAAACAATGGACCAATTCGACGGGTCGTCTGCTGGTCGACTGGCCATCGATTGGCGTGTCGATTGGTCACTGCTTTTTGGTAGTTTTTTCTAAGTCTTGGACACTTCATCTAGGGCCCCTTATGGGTCCTAGGTGGGGTCGTGCCTTGATGTTAAACCCCTAAGATAATTCATCAAGGTATTAGGAACATCCCACATCAATTTTGATTAAAAAGAACACGTAAAACTCACTTAAACACATCAAGACACACAATCGTTATATAAGGCACAAGTTCTGAATGTCATTGACGTTCTTGGATGTTTGACCTTCAAAATTATCTAATCTTTAAACACTGACTAAGAACACTAATATAACTCATTTTAACTTCAAATTAATTCTAGAAACACTCACGAGGATCTAGTTCACCTCACTTTATTTTAGGTCGTTACAGATGATTGAGAAAAAAGGTGAATGATACGTACTTTAGAAGTTCCATTGGATGTTTAATGTATCTTACAACAACAAGACCTGATATATTGCATGTTATAAGTGTTTTATCATGGTTCATGAAATGTGCTACTAAATTACATTTGCAGGAAGCCAAAATAGCTGTGTGATACATTAGAGGAACCATCACTCTGAAGTCAATTTTCGGAAGAGTTAACCTATGAAGCTTCGTGGGTATTTTGACATTGATTGGTCCAGTTCCGATGATTATGCAATGAGTACTTCAGGGTATATTTTTAATCTTGGTTACTTAATTTTCTTATGGATTAGTATGAAACATGATATTGTAGCTCAATCTGTTAAAGAAGCTTATTTTGTGGCAGCTACAGAAGCAGTAAATTAATCATTGTGGCTGAAGAAAATTCTTGTTTAATTTTCATATGGAACTGATTGAAAGCATCCAAGTTCGTGGATGATGAATCAACAATAGATATACCTCACAATCTTGTGTTTCATGGAAGAACCAAGCACTTCAAAATCAAGTTTTTTTTCTTGAGAGAAGTGCAAAAAGATTGAGATATAACTCTTGTGTACTGCAAGACAGAAGAAAAAATTGATGATACATTAACTAGGCCTCTTTTTTTTTTGTACTAAATGGAGGTCTGAATCTTAACAATTCAGATTCAGTCCGTTGACTGTGTTTGGTTTTTAGGTCTGAATCTGGTTCATTTAGATTCAGTCCATTAATTCTGGTTGTTTCTTTCTTTCAAAATACAACCTCTTAACAAACCTGAAAGGCCTGAACAAATCGGATTAACGGGAAAGTCTTGACATCTTCAGAATTATTTATTTATATATACAACAATATTGTATCCCCTCTTATTCATTGCATGATTTTTTCTCACACACCATACATATTTGAGGTCTCTTATTAGAATTTTATCTTAGGCTAATAATTTTATTGAGATATTCCGAACATCAAATCTGTTAGTGAGATATCACTGATATATTATTGTTGATGAACTAGTTGGTACAAAAATAATAGAGATCTCAATAATTCTCCATCCTGAACGTCAGTTTCACCTAAAAAACATTCGATGGAGAAAAAGGCTTATTCGTTGTAATTAAAAATTGATGAGAAAATTATTAGTGCTCTAGAAATATTGATAAATTAAATAGTGCACGTACATTTGAAGGATAAATGGAAAAATTAGATGAACTTGGATGAGAAGAGTCATTATACCACATATCTGTTAGTATATTTTGTAAAAGCGTGCACTACATAAAAGCATGAATGACGTTAGAGGTTCACAAGTTAGAGAATTGGATTAAGGTTATTGAAAAAAAGATAAAAATTCTTTATTTTTTCTAATTAGCCAAAATAAATGTTAGGTGTTGACAATGTGATATTTTATTTATTATTTTTCAACTAGTACTTATCATACTTATTGAACTTTTTGATATTATATTGTTCCTATAAAATACTTTTATTCATGATTATTTTATTTTATGCTTCGTGATTATGATAATTTTTTAATAAAAAGTGATACTTTTTGTTGAAAATTTTTTTTATTACTTTTTAATTAATCTAATGTTTGATTTTATATGCACATTCAAGACACAAAAAATAAATAAAAATCATTCAGTGTTCAGATTTTGAAACAACATCTTAATATCAAGACGTGTATTCAGTTCTAGACACCTAGATCTTAATGCAAATCTTAATGTTCAAACATGTATTCAGATTTAGAGGTCTTAATCTTAATGAAAGAAAATGAGGTCTGAGCGTTTACTTGTTAGAATCAGCTTCTCAAACAGAAATTGGAGTTTGCAGTTTCCAAAGCAAGGAGGAGTTAGGAGTTTGCTTTTCCAACTACAATTAATTTTACTTTAATTGTTTTATATTTTTATATGAATTAGTCAATTATTTTTTAGTAATCTACTCCAATTTTAGGAGTAAGTTAGTGAGTTAAGAATGTACTTGTCGTGGGTTTACTACTTTATGTTTTTCTTTTTCAGTTTTATAAACATAATATGAACATATCAATAAAACTTTTCTTCTTGACCTCTCTTATTCTAATAACTCCTACTTCTGAAATTTACCAACAGACTGCAACACCCTTGTCTAGTCCAATAGAACAATTTTGTTGTATCATTTAAAATTCCTGCCTCACTGCCAGTACGTAAAGGGGTCATTTCATCACATAACTCCTCTTAAGGAAGCATCTAAGCTTGTTAGTAAGAGAATCTACAAATATCATGGAGTTAAAAAAACATTATTGAGAATTCATTACAAATATTGGATCAAAGTTTCATACAACATAGTACTAGTCCTTATGCATCACCTGTTGCTTTAGTGGAATACAAGGATGGGACTTGAAAGATTTTTATTTATTATAGAGACCTTAACCAAATGAAAAATCTTAAATTTATATAATGGAGGATCTCTTAGATAAATGTGGGCGGGTAGGTGGCTGCTACTCAAGTATTCTCCAAAAATGACTTGAAAGAAAGATACCACCGATTGAGAATAGCTTAAGGTGATTCTCATAAGAGTGTATTGAAAACTTTTGAATTGGAAAATGCTCCGTCATTCTTCCAAGTTCTCAGGAATGTTGTGTTCAAACCTCTTTCAAGGAATTGCATTTCAATATTGTTTGATGACATAGTGATTTACAATAGGAATATGGTTGCTCATCTTGATCATGTGAAATATATTTTTTCTTTTGTGAAACCGTATCAAATGTGTGCTGAAATGCTGAAATGGGCATTTGGTGTGGCTAAGGCATAGTATTTGGGACATTTTATTAGTGTTGAAACGTTTTCAATTGATCCAAAGAAATATTTTAATGTAAAATAATGGCCTATACTTATAATTATCAAATAATATAGAGGGTTTCTAGGATTGGCATAAGGTTTTGGTTCCATTAACGGTACTCCTTACGAGGGTCTCTATGTTAACAATCCACCCTCACACCTTCCTTATTTTGTTTATGAGTCCTCCGTTGACATGGTGGATAGGTCTTAGGCTGCCAAAGAGGCTACCACACAGCTGATGAAGTTCATATAAAGAGGGCATAACAATGAATGAGGGATCTAGAAAATAAATATAGATCGTACAACACTTTCACTATTGGAGAATGGGTATATCTTGAATTATAACCTTACAAACAAGTTTTTTTCTAGTTGTTAGGCCGCTTTATAAAATTGAAACCACATATTTAGGCCTTACCCTGTTGATGCTAAGATTGGTACTACGGTCTATAGGCTATCAATGGTGACAAATCTGCTAATTCATCATATGTTACATACCTCTCAACTTAAGAGGTGTAATGTGTTACCATTGGTTATTAAACATCCTCAAGGGTTTCACTTATCCAACTATTAGTGTCCTTCTCGTGAAACTATGTTGGAAAAAATATAATTGAAGAGGGGAAACAATGTTCTGAGACAGGTCTTAGTCAAATGGACAGCTATCCCTGAAGATTAAACTGTGTGGGTTTTGCTGGTTGAGTTTTAACATAGGATTCGTTCTTTTAACCCTACAAGTCAAGGGTTTTCTTCAATTGAGGTAGTAAATTAGCTAAATAATTGATTAGTTTAGGAGGTAAAAGAGATTAATAAATGAAGAGATGGATGAATCGGTTGGTTTGTTAGGAGTTAGTTTTTATAGTGAAGTTAGTGGTAAGAATAGTCAGTTGATTCATTTTTGTCATTGCATATTGTTGGTGTTAACTGCTAAAGAAAAATATACCATAGAAGAACAAAAAGAGATGTATTTTTATGCTGAATGAACAAATATTTAATTATAAGGAACTCTTACAAATCTGCAGTAACTGGAAAAAAATAATACTTCTATTAACTAGGCACTATTTCTACCACCAACTCTAAACACTAGGAAACTCACAACTGAAAGACAAATAGAAAAAATCTATCTTCTGAAAATAGAAAACTTATTAACAACCATGTCATTGTGCAAACTCAACATCAATAAACACCTCATGAGCAAGATTTCAACACTCCTCCTTGCATCAAAAGCTGCAAATTCAAAATTCCTTTCTAAAGAACTCAAATTTTCTGCCGGAAGAGCATTTGTAAAAATACCAGCCAGTTGCGCTTCCGTTGTGCAGTATACTAGATTCACTAAACCATCCTTTTTTTTTTCTAAGAAAATATACCTTCCCATTGAAATTCTTGATCTTTCCATGAATACTATATTGTTAGAAATACCAACGGAAGCTTGGTTGTCCTCAAATATGTCGTGCTTTCCTTCATCTCCAACCCGAGATCGCAAATCAAATTTCTTTATCCATAAGATTGATTGGCCGTAGCTGTAGCAGCAAGAATTCTGCCTCTTCGGTTGATTAAGAAATAATCTCTTGTTTTTTCGAACACCAAGAAAAGCATCCAGCACCATAAACAAAAAAATACCTTGAAGTATTACTTTTCATACCTTGAGCAGAACAACCACAATCACTGTTAGGAAATCCTTGAATTTTAAAATTTTGGCATTTTCTAAATTTATTCCATATCCCCTTGTGCCTTTGACATATCTGAGTACTGTTTTTGCAGCTTGCATATGCAATTCACTAGAAGAATTCAAGAATCGGGATAGCACATTTACATCATACAATATACCAGGGCTTGTTGCAGTAAGATACATCAAACATCCTATCGGGATTCTGTTACTTCCTTCTTGTACTCGTTCAACACCACCGTCCTTCATTCGCTTCTCCTTTTGATTCATAGGCGTACTCATACTTTTGGAATCATCCATAAGAATTTCCTCAAAATATGTTTTGCATACTTCCTATGACAAATAAATATTTGATCTTTAATTTGTTTAACCTCCATTCCATGAAAGAAATCCATCTCTCCGAGATCCGTCATTTATAAGACTTTCATCATCTCCTTTTTCAACTCTTCTATGAGAACAACATTACTCCCTTTTACTAAAAGATCAACAACATACAAAGAAATTATAATAATGTTAGACCTTACATGCTTTATGTAAAGAGTTGATTCACATAGGCTATTTCAAAAACCTAAGTCTGAATGATGTTCATTGATTCTACTGTACGTAGCCCTTGGAGCTTGTTTTAATCCATAGAGGGCCTTTTTCATCAAGTAGAGTTTGTCTTCCTACTCTTTTCTGCAACAAATACTTAAGGCTACAATTTTCAAACTCTTTTGCACTGCAATTGCTAAAAGAAGCCTTATTGTGTCAAGTCTTGTGACTGGTGCAAATGTTTCAGAAAAATCTACACCAAAGATTTGTAACACCTTGAAAATCCAAGACGTGTAGTAAATCCTAACATAGGTGTAATAAGGTATAAGTACAGTTTATATGTCAATTTTCATTTAATATAGGTCATTTAGGAGGTTTAAGAACCGAAACTTCCAAGAACATCCATGACGTCCGTAAAGTTTGTTCAAAGGGGTGTTAGTGTTCCTTAGCCTATTTGACTAACTTTCAGGAGTAAAAATTATACGAAAAATGGTGGAAGAATAGCTAATAGGTTTTTGTTGTTTTATGGTTGAAACGTCCGGCTACGACTCCCCTAGGACAAGCCAAGGTCCCTTGAGAAGGACCATAGCGTTTGAAGCAACATTGTCTGGCAGTGAGCATCGACGGGAGAGAAGACGGCCCGTGTGTAGACCAACGGGGCGTCGATGCCACCGTCGTCCCACACTTTGTCTGGTTGAGGAGGTCCCTTCACCCGCACAACATCTGAACTCATCGATGGAGTGAAGAAGAACAGGCTACTGTTCGTGTGTGGATCGATGGGGGTCGATACCACCGGCGTTCCACACTTAGCCAATGCATGGAAGCCCCTAACCTCCACAGTCTCTGAACTCATCAACGGAGTGCAGGACATAGGGGTGAGGGACCGTCGACTCACATACGGCCTGTTGATCAGGGTCTCGTCTGTGAGGGTCGAGTTTTCTTTTTTATTTAAGTTAGTTTCATTTAATTAGTTAGGGGGTTAGTTGATTAATTAGGGGTTTAAGGGAGTTTAATTAAGTTTATTAAGACCCCATATAAATACCCTCAACCCTCATTAATCTAAAGACTACTCACAAATAAACTCCCTTTCTTCTCTCTTCTTTCTCTCTCTACTTGAACTTACCATTCAAGACTAGCAAGGATTAGGTTTTGGGTGCTTTAAAGGATCGAATTCACCATGAAATTTTTGTCAAACGTTAAGGTAAGTTATCTAATTCACCTTTGAGACTCTTTCCTCAAAGGGTTCCTTCAAATAGATTTCGAAAGTTGAGTTTTCTAATAGTTTTCATTCTATTAAAAAATTGAAGTTATGAATTGAGTTTTTAATGATTTCTTTAGGTGATATTGGATAGATTAACATGAATTTCCACTTGATTATGTTAATTGTTTGTGGTTTGGTTTAAATTGAAGAATATGATCCTCCATCTCTAACCCTAGGTTGTGATCTTGACCTATATTGTATTGTGATCATTCAATTGATTTAGTTGTTGATTAGATTACCATCCTATTGTTTTATTATGATTAAATTAAGATTAATTATAGGCCTATCATTCTAGTTCTTGATATGTGATTTAGATTATGAACTGTTATGTGAAATTAGACTATGTATATTGTCTTAAGTTGTGTTCTAGTGTTGAATTGTGTTATAGATATGCAATTGGCCTTGGTATTTTATTGGTTATAGTTGTGTGATTATGTTACTCCCCAAATTGTGTTTAGTTATGGGTTGATGGTAAGACCTTGATGATAGACTATGTGGAAGACTCGGTAAGTCTTAGAATCTCTATCTTTCTTTCCAATTGTGATTAATTGTTGTTAATTCATGATATTACATTGGAATATGACTTATACTAGGATTATAGGGTGGTATGATGTTGAATTGAAATGTCTTAACTATGTTGTGAGGTTGATTAAGGTGTATGTTATATGAGGATGGTGAAAACTATCAATCTGCATTAATATGCTATGAAATGCTAATGTGTTAACTTCACTTATATGAATTGTGATGAAAGGACTTATAATCATACAACTTTTATTGAGATATTGATTATGATGATTATACAAGCGATAGACCCTATGACCTAAACTAAGCTATGATCGATAATTAAAAGCTTAAAGACATTTCAATAAAGGGACTTAGCTTAGCACAGAGTGAACTTGACAATGGGAGGTGATAACTTTCCAAAGAGGAAGATTCGCCCTATAGTCTATATGAGATGTTGACTTCCAAAAGAGGAATACTCATCCAATGGAATCCCATGAGAGGAGGTCCCAACTACCAAGTGCTATCAAGAGGGAATATGCTATCTCTTAGTTATTGTACTATGTTGCCCCCATAGGAACTCTGGCTAGTGGATCCACCTAGAAGGCCAAGTTTGTGTTTGGTTCTTCATTGGGCGGTAGACCACCTTCCATCGGTGTAAGGGTTTACAACACCGGATTTCATATTTAGCTTATGTGGTCTATGTCGACTAAGGAAAGTGTTCCCTAAAGTAAAATAAAGTAATGGATTATAAACTAAGTAAGGTGACTTGAGAGGTTTAACTTAGCCTAGGTAGGGATATGGGGCTCTACCTATGCCTTGCACTAGGTTACTTTGATGGAAGCTTTAGGAAGCTGATATTATATAAGCATATGATAATGATGTATATGATGATTATATGTTGATGCTACAATGTAAATGTCTATATATGGTGATGGTTATCCTCTTGATAGATGTAGTTGGACTATATTGTTAGAGTTGGACATTGGTTATGTTTTTTTGTTAATTTTACTTGGTTGGGTAAGGTTATGAGGCTTTGCTTTGTCATTTCACTTCTTGACTTTATAAGGATTCATGAGTAGTTGTCTTGCTTATTATGATATGATTGACTCTTCTTAATTTTTGTTATATTATTCCTTAGTTATAGGGTTGTAGTAAATCATGGTTTCAAGTATACTGGGATAAGTATTACTTGTTGAGATAGTAAGCATGTTTGGTTGGTTGATGTGACTTGCTTGAATTTGCATTAAGCTCCTAAAAGGGTAGAATGACATGTTTCAACTAAAAGTCCCTTTTAGCATGTTTTGTTTGTATACGTGCATCTCATACTTAGTACATGCGGATTACTAATTCCATTTTCTTCCCTTTTCCCAAACATTTTAGGTTGCGGTCGTTGAAGAGTTTGGAAGGCGACATTGTTGAAGGCTTTGATTCTTCCTTTCATCCAAGTGGGGTAGGTCCTCAGCTTCAAGGGCAATGTCGTCATCTAGCTTACGAACTTGTTATGAGCTTAATGACTATTTTATTTTTTTCCTTTTCAATTGAGTACTATACTTTTGTATGAACTCTATGTGGTCTCGTTGGATTGACGTAAGGTCTAAGTCCATATGGCTATAATTGTTAAGATGGTTTGAGATGAGACAATCGTTGAGACTTATTACTATATTTTACATATATGTATGTGCAATAAAAGTTGAAGACTATGTAACCTTCCTATACGAAAGGGTCTATGTATACTCGATATGAATATATATATTATGTGTATGTAGAGGTCTATGTAACCTTCCAAGTAGTGATAATGAATGTTTAAATTCTTCTGCATTTTTAACCTATGAATGTAATGACATGAGAATAAAAGGCTAGTCTTAGTCGTTGAAAAGAACGACGACGCTGGTTACATCTAGCGGGTAAACCCAGATCTGAAAACATATGAGCATAACCCTTCACCACAAGCCTAGATTTGTGTTTGTTTTGAATGATTTGAATTAGCATAGTTCTGTAAACGCGTTTAGAAACAATAACCTTCTATTTAGAGGTCTTTCTACCAGGTTCAATGTGTCATTTTTATAGATCATGGTAGCTCCTACTACATTGAAATTATCCATTTATTGTTTCTTTCAGCTTCTGCATATTCATCTGGTTCAAATACATCTACATTGCATTTTTAATAGATATCTCAGAGTGATTTGGTTCCTCAAACGGGAGTATGATTAACTCGTTCCTCAAAGTTGTGCAAGTAATTAACTTCTCATTCTTGGTTTCTCCATCCCAATGTCATTGCTTTTGTTCTACAAATTTCATATCTATGCTTACAAAAATTTTTGCCAGTTTCTGGTTGGAAAATTCTGTATACTTTTGACTACAAGCTATAGCCAATGAAAATTCTAGGTTCTGCCTTCTTGTCAAGTTTATCTCTTTTCGGTTGAGGTATATTAGAAAAATATAAGCAGCCAAAAATCATGAGATCCTTTAGTGAAAGGTGTGTACCCATTCCAAGCTTCAGAAGGTGTTTGACCACTAATTGCCTTCGTAGGCAGCCTATTCAACAAAAATACAGTAGTATTGGCTGCCTCTGCCCAAAACATTTTGGGAAGCTCTTTCTCGTGCAACATACACCTTGACATCTTGATGATGGTCCTATTCTTACTTTCACTTGCTCCATTTTGATGGGGAGTGTATGGAGTAGTATGTTGATGCTCTATTGAGAAATTTCACAAATGTTTTTGATCTAATCTTAAGTGTACTTAGTCCCATTATCCTATCTGAACACTTGTAGTTTGCACCCGCTTTGATTTTCTACCATGGCTTTGAATTTCAAAAGAACTTCAGCAACCTCCGATTTTAATCTTAGTAAGTATATCCAACACATCCTTGATAAAATTTATATAATACCTTCTTCCATTTAATTATTGAGTTCTTTGGGGGCCTCCAAGATCTCTATAAATCATCTTCAACAAAGTTGATTTTGGGAATGATAATCTTTTCGGCTTACCAAATTGGCATGCCTCACAATTTGGGAGTCCCTCTTCAAGTGGAGGTAAACCTTTTGCAAATCCCTTTTTCAGCATATACAAAAGCATCATGTGGTGGAAGTGACCCAACCTTTTGTCCCAAGTTTCTGCAACACTAGACAGACTTTGGAAAACTATTGTTCTTCCTCCATTGGATTAAAAGAAAAGATTTTACCCTGCATTCTAATTCTAAATAGTTACTGACAACTTTGATCAATGATCAGACACGCCTTATCTTCAAAATAAATTCTGGTCAAGTTCAGAAACAAACAAAACTTCAGAAATAAGTTTTGTACATGTAATACTCTCAATAGCCGCAGTCCATTTCCTTTTGCAGGGAGGTTTTCTCCATCTCCAATCCTTACTATTTATGTTGTTTTTCTATCAAGCCTTTTAAAAAGATTTTCATCACTAGTCATGTGGTTTGTACAACCACTATCAACAAGCCAACAATTAATTGAAATACTAGATGAAAAATAAGATGCAACAAATAGTTGTTCTTCCTTATATGGATTTGCAACTTGAGCTTGTCCTTGTTTCTGTTGTCCTATATCCTTGCACATGATCTTAACATGCCCAAGTTTTTTGATATTTTTAGCATCTCATATCCAGCTTTCTCCAGCATTTGATGTGAGGATGATTCTCCCTTCAAAAATATTGATACGGACGGAGTCTTTTTCCTCTTTTGCTGCCTAAATTTTTTCTACTTCCATTACCAGCAGAAACCTAATTATTTTCAGAAAAATTATTCTTCCCTTTGAGTTTCTTGCATTTGTTTCCACGATAATTTTGCAACATGGCCTGAAGTGCACCTTCTACTGACCCTTCCTGTCTCATTAACTTTCTTTGATCTTGTGCCTTCAATTCATTTAGTAATTACGCAAAAGTGATCTTTGACATTTCCTTTGTATTTTATAAGGAAACAATGGTTGGTCCAAAACTTCTCAGGTAATGTAACAAGAATTTTCTCAATAACTCTACTACCGGGAAGATTATTGGCCCAAATTCTTACCTTGATCACAATGCTAAGAAGCCTATTTGAGTATTCTTTGATAGTTTTAGAATTATTCATTCTTTGTATATCAAATTCTATAATGAAATTCATAACTTTCATACCTTTGGATTCATTCATATCCTTATTATTCTTCATTGAGAAAATTCCAGATTGCTTTTACCGATGACAACGTCATAGCGTCATGATTATAGAAAATATTGTGGGTGAAAGTGCAGCATATAAGCAAGATTACGCCTTGGATATTCTTGTCTTCCTTTCATTGTGAAGATTCATTTGAGCTATAGAGGATTGCTTGGTAAAATAGGAATTTTGTAACCCTTCTCTACTGCTTCCCATAGATCACATGCCTCCATGTGAGTTTGTGCAACACTTCAAAAATCTAAAACGTGTCTTAAAGCCTAACATGATTTTTTTGAGGTCTTGACACTGTTGTAAGGCCTATTTTCTAATGAATGTAGGTCATTTAGAATGTTTAGAAACCAAAACGCCCAAGGACGTCCACGACGTCCGGAAAGTAGTTCAAGGAGGTACTAGCGTGCCTTAACCTATTTGACTAGCTTTTAGGAGTCGTAAAATGATGAAAATTTGTGGAAGGGTTTCCAACAGGTGTTTAAGTGGATTCATGGTTGAAATGTCCGGGTACGACTCTCTAAGGTACAACCAAGGTCCCTTGAGCAGGACACTTGCACGTTGGAGTCAACACTGCCTGGGCAGTGTGCACCTACGAGATGCAATCTACGATTCTTGTGTAGATTGATGGGGCGTCGTTGTAAAATGTCAACCAAAATTTAGAAAAATTATTGAATCCCTCTCCATCACAAGTCTCTAATCAGAGCCACAAATGTGCAGCACGGAGGAGGGCTGGTCCGTCGACTGACCCACGATCCGTTGATCGTGGTGTCGTCTGTGGCACTGTCTTTTCCTCCACGTTTTTAAGTTAGTCTTAACTAATTAAAAAGGGGTTTGGTCGTTATTTAGGGGATTTTTGAAGCCTAATTTACTTAATTAACCTCCCATATAAAGACCCCAACCCCATTTGTCTAATTACAACTCTCAAAACAAAACTCTCTTCCTTCTCTCTTCTTTCTCTCTCTATTTGAAGACACCATTGAAGAAAATCTAGGAAATTGATTTTGGGGATGTAAAGGGATTATTTAACCATCAATTCTTCACAAAACATTGAGGTATGAGATCTAATTCACCTTCGAGACCTCATTTCTCAAAGAGTTCCTTCAAAGTATTTTCAAAAGTTGGGTTTTCATGTGGGTTCTTCTCTATCTCGATAATTATGTTATGAATTGGTTTGTTGATGTTTTATATTGGATAATATGAGTATATTAACATGTTTCTAACTTAATTATCTAGTTTGTAGAAGATGACCCTCAACCCTTAACCATAGATTTTATCTTGATATGAATTAGGTTGTAATTGGTTCAATTGACTATGTTATTGGTTGAATTACTATTAGATGATGTTGTTAGATTAATAATGAAAAAATTAAAGTGATTTGTAGTCTTTAATTCAAGTTCATGCGAAGATGATTTAGGTTAGAAAGTGAATTGACCTAAGTATCTTGTCTTAAGCTATGATCTAGTATTGAATTATGATGTATTGATTCTTCTAGACTTGTTATCATGTTGACTATTGACTTATTGATGATTTATACCAAAATTGGGTTTAATTAAGGGTTTCTGGTAATTCTAGATGATGAACTATCAAAGAGACTTGGTAAGTCTTATGATCTCTATTCTTTACTTCAAATTGTGGTTAATTATGATTAAGCTATGATGTTGTATTGGAGTATGCCTTTATTAGGATTGATAGGGTTGTATGATGTTTAATTAAAATGTCTTAATTATGATTGTGAGGTGCTGGCTTAAGTATTAAATGTTATAAGGAGGATGAATGATTTACAAATGTGCCTTATCACGATATGAAGATGTGAATGAGCTAATCTTACCTATATGAATTGTAATGAAAGTATTTATACTCATGAATTCTTATTGAGCTATTGATGATTATAATTATACAAGGGGTAGACAGTATGACCTAAACTAAGCTATGAATTAATAAAGGCCTAAAGACATTTCAAATAGGGTCTCTAGCTTAGCACCGAGTGAACTAGAGTTTGGAGTGTCCCCTCTTACATAGGGAAAGAAGGATCACTAATGTACTCTTGATATTGGAGACTACAATGAGAGTAGCATTTAGAGAGTCCCAACTATATCTTCTAGTTCTTTAACTATTTTCCCCCATAGGTATACTAGCTAGTGGATCTATGTAGTTGCTATGTTTCATGTTTTGGTACTACCTTGGCAAGTATTTCGCCTTCCTTCGGTGTAGGGTTTTATGACACCGGATTCCACACTACATCATTTTGTCTATGTCCGTTAAGGAAATATGTTCCCAAAAGGTAAAATGAACAAAAGGATTGAACTCTAAATAAGACAACCTTATGGGTCTAGCTTAGTCTAGGTAGGGGTATGGAACTCTACCTAAGCATTGTAGTAGTTAGCCTTGAGGGGAGTCTTAGGAGGATGTTCTTATGTATGAATATGATTATAATGCTATATGACATGTATATGATAAACTTGCACATTGTTGATACTATATGTTGATTAGTTCACTTATGAATATGTGTTGGTTTATATTGTTAAAGTAAAATGATATGTATACCTAAATGCCATGATATGTGAAGTAGGACGTTAGTCTTGATTCTTGTTGGGTTACTTGATTGAGTAAGGTTATGGGGATTTACTTGGTCAATGCACTTGTTTACTTGATTGGGGTGCATGGGCAATTGAATTTTTTTTTATAATTAAATGTACTCTTATTCATGATTATTGTTAATATTACTTGATGATAGAGTTACATCAATATGTATCTAATTATAGTCTATGCATGTTGACTCACTAGACTTGATGATGTTGGTTTGGTAATGTACATGCGTATGACTTAATGAACTTGTCATATGGATTGGTATGGTATTGTTGAATATTCATAAATGTTTTCAATGCAAGTTACATATCTTTATATAATGTCCTTTTTCATAGCATATTTTCATAGTATGTATGCATATGGTCTCATACTTAGTAAAAGTGGCGTACTAACCCCATTTTTTCCTTTTCCACAATATTTTAGGTTTCGATCGTTGAAGTGCTTTGAACGCGACTTGAGGAAGGCTTGGATCTCTTATTCATCCAAGTGGGGTAGGTCCTCATTTTCCGAGGGCGATGCCACTATCTAGCTTATGGAGTTTGGTTTTTAGTTAAAAACTTCTATGGTTCTTTCTTTTCAATTAGGATGAAACATTGTATAGCCCATATGAGTTTTTACTTGATGTATAAGTTATGCCCAAGTTCTTACACTCTTATAAGATAATTATGAGATTAGACAACTATTATGACTATTATGACTATTTTCCTATACAAACGGTCTATGTATACTCTATATATATATGTTCTGTGTATGTAGAGGTCTATGTAAACCTCCAAATAGAATTAATAAAGTTTTAAATTTTCAGCTAAATTTGACCTATGAATGCAATGATGTAAGCTAAGAGGCTAGTTTTAGTCCTCAAAGAGGACGGCGACACCGGTTAGGTCTAGGGGGTAAACCCTTATGTGATAGTTTATATACTTATAGCCCATACCTTGTTGTGCTCACCATGAAATACTAGTGGAGAAATAGCATAAAAACCAGAAGAATGTTGTGAATCCATGTGTTCTAATGTCTTTTCAGGGCAATATGTAGGTACTTTCTTGAAGGTTCACTCACACTACACTGACAAATGACATTCAAGTCCCGTAAGAAAAAAGCTCTGATACCAATTTATTGGTGCTAACTACTAAAGAAAATATATGATAGAAGAAGAAAAATAGATAAATTATTAAGCTGAAAGATTAAATATTTAAATAGAAGAAATTCCTATCAATCTGCAGTAAATAATACACTAACTAAAAAACAGAATCTTCCTATTAACTAGGCACTAAAAAAGTCTACCAACAACTTTATATGCCTAAAGAATAGGGAACTCACAACTGAAAGAGTAAAAAAGCAAATATCTTTTTTCTGAAAATAGAAAATACATCACGAGCGATGTCATTATGAAAACTCAACATCAATTAACAACTCATAAGGCAAATTTCAACAGATATATACATGTTGTATGAGAATTACGAATTTTTGCTAAATGAATTCTCTCTTTCGGAATACAGTTCTCTCAACTATTATACTCAGATTTCTTTTTCTGGCTTGGCATATCCATGATGCTCGACATTTCTATTTCTTGGATTAGTTACTTTCATACTTTTGCACATTAAGATAGATAGACACTACCTAATGACACAAAATAATGAAGATACTAAGTCTTCATGCTCCGCCAAATCCCTTAGACCCCCTCCCGGATCGAACAACGCCATCACAAAACTCAGTCTAAGAAGAAAATCATCAAATTCACTTCAAAACGCCAAAAACATCTCCTAATCAATTTTGGGATCCAACGCTCCGAACTGAACTTAACTTGCCTGAAGAAACAAAATTTATCCCAGTAGACTAGGACAATACCAAAACCATAGAATAGAGACACCATATAACCATGGTAGATGCAACCCAAATCCCAGATAGAAAAACAAACCTTATGCTCCATATCTAACACCTTCTAATTATCAAGATCATTTTTCTATCATTAATCGTCCTGAACATTACCTGGACCACTTGAATTCTCTCTACAAGCCGACATAGCTCAACCCTCGAAATTACAAAAGGCTCTACAAAAACATCGAGGATCAATAACCATCAAAACAAGAAACTCATTACACGGCAAGGCCCAAAGTCCACCTTTGGATCTCAAAAACAAACATATAAAGTTTAAAGACAACCTTCTGAAGCGAACAACTTTAATCAAAAGGACCCCCATCTTGCGAACAACAAGTCTGCACAGAACCCAACTACATGTACCTACTTCAAGCAAAGGAACTTTTGAAAAATTGAGACCAAGAGTCCCTAAGATACTCTACTATCACAAATTTAAGATAACAACCTATTTTTAGGGAAACCAAGTAAACATGTGGTGCATTAACATAGTCAACTAGTCAACAGTCGACCAAGGGCACTTACTCCTAATAAACATCTCAACAAGCCACCACACATGACAAAGAAAACAACACATCCTGAATTATAACCAACACATATATTCCATGCATTTCCTTGACCCCATCTTGAATATTAACTTTCTTATCAATTTTCCATTTACAAACAAAGCTAACTGAAGCCACATGTGAAATCACCACTATTCAGACTCTAAATATGAACCCTATCCTTGAGATATATATACAGAACAATAAAAAGTCAACATAGTAGTAATCCAGTCACAACAAGGGTTCACACCTCAAACTTTTATCTAGCCATAACAAAACCCCAAGACAACAAGAAGCAAAATAATCCAAAAGGACCCGAAAGACCAAAATGACAACTCAGGAATCAAGAAAAGACTAAGGCAAAGGGAGGAAGAAACAAAAATAGACTATCACACTAAAGGCGGCCAACTACTTAACTCACAACTCTAAAAACTAACAATCTCTTAACTACTACTCTACAGGGACGACACAGATTTAAGCCATCTAGGCCCTACAACACAAGAAACTCAATTAAGGCAATACTGGTCTAACCACCTATCAAACAAGTATTAACATCATGGGAAAAATACACTACATGCGTGAAAAATGGGTAACCAACTATCCCATCACCCACACTAAGCCCAAGGCTCCTATCGAATAAATTTCAAGATTGAATAAAAATATGCAGTCTAAAATTCCGTAAAATACAAGTCAAAATTACATGAATACTATACTAGGCATATTTGAGAAGCTCAATCAAGAAAGTAGATGGAAGCCTACCCCATAGCCGATCATCGATGCTCAAAATACATCATACACGAGCTATCTATTTTTTAAACTCCTCTAAAAATTGAACCACTATCATAATATCAATCACAACATCATTATGGATAATTAGACAGTAAAATCACAATAATAAGAAATAAAACAAAAATTTAGTAAAAATGAGAATATGGGGCCCATCTTGGAAATCCCTAAATTGACTCTACTAAAAGGACCTAAATGCCTTACCAAGCTTGTTCCTCAAAACATGTGTCATTTTAATAGAATAACCCGAACAACCACATGCAAATACAATACTAATTTAAGAAAACAAAAAAGAGGGTCGCCCCTTTGGGCGAACTATACCTTAAAAGTGGAGCCTCCAATACTTCCCTAACACTCTAACATGTATCCAAAATGATAAAGGACCTCAACTCTTTGAATTGCCTCAATCAGAGCTCCCAAAGCTCAAGAAATCATATTTTAAAGTTGGAAACTGAAGCTCAAATTTTGCTATTTAAATAGAAGAGGTTCTGGTATCTAAATGTGATTTCTGGTCAGTGAAGACCTAAAATTTGGTTGCTAAAAGCCAACTCCTGATATAAACTTATCCCACAAAATTTTATGTACTAACTGTATGAGAAATCAGAAAAGAGAATTTTCAAATTACTAACCGTTTTTTAGTAATCCGACAACTTACTATATTTAGAAGATCAAAAGGGAATTGGATTAGTTCAGCACTAATATTTCTGTCACGATCGGGGAGCACCCCCTAGACGTAACCGGGTCTACCTCCTCGAAATGGCCTTAGACGATCGCTTAGCATATATCATGGCATATCATAGGTCGAAAAAATGCGGAAAAGTTTAAAACTTATACACAGTGAAGTATACTTAGACTTCTCATTTATCATATATGAAGTTTACATAGACTTCTTATTTATAAAGTGTACATGGACTTGTCATTTATGTAATAGAGCCGATTGATAAGAAGTAGTCTAATAGTTGTCTCACATACAACCATCTAATAGAGAATTACAATGTTTGGGCATAGCCCTTGCGCTAGTACAATATACCACATATAGGCTTACAACAATGTCTCAATATAAAGAATGAACAAGTGTCTTTAGACATAGTCAATATTAATGAATATAGAAAATTGGAAACATCCTTGAACATGAGGACTCACCAACAACTTGGGAAATGATCCAAGTATTCCTTGAAAATGGACTTTTACTCTTCAATGGCCCCAACCTACATATTTTTAGAAATATAAAAAATATGTTTTAGTACAAACCACATGCACTAAGTATGGAAACATATGCAATTAAAACCACAGAAATCATGCACAAAGGGATATTTTGTTCGAAACCAAGCCATGTCACTTTGAAATCCTTTATGCAT
The DNA here is from genome assembly GCF_001406875.1 of Solanum pennellii. Lineage (NCBI taxonomy): Eukaryota > Viridiplantae > Streptophyta > Magnoliopsida > Solanales > Solanaceae > Solanum > Solanum pennellii. The sequence continues at coordinate 32,762,828 of NC_028645.1, read as the reverse complement.
ACATAAGAATATATACAAGTAAATAGTCGTAACATCACTTAAGACAAGTTCATATCAATATAAAAGAACAACGCTATCATAAACTCATAACCACATGAATGAAATCATGATAAAGTTATATCAACAATTCATATCATACAGTTCATAACATCAAATCATACAAGACCCTTACTCACAATCTCATCCCAAGCCTACAAGTACAATTCTTATGTGAAGCCCCATAATCCCACATAATCAAGTAAACTAGAAAAGGGAACATAAGCAATATCTATATTTCATGTAACATATTAGCATTTGTAGACATCATCATACATAGCAATTTAGACCAATATCAAGTTCATCAATGAAATCAATATCATATAAGATCAACATCATGTAAAGTCAATATAATGTATATTATTCATAACATAAGCACATAAGAACATCGTCCTAGGAATCCCCTCAAGGTCGACTTATGCAATGAATAGGTAAAGTCCCATACCCTTACCTACACAAAGTAGAATCCCTTAAATCACCCTAGTTAGAGTCCATGTTCATTACTTCATCTATTCATTTTATTTTCATGAAAAATTGCCTTAACCGACATTAGACCATGTGAGCTAAACATGGAATCATGTGTCATGAAACCCTATACCGAAAGAAGGTTCTCTACTTGCCAAGGTAGAACCATAACATGAACATATCATTCTAGAATGATACACTACGTATTTTTCCTATGGGGGAACATAGTTAAGGAACTAGGAGGTTTACTAGAAACTCATGTATGTACATTTGGCATGGTAGTCTGCATCTCATGAGAATCATTGTGAACCTACCTTCTCTCATTGAAAAGGGACACCTCTCTTATCAAGTTCGCTCATAGCTAAGGTAAAATCCCTTTTTGAAATGTCATTAGACCTTTCTTAATCATCAAATCTTAATATAGGTCATATGATACTAACCCCTTTTAGAATGATGTCATTATCTCTTTAGATTTAGAATGAGAAATTTCTTTCATCCCAACCCATCACTTAGTGATATCATCATATCATAGTCATAGCAAAATAAAGCACACAAGAGAATCACATTCAACCTTGCATTATAATACCCCTGTCAAGATCTCACAATTCAACATACTCATAACATGCCATCATAATCATCATTTAATCATTTTCTTATTCAATTAAAATAATCAAATTTCAATTGAGCATCATCATCAAGAATAAACCATCATTATTGAAGTAGAGAAGTCATAATCATAAAAGTCTTACCAATAGTTTCCAAACCCTCTTGCAAGACTTCATCATCAATATCACAATATTTATCCATAAAGTCACTCAAAATAATCATATAATAGTAAATTTCACCAGAACTCAATCACTTATATAATCGCTAATCACCAATCAACCTAATTCATAATATAGAGTTAGGGAAAAGGGACAATCATTGATCTTTTATAGAAACTAGGTGAAATTCTAAGGATTTAAAACAATTTACCCATAAAAATGATAATATATCTATATTAATCAATAAAATGCAACATTAAATATATTTAAAAGAGTACCCACGAAATTGGATGAAAACCATAATATTAGACATCTTTGGATAGCAAATTGGAAGAGCCTCTTGGGGAAAAGGATCCCGAAAGCGAATAGCGTCCAAACCATAGAAATCCTTGAATAATGATTGAATAAAACTTGAGTCTTGAATCCCTAATGAATCTTGAACCTTGGTCTTCAATGGGGGTCTTTGGGTAATGAGAAAACTAATCAGGTTTGGAAATTAAGGAGGTGTTAGGTTAGTTTAATAAACTCCAACTCTTTTATAGTCCCCAACTAACTTAATCAACCACAAATTAACACCTAATTAATTAATTAACTAATTAAATTATTACCATAAGCTTAACCGAAATTGTACAGCGAAGTCAAGGCCCAAACAATGACTCAACGTCGAAGGGTATCGATCCAACCACTAACCGTCCTGGTCATTCATGGTTTGGATCAGAGACCTGATTTTTGAGTATTTTTAGAATATTTGTAAGTATGAAACAATGAGCACCATCGACGGTCCATTGACCCATCAACAGCTTGTCGTTTGGTTCGTCAATTGCCACAATCAAATTACTCGTTTTACGGTCAAATGTTCACATACATTTAAAGCAAGTCAAATTCACAATATTCATGATATTTATTTTAAGAGGAACTTCTAACCTCAACTTTGACTAAGAGTTAGAGGAAAGAGACTTCATGTCAGCCTCGTCCTCACATGTAGAGCCCTTAACAAGATCGTTTCTCCATAGAACTTTTACGGAAAACACCTCTTTGTTCCTAAAAATTTTTACCGGACGATTTAGGATTTCAACAGGGACCTCTTCATAAGAAAGGTTCTCAATCACAACTAACTCTTCAATAGCAAGAATGGACACTGGGTCACCTTTACTTTCTTGAGCATAGAGACATGAAATACTGGGTGAACCGGGGCGAAATCACTTGGTAATTTCAACTCATAAAAAAAATTCCTAACCCATTTCAAAATCTCATAAGGACCCACATACCGACGAATAAGCTTCCCCTTTTTACCATAACTCATCATCCCTCTCATTGGTGAAATCTTCAAGTAGACCCAATCATCTATTTTAAACTCAAGGTCTCTTCTTCGATTGGAGGAATAAGAATTTTGCAAACTATAACAATCACAACCCGGGAGCACCCCCTAGAAGTAACATACCGTACTTGACCTCTTGTAGGTCCTATACAAGCCCATATGTATCATTCATCGAATTTTCATAGGTAAACTTAGCAGAAAATTTAAAGCTTTTATAGCACATCATATGCTAAAATATCACTCTCATTATTTATAAAATATCATAGGTACATTGACATCCTGAGATTCAATATCATTAGATTACATTAGGGACATGACCCTTATAGCATAAATCATAAGTAATCTATTACATGACTTTACTAAAAACAATGACATAGGAAATCCTTGTACTTAAGGATTCCTTTCCTTACTCTTGGGAATAACATATCAAGCTCCTCACCATTAAATACATCCTTTAACAATCCATAACCTACACTTATATGTAAAAAGTACATAAGAATTGTGTTAGTACAAGAATGCACTAACTATGAAAACTATGCAAAAACATGCATTTAAAAGGGACATTTTACTTAAAACCATGCATCATGCCTTTTTGTAAAAACTTCATAAAACTTGATATATTAAGCATTATGAAATTTGCATACTTCATTTAGGCATATCCTATAGTCATAATATCAACATAAAATCATACGTAGCATTTAAGTCTCATTTGGGGTCACATTACAGTAACCTCCTCACATGCACTTTACAGTAAGCTATTTTCTCTTTACAATGAACTTCTTATTCTAACTTTTTGACTTTCCCAAGTAATCCTCTAGTGACATTTGGTGAAATGTATATATAATGTCCCATAACACTATCCATGCTCAATCATCACCTTAAGGCCACAAGGAAACTATACCTACAACCTTTCAATTCAACACATACATTCATAGGATCATTTCATATAACAAGGCATATACTACACATTACACTTAACATAAGACTTTAGTCAACTACATGTAAACCAATTAGGACCTTCATTCATATAGGAAATAAGACCAACATTATTCACATAAGGAGAGACATCATCATATAGACCAATTAGGACCCATACCATGCATATAATCACAATAAGTAGGGAATACTACAATGTCATGCAAAAAGACAAACATATACATATACATTAGAACACCTTCCTAGAACTCCCTTCAAGAGTTACTTGTGAAATTCATTGGTGAAGTCTCATACCCCCACCTACACTAAGAAACATCCCTTAGGTTATCCTAGGTAGGATCTAGTTCTTTACTTCCATTGTCCATTTTACTTTAGGGACACTATAGCCTTAACCGACACAAACACCATGGGTGCTACATGGAATTTGGTGTTGTAGAACCTTAAACCAAGAGAAGGTGCTCTAATTAGACAAAGTAGAACATTAATACATGCTAGCATACTAAGTAATATCACTTGCTAGATCCTATGTGGCAAACATAGTTTATGGAACTTGGAGGTATATGTGGAAACCCTCGTTATTCCAAATGAGACATTGTAGTTATCCACTTTATGGAAATATCACTCTAAGCCCTTTGGACTATGAGGCTAACCACCTCGCAAGGACTATGGTGTGAACCTACCTTACTACAATTGGAAGGAACACCCCTCATCTTCAAGTTAACTCATTGCTAAACTAAGTTTCCTTTATTTAAAAGTCTTTATTAATACTACTTTATAAAATTAGGCTTACGAGAGTTATCCCCTCATATTCTTAGCTTATAGGTTATAGATGAGAATTCATCAGCCGAAATCATGTGAGAAGTCCTTTCACATGGACATAGCATATTGAAGCACCATCTAGTTTGGGGTACTCTTGAGAACACATTTCAAGGCCCCTCCATTGACTAGATCATCATACATGTATGTGTGTGTATACATATATGTGAGCAATCCTTTCACATAACACATTGAGAATACACATGTTCATACATTAACAGAATCATCCATTCATATTCATGTACATAGAAAACCAAAAGTAGGAACTATCCTATCAAGGCACACATGTGCAATGCATAGACAAGGCTCCTACCCTATCCCATAATAGTACACCGATCAAGTAATCCTAGTTAAGGGATATATAATCGTACTTCATGAATATATACATTACATACATAGTGGTAGACACAAGTGCATATGTGAATAACATTTCCCTAGACACCTTTAACCTATACTACTTGTAAGCATGCATGAATTGTGAGTTTGTCTGCATTGGTCAACATGATCACATAATGGCTATAACATCACATTGAGGCAGACACCCTCTTAGGAGCACAATCCACCTTCAAACATAGACCACACAACACATACTACCATAGGAGACAAGCAACTTCAAGACTTGCATTCAAGACTCCTAACCATAGCTAATAACACATTCAAGTAGGGGTATATAGGTAAGGGGACATAAACAATAACAGTTCATCAATGGAAGAACCTAAACCTATCCCTGACATATTTACACACATGCTTATACAATAGCAATACATCTTAGATCACAACAATAAGAGAATACTAGGCATGCATCACATTAAATGATCATCATCACAACACCTTCATAATACAATTGCCTTCAAGTCCATTATCACATCACATATATATTGACAATAAATTAAACACTGCCACCATAAGTGGAATATACCACACAATTCCATACTAGGCCGATTCAACTTACAATTCTATATAAAGAAGTAGAGGAAGTGGGAAATCTTACAATTAACCAAGGCCTTGATCATCATTGATCAATACCCATATTTCATCAACAACTCATATCTACGGCTGTAGCTAAAGGTACACTGACGTAATTGAAATCATGTACTAATCATAACAAGATTAAGATCATATAAAGTACACTACTTCATCCATATATAGAATGTGAAAGAAAGTAGATCATTTACCAATTCTCCCTTACTTTGATCATCAATGATCTATATTCATAATTCATCAATTTAAAATTATAGGATATACATAACAGAAATGAAATCCTACTTCAATTACCCTAGAATCGAGATCACATTGAAATTACTACATAGCAAGCTATAAAAGTAGAAAAATATAGGTAAATTTCATTTAATATCCAAATTTCAAGAAAATTTTGTGTTCGTGAATTTTCTGATGATCTGAATCATTTATTACACTGCCTTATATAGGCAAAATAAGATAAGAAAAGAGATAAGGAAAATCGCAGAGCTTGATTTTAAATGGCTCTCCCTTCTCCTCCACTGCTTTTGCTTTTTGAAAAGGCAAGATAACTCTTTTATTTTGCTCCACTTCTTTTGCTTTTGAAAAGTATGGTGGCAGTCTGTTGTTGGAAAGGAATCTTTTCTTTTTGTCTTTAACTTTAATAAAGAATTTGTCGCCTTTGGCTATTGTTAGAGATATGATCCTATTCAGATGTTGATTGGATCTCCTTGGATTTTTGTGATGAATTTCATTCCTTCATTTTGATCTTTTTAACAAAGATTCCATCTCTTTGAGACTCCTTTGCTTCATTCTTCATAATTCCGATCCTTTGGATCTCTATTAGAATGACTAATTATTCCGGTTTTAAGACCTCAATTAGAACATTAATCAAATGGGTTTAGGTATGAATTTGCTAAAGCCTTTGTATTTAGCATATCACCATTATCATCACTTTGAGAGGATGCTTCCTCAAGAAGTTGATTAATAGCAACTTCATCTGCATTGTCATCCAATTCAGACAGAGCCTTTTCAAGTCTCTTCTTTAACTCACTCTTTGAGGGTGAGGCCTTTGAAACTGTATTCTTGTTTGAAGATGTAGGTGTCTCCTTTTTAGCAAGAGACCAGCCTTTGACTCGGATTTCTTTAGAAAGAAATTTAATCCTGTCAAAATCTGCAATAACAAACGTCCAACTTATGATGTAAGATAAACGCTTCTTAATGAAAAACTTACAGAGCTTTATGTTCTCTGGTAGTGTTGATATGCCTTCGTCAATTTGAAATTGGGGATATTTTTCAGCAAATTGTCGGGGCATGACTTGCTTATTTCCCCCAAAGCAGCTGCACCATTCGTAGAACCACTTGGGATAGTAGAAGTTGCAACTTCTGGACAATATTTTACAAACCAAGTGTGGGTTGTTGGTCTAACGTACAAGAAGTTTACCCAGGCATTCTTGTATTCATACCAATTGTAGGTTTGTGGATTGAATCTCTTAGAGAGAATGATGGGAGTCTGCAAATGGTCTACTGGCCAGTTGTAAGGAGATAAAATTTTGATAGTGAACTTGGAGTAGGCAATACTATCTGGGTCAGATTTGTCTGCTAACTCATGTTCGATTTCGACTGATCCTGTATCTACAAGGATGAATTTGAAATATCTTCTGGTTTTCAAGGAATTGTCTGTTTCCACATAATTCCTATTTGTATATACAGGTTTGAAAAGATGCTTTATCTCATAACCTTCATACTCCTTGTCCAATGCAAGGATGGGGAAAACTTGTAGAGAAATCATCTCAAATTTCTCTTTCTCTTTGGGAGAATGTTTTATACTGTTTGGGGAGACAGCTTCGGCAAAACTTTGGGGCTGTTTCATAGTATAACAGGACTTGTTTGTTTTTGAGAGAATCTAAGTTCTCCGCTTGGTGAAGAAGAAGAGCTGCGCTCGAGTTCCTTTGAAAAAGGTTTCTTTAGGACCAGCATCTTTGATGAGCAAATCTGGGATGTTCAGGAGGATTAATTGGCGGAAGGTGCGCCAAAGCTGGATACCTATTTAATTCAGGCCTTATTGCAAACGGGCCTGTAGTTCTTGCTAGGTTGTTTGAGTCGGTTTTAGCTGGTTGCTTTCCCGCTATGGGCCTGATCTGAGGCCTGCTCATATTTGCCCTGCAAGAATTCTCTGGTTAGAAAGTCTGGTAAAGAATTGTTCTCACCTTTTATAAACTCGATTTGAAAATCGAAGCTGGATAACAAGGCTTGCCATCTGGCAAAAATTTGCTTAGAAACAATATTTTTTACATCCTTCATGGAGAATTTCTTTAGAAGATTTGCAATCTACTCTAAGTAAGAATTCTTTATTGACTAAGTCATCTTGAAACTTAGTTGTACAAAGAACAGTAGCAAGAATTTCCTTTTTTATCGTGCTGTAATTTCTTTGGGCAGAATTCCAGATTCCTGATGTATAGCGGACTAACTGTTCTGGCGAATTGGAGTCATTCCTTTTATTTTTCTTTTTATTTTTGTTTTTTTAAATATCGTCTTTCAAAAAACAAATCTGGTTGATTTTGAAAGCGTTTACGCAAAAATTTACTTTCTTCAAGAGAAAGTGTCTTGATAAAAGGAAAGGGAATTTTTTTTCGTAAGATTTTTATTTTGATTGAATCAAAATCTGAAATATAACGTTTGATTTGGGTAATAAAAGGTATTCCCAAAATAATTTCTTCATTAATGTTTTTGGTTATGACAAAATCATTAGCAAGGCAGATACCGTCATTGCAGATAAGAGCATTTGAAAGTTTGTAATCTATACAGATACGTTCACCAACCGCACATTACAACTTGGTAGTTCCTTTATGGAGGTACTTGGTTGGAATAAGACCTTCAACAATGCAATTACGATCTGCACCACTGTCTAACAAAGCAATCTTGTTAAGAACAAAGTTAGCATTAACTACTAATTTGATCATAATATGAGAACTCTGAGGTCTTACCTTGGTGATCATACTAATACCTGCATCATTAAACCTTTAGGCGAGGGAGGGGTTGATTGATTAGAAGAATCTTCGCCATCAGAAGTAGCAATCTTTTTTTCTTTAAGAGAGACTTCAGCATCCTTAAGAAATTGTTTTGCTAAAGCATCAATTTCGATTTTGTTAAGTCTTGACTTAATTACTCGAACTTCTTCTTTGAGAGAGTTTATTTCTGTTCGAAGATCATTAATACAAGGTTCTTCCTTCTTGTTAGAAATCCTTTGCATGATTTTTTCATGCTAAAAGGGACTACATTCTTTGTAATCTCTTTCTCCTTTTGCTTAGTGACAAGCTTTTGAAGTTCCAAAAGATAGCTTCTCCGAGCATCATCATCTTTGATGTGCTCAATGGTAGCAAAAAGGATTTCTGCAGAGTCTTCAAATAGAACTCTAATAGATTGATGGTCACAATGACAAAACGCTCCTTGACAATTGCATTCATGTCCACTGTCTTGAGCGTCGTTTTGAGCAACATTGAGGAATTCATCGTCCTCGGTTTCTTCTTCTTCTTCTTCTGAAGATGAATCTGTTTCTTCTTCGTTTAATATAGACAGAAACTTTTCTTTAGTTTCTTCGTCTATTTGAAGAAGATTGATCTTCTTTCCCTTTTTCTTATTTCAAGGACATTCAGGAGACTTGTGTCCTGTCTTTCCACAAGTCCAACACTTATCTTCGTGAGAAGTTTTTTTACTTCTCTTATCCTTAGAATATCCTTTCTTTCTTGAGGATCTTGTTTAGGAGCCGATTTTCCCGATCGCTCTTCTTTGGAAATCCTTTTCGCAGAAAGGGGTTTTTAAACTAGGGAATCCAAAGTCTTGGCAAAAGCTTCCAAGCTCATTACTTGAAAATTTTTTATCCTTCTTAAGCTGTTCTTTCAGCTTTAGATATGTACATAGTTCCATACCTACGAAAAGAATCAAACTTGTAAGATCTCCATAAGTCATTTCTGAATATGGAATTTTACCGTCACAACGATCTCTTATCTTAGATCGAACCTTTTCTGCAAAATGGGGAGGTAATCCACTAAGGAATCTCTCCTTCCAATAGTCATTTTTGCAGTCATCTCTGAGCATGACTTTTGTTATAAACATATCTTTGTACCATCTGAAATCTGTCAATTTCTTACAGTAAAGATTGTTTAATATTTCTAAACTCCTGTCTTGAAATAGTCGTGGTTCCCCCACGAAATGTTTAGCAATGCTGTAAAGAAGGGTAGCAGTTGCATCTTCTACTACCTCCAAAGAAGTAGTAGTTTGACCTCCTTCAATCTTAACAACATTTTTGCTTGCAACAGCATCAAAGATTTCATTCTTATTTTGTTCTGTGAGATAATTGTCCCACCAATTTCTTAGAGTACCAGTAAATCCTGCAACTATCCTGTTAGCTGCTTGCTTATCTGTGGCACTCTTCCATTTATAGGCAGTGATATTCATGCCCATCTCTTGGAGTTTATTATAGATTTGGCCATAAGCCATGCCATCTATATTCCATTCTGTTATTCCTGTACCATCTGCAACACTTTGGGGGTGCATATTGTTTTCTTGAAAGTGAATATCAGGAAAAGAGGGTCTGGGATAAAAGTTTTTGGAGTGGGAAAGTCTATCCTTTATAGCTTCAACCTTATCACCCTGAGAAATCTTAATCCTTTTAAGTTGTTCACTAATCCTTTCAAGGATTTCAGGAGAGTTATTGAAGTCACTGACAGGTTTGGCGAAATCCTCTGATGAAAACATATAGATTTTGAAGATAGGATTGGTTTCTAAGTTGAAACCTGATTTGGAAGAACTAGGTTTGTTACCAATTTTGCTGGTACCATTATAATTATACTTTGAGTCTTCAATTTGTTTTGAGTCAACATGAAGGACTTGGTTAGTATAATTATTTTGTTCGAAGACTTTGTTTATTTCTTCGACAGTAAAAAAAGTCCTTTTCTTTGTGTACTGAAGGTTTTTTGAAGGGTGCTGCTTTCACGACATCTTTCCTGTAGGGAATGTTTATGCCTTCAAGAAGTGGAGTGACACTCTCGACAACCTTGTCTTTGGTGTGCCATTTGTTAACTAAAACCTGAAGCGACGAATTGCATTCACCGATTTGGCTCGTAGCTTCAAACCATTTGAAGAATTCAATTTCCGTTTTCAATCTCTTGATATCTTTAAACCATTTGTCTTTGAACAAGACTCCTTGATCCATAGTGTATGTATCCACATACCAAGACTTTTTCAAAGCATGCTTAGGGCTTATCCACCACTTATTAATCCTTTTTAGGTCAGGAGTAAACTTGTCGACTGACTTAATAGTTCCTATAGAATCATTTTTCTTATGAGAAGGAGCTTTCATTTCACTAGGAGTAGGACTTCCTGCGAAAGAAGAGTCATAATAAACTTTGGGGATGGTTTGGGTAAAATCAACCCCACGGAACTTAACTTGTAGTTCGGAAACCTCAGCCGTTTCATATAAATCTTCATCTCCCTCCCGGGTTTTTGAAGTAGAAGGTCTAGCCATAGACATTCTCTTACTGGAAGACTCTAGGCTGAAAGAATTGGATCTAAGAAACTTTAGGTTAACAGATCCATCTGAAAATTGAAGAATACTTTCCAGAGAAGACCTAGAGGGTTGAAGAGGGAGAGGTTCGGTGATGGATTCAAATTTCCAGCTTTCGTCGGAAAGGATCTCATTCCACTTTAACATCCTAGGCACAAAAGTAGTGCTATGCTCTTGGTTTGATTCCATAAGAATAGTAACACCTTTGGGACTAGAGTTAATTGCCTTTGGGGCAATAGTGGTCTTCATTAGCTTGTAATATACCCGATATATTATAGATAAATCTCGGGTTCCAAGCTTGCTGTTCATGTTCTTGGTTTTGACATTAAGAGTCAGAGTATCAAGAATATTGGGGTTTCAATTTCCACAGAGAAGTTAGGGTAACAATTGAAGTAAACAGGCCCCTGAGCAAGATTACTCTCTAAGATCCCTAATAACGAATCATCAACATTGAGAAGTCTAGCATCTCTAAGCATTAAACAAATAGGAATATTTAAACCTTTACGGAAGAGGGGTTTCACAACGACCTGTACAAGACCAATATGAAGGAATTTAAATTCCTTTCTATACCTGTAAATGTCTGCAGCAATTAACAATTTAATAGTTTCTAAAGAATTATTAATTGCAGAAGTAGATTCACAAGTTTTTATATTAAAACTTTTAAATAAATTAAAATTACCTATTTGGTAAATCTTATTAATAGGTTCTTTTGGGATAGACCAATTTTGTAAACGCATATCTTCTTTAGATATAGAACAATTAACAAAGTTAACAATATTGTTGCTATTCATGAGAATAAATAGTTGTCCTTTAGGCATGAAAGAATGTCAAGGATAAGAGAAGAGTTTAAGAATAACTTTAACAAAGATTATCAAACTAATAAGAGATTAAATTTTCTCTTAATTTTACTATCATTTAACAATTAAATTGGCCTTGGAAGTTACTCACTTTTGTCACGCATGTTGGATATTACAAGTCTTTTGCAAGTCTTATTGTAGGACGGATCACCAAAAGATCGGCTGCCTGCCCCCCTGGGTCTTACTGGACTTACAATGATCTAGTTTCAGGCTATCCAAATCCTTAAGCCGGAGATCAATCGGCATACTCAGACTTATGCAGAGACTAAACCTCAACATGATTAAAGGAAACCATGGCCTTTAACTTGCTTCAATTAGAGTTAACTTAAGAATCAAATATAATAAATCATAAGCAGGATAATTACTGTTAAAATTAGTCCATCATCTCACTTATCAGATGATTTCTAACAGCCAAGACAACCAAAGGATTTAGCTACTCATGCTAAAAACTGATGCCATTAACATGGCTCTGATACCATTTCAAGGATCTTAAGTGCGGAAAATAAAGAAACCTTTTTCAAAGGAACTCGAGCCCAACTCTTCTTCTACACCAAGCGGAGAACTTAGATTCTCTCAAAAACAAACAAGTGACTGTTAAACTATGAAACAGCCCCAAAGTTTTGCCGAAGCTGTCTCCCCAAACAGTATAAAACTTTCTCCCAAAGAGAAAGAGAAATTTGAGATGATTTCTCTACAAGTTTTCCCCATCCTTGCATTGGACAAGGAGTATGAAGGTTATGAGATAAAGCATCTATTGAAACCTGTATATACAAATAGGAATTATGTGGAAACAGACAATTCCTTGAAAACAAGAAGACATTTCGAATTCATCCTTGTAGATACAGGACCAGTCGAAATCGAACATGAGTTAGCAGACAAATCTGACCCAGATAGTATTGCCTACTCCATGTTCACAATCAAAAAGATTTTATCTCCTTACAACTGGCCAGTAGACCATTTGCAAACTCCCATCAATCTCTCTAAGAGATTCAATCCACAAACCTACAATTGGTATGACTACAAGAATGCCTGGGTAAACTTCTTGTATGTTAGACCAACAACCCACACTTGGTTTGTAAAATATTGTCCAGAAGTTGCAGCTTCTACTATCCCAAGGTGGTGCAATTAATGGTGGAGCTGCTTTGGGGGAAATAAACAAGTCATGCCCCGACAATTTGCTGAAAATTATCCTCAATTTCAAATTGACGAAGGCATATCAACACTACCAGAGAACATAAAGCTCTGTAAGTTTTTCATTAAGAAGCGTTTATCTTACATCATAAGTTGGACGTTTGTTATTGCAGATTTTGACAGGATTAAATTACTTTCTAAAGAAATCCGAGTCAAAGGCTGGTCTCCGGCTAAAAAGGAGACACCTACGTCTTCAAACAAGAAGACAGTTTCAAAGGCCTCACCCTCAGAGAGTGAGTTAAAGAAGAGACTTGAAAAGGCTCTGTCTGAATTGGATGACAATGCAGATGAAGTTGCTATTAATCAACTTCTTGAGGAAGCATCCTCTCAAAGTGATGATAATGGTGATATGCTTAATCCAAAGGCTTTACCAAATTCATACCTAAACCCATTTGATTAATATTCTAATTGAGGTCTTAAAATCAGAATAATTAGTTTTTCTAATAGAGATCCAAAGGATCGGAATTATTAAGAAAGAAGCAAAGGAGTCTCAAAGAGATGGAATCTTTGTTAATATGATCAAAATGAAGGAATGAAATTCATCACAAAAATCCAAGGAGATCCAATCAACATCTGATTAGGATCTTATCTTTAACAATATCCAAAGGCGACAAAAACTTTATTAAAGTTAAAGACAAAAAGAAAAGATTCCTTTCCAACAACAGACTGCCACCATACTTTTCAAAAGCAAAAGAAGTGGAGCCAAAATAAAAGAGTTATCTTGCCTTTTCAAAAAGCAAAAGCAGTGGAAACATTGTTATAAGAATTATTTCATCTAGTGAGGCTCTAGACTAACTCATGCACTTTTGGAGTGTTACATTATCCTCACTTAGGAACATTCGTCCCCGAATGACATCTAAATCTTTTCACAGGGAGAGACTATAGACTCAATACTAGAACCACAACCAACAACAACAACTACATAATAAAATCATCATGAGTCACAACTGATAGGAATAATTCACAACTCCATTCAACACATAAACATGGCATTACACAGTGAAACCTAATTCATACTTTACCACACATAAGATCTCAACATTTCTTTTTCAATATCAACATGAGCTCAAGATTAACATCAACAGTTACCATGATAATATTATTTCAAGACACATTAAACATGCTCACTACCATTTCATGAAGACAACTATACACACATAAAACAAATAAGGTGCAAGTTAAACAAGAGAGCATTTTTCTTAAAAACTCATTTTAGCATGAAACTTTAGAAAGGTATGCACATACATTTAAAGCAAGTCAAATTCACAATATTCATGATATTCATTTTAAGAGGAACTTCTAACCTCAACTTTGACTAAGAGTTAGAGGAAAGAGACGAGGATAAGGGACTTCATGTCAGCCTCGTCCTCACATGTAGAGCCCTTAACCAGATCATTTGTCCATAGAACTTTTACGGAGAACACCTCTTTGTTCCTAAAAATTTTTTACCGGACGATTTACAATTTCAACAGGGACCTCTTCATAAGAAAGGTTCTCATTCACAACTAACTCTTCAATAGCAAGAATGGACACTGGCTCACCTTTACTTTCTTGAGCATAGAGACATGAAATACTGGGTGAACCGGGGCGAAATCACTTGGTAATTTCAACTTATAAAAAAAATTCCTAACCCATTTCAAAATCTCATAAGGACCCACATACCGACGAATAAGCTTCCGCTTTTTACCAAAACTCATCATCCCCCTCATTGGTGAAATCTTCAAGTAGACCCAATCATCTATTTTAAACTCAAGGTCTCTTCTTCGATTGGAGGAATAAGAATTTTGCGAACTATAACTGTCACAACCCGGGAGCACCCCCTAGAAGTAACATACCGTACTTGACCTCTTGTAAGTCCTATACAAGCCCATATTTATCATTCATCGAATTTTCATAGGTAGACATAGCAGAAAATTTAAAGCTTTTATAGCACATCATATGCTAAAACATCACTCTCATTATATATAAAATATCATAGGTACATTGACATCCTAGATTCAATATCATTAGATTACATTAGGGACATGACCCTTATAGAATAAATCATAAGTGAACTATTACATGACTTTACTAAAAACAATGACATAGGAAATCCTTGTACTTAAGGATTCCTTTTCTTAATCTTGGGAATCACATATCAAGCTCCTCACCATTAAATTCATCCTTTAAGAATCCATAACCTACACTTATATGTAAAAAGTAGATAAGAGTTGTGTTAGATCAAGAATGCACTAACTATGAAAACTATGCAAAAACATGCATTTAAAAAGGGACATTTTACTTAAAACCATGCATCATGCCTTTTTGTGAAAACTTCATAAAACTTGATATATTAAGCATTTTAAAATTTTCATACTTCATTTAGGCATATCCTATAGTCATAATATCAACATAAAATCACACAAAGCATTTAAGTCTCATTTGGGTCCACATTACAGTAACCTCCTCACATGCACTTTACAGTAAGCTATTTTCTCTTTACAGTGAACTTCTTATTCTAACTTCTTGACTTTCCCAAGTAATCCTCTAGTGACATTTGGTGCAATGTATAGATAATGTCCCATAACACTATCCATGCTCAATCATCACCTTAAGGCCAAAAGGAAACTATACCTACAACCTTTCAATTCAACACATACATTCATAGGATCATTTCATATAACAAGGCATATACTACACATTACACTTAACGTAGGACTTTAGTCAAATAAATGTAAACCAATAAGGACTTTCATTCATATAGGAAATAAGACCAACATTATGCACATAAGGAGAGACATCATCATATAGACCAATTAGGACCCATACCATGCATATCATCAGAATAAGTAGGGAATACTACAATGTCATGCAAAAATACAAACATATACATATACATTAGAACACCTTCCTAGAACTCCCTTCAAGAGTTACTTGTGAAATTTATTGGTGAAGTCTCATACCCCCACCTACACTAAGAAACTTCCCTTAGGTTATCCTAGGTAGGATCTAGTTCTTTACTTCCATTGTCCATTTTACTTTAGGGACACTATAGCCTTAACCGACACAAAGACCATGGGTGCTACATGGAATTTGGTGTTGTAGAACCTTAAACCAAGAGAAGGTGCTCTAATTATACAAAGTAGAACATTAATACATGCTAGCATACTAAGTAATATCACTTGCTAGATCCTATGTGGCAAACATAGTTTATGGAACTTGGAGGTATATGTGGAAACCCTCATTATTCCAAATGAGACATTGTAGTTATCCACTTTATGGAAATATCACTCTAAGCCCTTTGGACTATGAGGAACCACCTCGCAAGGACAATGGTGAACCTACCTTACTACAATTGGAAGGAACACCCCTCATCTTCAAGTTAACTCATTGCTAAGCTAAGTTTCCTTTATTTAAAAGTCTTTATTAATACTACTTTATAAAATTAGGCTTAGGAGAGTTAGCCCCTCATATTCTTAGCTTATAGGTTATAGATGAGAGTTCATCAGCCGAAATCATGTGGGAAGTCCTTTCACATGGACATAGCATATTCAAGCACCATCTAGTTTAGGATACTCTTGAGAACACATTTCAAGGCCCCTCCATTGACTAGATCATCATACATGTATGTGTGTGTATACATATATGTGAGAAATCCTTTCACATAACTCATTAAGAATACACATGTTCATACATTAACAGAATCATGCATTCATATTCATGTACATAGAAAACCAAAAGTAGGAACTATCCTATCAAGCCACACATGTGCAATGCATAGATAAGGCCCCATACCCTTTCCCATAATAGTACACCGATCAAGTAATCCTAATTAAGGGATATATAATCATACTTCATGAACATATACATTACATAGATAGTGGTAGACACAAGTGCATATGAAAATAACCTTTCCCTAGACACCATTACCCTATACTACTTGTAAGCATGCATGAATTGTGAGTTTGTCTGCATTGGTCAACATGATCACATAATGGATATCACATCACATTCAGGCAGACACCCTCTTAGGAGCACAATCCACCTTCAAACATAGACCACACAACACATACTACCATAGGAGACAAGCTAACTTCAATACTTGCATTCAAGACTCCTAACCATAGCTAATAACACATTCAAGTAGGGGTATATAGGTAAAGGGACATAAACAATCACAATTCATCAATGGAAGAACCTAAACCTATCCCTGACATATTTACACACATGCTTATACAATAGCAATACATCTTAGATCACAACAATAAAAGAATACTAGGCATGCGTCACATTAAATGATCATCATCACAACACCTTCATAATACAATTGCCTTCAAGTCTATGATCACATCACATATATATTGACAGTAAATTAAACAATTCCACCATAAGTGGAATATACCACACAATTCCATACTAGGCCAATTCAACTTAAAATTCTATATAGAGAAGTAGAGGAAGTGGGAAATCTTACAATTCACCAAGGCCTTGATCATCATTGATCAATACCCATATTTCTTCAAAAACTCATATCTACGGCTGTATCTAAAGGTACACTGACGTAATTGAAATCATGTACTAATCATAACAAGATCAAGATCATATAAAGTACACTACTTCATCCATATATAGAATGTGAAAGAAAGTAGATCATTTACCAATTCTCCCTTACTTTGATCATCAATGATCTATATTCATAATTCATCAATTTAAAATTATAGGATATCCATAACAGAAATGAAATCCTACTTCAATTACCCTAGAATCGGGATCACATTGAAATCACTACATAGCAAGTTATAAAAGTAGAAGAATATAGGTAAATTGCATTTAATATCCAAACCTTAATTCACATTGTATAAATTATTCATAATTCATCATAAATTTATATCTTAGGCAGTAGATAAATCAAATTATCATAGTTAAATCTCATAACAATCATTTTAGCATCAAGATCCCAACATACTGCAATATAGGCTAAATCAAGATTGAGAGGGATCATGGGTTCATCATGAAACTGGATTGAAATTAACATTATATTCAATAAATTATCATCAATTCATCATGATAAAGCTTTTGAATATGTCTTGAGAAAGAACCCATGGCTAGATTGATAAAGAGGAAGTTTGATCATGAATTCTCTTTAAAAACAATGAAAGGAACTCTCTAGATGAAAGGTTATTTAGAGATGAAATATAACTATACCTTATTCTAGGAAACTTGATGAAGAACCTATGGGAATAGAATCTCCAATCTATCCTTGATATTCATCTCCAAGGGAGGTTTGTAGAGAGGATATTTTGGGAGAGGGAAGTCTAATTTTGAATTAAAGATTGGGAATGGGGTTGTCACGTTTTTAACAAACTTAATATACCCAAAAATAACCAAATAAACCACCTAGGTTATATTAGGATGTGGGGTGAATTTCCCATTCACCCTTAAATGACACAGAGTGCATGGAAGTGAAGTTGTAGGTTGCATCGACGAGAGTAGTCGACTGGGCGTCATCTGGTCGACGAGTCATCCTCCTACTCCGTCATTTCCAACTTCAACTCCTTACTGGGTGGAGATATGAGATATAAATTCTAAGTGTTTAGCTAATCCTCCCATCGACGGGGCATCGATCGAGAAATGGGGCGTCAACTTGGCTCGTCGATTGGCAGTGTCTCAACAGCCTTTCGATCCTTTTGAGGGCCTTTTCGAGGATCTTTTTGAGTCTTCCCTGGGCGTTTCAAATGTAAATATACACCTTAAAATGTCAAGGACCTTCCACATCATTTTAAACAAAAACAAACATGTAAAACATGTCGAGATACACAAAGACACACATGCACGTCTCAAGGGCTAACTTTCGAACGTCTTGGACATTTAACCTCTAAACTTCATGAAACTTAACATACTTCCTATAAACATCATTATTAATCATATATGGATTTCATAAGCCAACGATACACATAAAAGCACATAAAAACATCTATGTCCTCTTGGTGAATAATTGGTAAACGTCTTGGTCGTCCCTTGATGTTTGACTTCATAATCACCTAAATCTTTAGACACTGCCTCATTAAAACCTTAGAAAGAATTTTAGGACTTAAAAATATGAATACACAAAGATATGGATCTAGACACCCTTATTCATTTTGGGGGTCTTACAATAGCCTATTTTCAACCTATCTCTTATCGTCCAAACCTTCTCCAAGGCATCATAGATTATCTCGTGACCAAGGAGTGAAGAGTCACCTACCTCAAACCACCCAACCGTAAACCTACATGTCCTACCAAGGATTGCTTCAAATGGTTCCATATAAATACCCGAATGGTAGTAATTATTGTAGAAGAACTCTATTAACGGTAGGTGATTGTCACGACCCATAAGTTCACCCTAGAAGTTAGGGCAACCCTTGGTTCGCAATATGACGTACTCGACCTCTCAGAGTATTGTACAAGCCTCTTGACTTCATTACATAACATTATGCATAAATGGAGGGAATTTAAAATTTTTCTTTGAACGTAAACCAAAAGGTATTTCTTAATAGCGAAAGCATCTCTAATAACATTCTCTCAAAAACCATCTAACTTTGACATGAATGAAACATCTTCTGACACAGCCTTCATGAAGTCTAAAACATAAATAAAACATAAAGGAAAATAAAGGTTTGTCCTCAAAGCGATGAGGACTCACCACTTCTTCTCTTCTTGGAAACCTTGGCAATCTACCCTTGAAAACAACTCAACCTTTTTCAAGACCCTACATGGACAACATGTAGGCAATATGCGTTAGTACCATATGTACTATGTATGAAAACTATCATATACCAAACATAAGATATCTCAAAGGCTTATTTAATAATAAGCATAATCATAAGTGATTAAGACATAAGAATATTATGAATATCATAATCATATTAATGCATCATAAAGCACATAACAGTTCATAGTACTTACTTGTTCTTCTTACTCAAATGAACTACACCACAAGCTACCTCCAAGTATACTAGTGCAAGACTAAGGTAGCATCCCATACTACTAACAATGCTAAGTACATCTCTTTTGTCATTCTTGATCATAGTCCACTTTCACAATTAAGACCTAAGTTCATCATGTCATATGCGAACTATGCCCTTAAGCCAACTAAAAATATACTCGTGCAAGGCATGTGAAGCATCCCATTCTAACTCACACACTAAGCATATCTTCAAGTCACCCTATCTTATTTCATCAAGTCTCTAGTAGCCTTACTTCATACTTGAGTACTATACTCTTATAATTCCTCAAAACATGCTTGTTCAATGTACATAAGGCAGCCCATACTACCTCACATACTAAGCCTATCTTGAAGTCATCATTAATATGTTCACCTTCCATAGCCCTATCATTGTTTAACTTCATTTATTAATTCTCTCATCTTTAGTCTACTTTACTTGTAAAGAGAACTCTTGTACACTACTATCTTCAATATATTTTTCTTTCATGACCATAGGTTATACCTTTTGCAATGTACTTATGATGCCCCATAACACCACTTATGGAAGGTACTACTTTTGGATCCTTTTCTATTTCTTCTTACCTTGGAGTCTAGCCCCTATCTTTATCTTTTTTAATACTATGAGATACTTCATTAAGCATGTCTAATTTACTTTAATTATATGGATATTACGAGATAGTTTTAAGGTATGTCTTGATCCCTTAATAATCATGAACACTACAAGATACCCCTTGGGCATGTCTATAATCATTCAGACATTATGAACACTACGAGATACCCCTTGGGTATGTCTAAGTTTATTCACACATTGAACACTGAGATATACACCTTGGGCATGTCTAAGTTCATTCATTACTTATGAACACTACGAGATACTTCTCAATCATGTCTAAGTTCATAGTAGATGGAGCTCTCTACAATGATATCTTGACTCTACTACGTGAAGGACTCACGTCTCATGAGACCTAGTTGGGTAGTCATTACAACTACTAGGTGTGACTATCCTTTATACTTGGAGACCCTACCCTTGATAGACTATCATTCTCACTTTGCATATCCACTTGGATTCAAGCATATACTCAAAGGTTTACTTGTCAAGCCATGCTCAACCTTCTCTCATGGAGGAATGTCCTAGACAATCTCTCCATGATCAAGTTAACTCTATCACTTCCAATCAATCATCCTAAATCTACAGCCAATACAACCATCCTAAGGTTCATTATTAATCAATTCATTCTATCTTCATTCATAGGTAGATTATAGAGTCTTCTAGCCTTAGCTTTCTTCTCACATTCGTCAATACTAGGTGAATATAGTCATAATTCCTTCTTTAGGGTTCAATTCAATCAAGACCAATATTAATTAATCAAATCTAGTTCAATTCATACTTAGGTGATTCAATCATGATCAGTTAATATAGAATAAAATCAGTATAAGAAGAATCAATACAAAACCTTCATCTAGTATCTAATGGCCTAAGATCACCATGATCACCTTCAAATTCATTTAACATAATTCACCATTAAAACTTCATAAAAAAGAAATATAATAATCATACAAACTTCATTCAATTCAACCCAGTATATTGGGATAACAATCAAGCCTTACCTACAGTACAATCACAACCCTCTCTAGATTAGGGTTCTTTGGATTCACAATTAAAGGGGAAACTAAGGGGAATCATGGATGGAATAATCCATGAATGAATAATATCAAGTTACCTTAGATTAGTACCATAAACCCAGCATGAAATGATGATGAATTCGTCCTAAAATTTGCTGCAATTTCTCTTCTTCTTCAATGGTGGTTTTGGGAGACTTTGGGAGAGAAAGGTTTTGATTTCTTATTTGTTATTGCGTTCTGGGGTTTTTTTCTTGGGAAAGGAGTTAAATAGGACCTAAAAACATTTTTAACTTACTCAAGTACCCAAACTATCCCCATATCAATTGGAAACTTTTAGGCAAGTCTAACTTAACTTAAATTTTTGGAATCTTCGTCGGCGAACAGGTCTGCGACGCGGAGCGGTTCCCACATGATTTTTTTTAAATAACTTCCGGGTCAGTTGAGTCTGCATTTTTTCCACGAAGTGGACCAACTTTTTGTCTATGGATACCCTTGTCCGCAACGCGGACCTATTTTACCAAGGAACAAAAGCTGCTGCCTTGGGCAACTTGTTGGACCAAGGTTGGGTCCTCCTCAAGGACCCTTTGGTTGGTCCTTAAGGAGTTTTGCCCGGACGTTTCCACCTCAAATACTCTTGTGTACTTTTTAGGAACCTCTCACATCAATTTGAACTCTAAAAACTACATAAATACTTATGAAACATACTAAGGCACGCTAGCACGTCTCAAGGCTAACTTTCAAACGTCACTGGACGTTCTTGGACCTTTAACCACACTTTCCTAAAGTTTACACACTGTATCTAAACACTAGTATTAGTAATTTTAGGACCTTAAATCCTTATGACACTCATGTTAGGCTCTATTTAGACCTAATTTATTTTTGGGTCCTTATAGAAGGAAAAGATAGGGATACTATAGCCTTACTACTCTCATCATCATCCATCCCCCACTAAAGCGTAAACCATTTAATAGAAACTTAACTCAACAATTTAATGTTTCATTTGGTTTAAGGTAGTGTTTGGGGCTCTAATTGATATCTATGGTTCCTAAAATCTATACGGATCTATTTAGGGTGCAAAATTCTGGGCAAGACTCTCCATGGACAAACCTAAGGGCCGTTGAAGAGGACCGCAATTGAGAGAAAATCTTTCAAAGACTAACCTCCACCAACGAGGGGCACCATTGGATCGTAGGTCCATTGAATTCTCGTCTATGGGGGCCAATTTTAAGACTTAGTAACTTAATCTAAGGCCCCAACTGAGCAGTCTCTGACAAACACGATTGTTTCTAGTATGGTCCATCATCTGATCGACACCCAGTAGGTTGCAATCGTCGATGCAGCCTGCACTTTCTCGCGGTTCACTATAAAGTGGAGGGGTGAATTGGTAAATTTACAAATAAAAGCATGGGGGGTTAAATTAGGTGATTTTAGGTATTTTAGGAATATTTGAACAATAAAAGACCCTCCTACACTTTAAATTCCAAATCAACACCTCTCTCTGACATTAGAACTCTCATGAACACCATTAGAGGTTTGGGGTTGCTCATATTTTACAAGATATGCTTACTTATAAATCGGACCATATTAGAGCTTGCCAGGAAGTACTTGGTACTACGATCATTGGGGGAAAATTACCTAATAGAAGAAGAAGAATTGGGATCAGCAGCTTAGGAAGATTTACCCAAGGATTCAAGCTAAGATTTTAAGGCTCTAATCTAAGGTATCTGAAGCTTATTTGTTAATGGATTCTTCCATTTATGAAACCCCTCTATTTTCCTTCAATTGTCTATTCAATGAACCCCAGGATTGTGATTGCATTGTGGGTAAGGATTGATTATGATCCCAATCTAGTGGGTAACATTCAATGATTTTATATGATGATTATGTATTGTTTTCATTGTATTTTCATGGTGAATTATGGGAATTCAATTTGAAGGTAATAATGGTGATTTTAGGCCATTAGAGGCTAGATGAATGTTTTATGTTAATCTTCATAATTTAATTGTATTCTATACTATTTGATCATGATTAAATTACCTAGATATGAATTGAACTAGGCTTAATTGATATAGGTTGGTCTTGACTTGTATAGATTGAATTGAACCTATGTGATCATGTATACCTAGAATTACCTTCTAATGAACTAATTAAATGAAGAAAGCATGAAATTTAACATTGATAATAATGAATTAAAGGCACTAATTATTTTTGGGTTGTTATGACATTGATGTTAGGGCTTTGCGGGAAAAATCACGATGAGGATGATTGTGATGACGTTTCCTTTGTCTTGTACACCTAGACATGAAAATGATTAGGAGAAGCAAGTTCACTCACATAGATGAACCCTCGATTGAAATCACAACCTAAAATGAATCAATACATGGTTTACTAATATTAGCTTGATGATGAGTTGTAGGGTCACTTCTTGTGTAATAGACTTAGTGAGAAAATACCAAGGTACAATAATTTGAGATGTAAATCTCATGATAGCTTGAGATGGTGGATCTCAAGATAGCTTGAGATGATAGGACTCAAGGGTAGCTTGGGATAGTAAATCTCAAGTAGGCTTGAGTTGAAATTATGATGGTAGCTTGAGGTGTTTAAATATCATGGACTCTTGGGTTAGATTACTTATGGTATCTTGAGGTGATGAATCTCATGCTAGCGCTAGGTGACGGAAGTAATTTTCTTATGTTTAGCTTCGTCATGTATTGCAAGGTTGCTTGATTATGGTAGCTTTGGAATCGTTGTTCTCATGTTAGTTTGGGATGGAGAAAGCAAGCTCTCCCTTTATTAGATTGATCTCGTGTTTTAAGGATACTTGATCATGTTAGCTTTACTTGGTTAGGCCAAAACAATTTCTTGGTAGCATTAGGGGAAAGCCATATACTCTCCTAAGATTTGCTTGATTTGCATGAAAGGTGCATTTAATGGAATAGATTGATATTAGTTTCTCATGGTAGCTTAGGGTTGAGGATTCATGCTACCCTATGATTAGATTGCATCTACATGATTGGTTTCATGGTGGTTGGGATGGTTGTATCCTTCCTTTAGTTAGCTTGGATAGTATGAAAAGAGATGCTTTATGAAACACTTCCCGAAAGAAGTGTAAGTTAACTATAAGGGGGGTTTTGTGAAACTAAATTATTTTAATATCTCTATGTAAAACAAGTAACAATATTAAAGCTTTGGTTTTATCAAGTTATGAGAGGAACTATGGTGTAAGTGTTCCCCATAGGTTCATAACGTCGTATTCCTGCTATAAAAATTCTTCACTAGTGTTTTGCATACAAAGTGATAAGTTAGGGATCTCTAAATCCTCAATACGACATTTAGAGAATTTCATCCCTTACCTTGATCCATCTACGTGTGTCTAAGGTACTAACCCTTACCTTTACTTCTTATTAAGTATCACCTTCGATGTATGGCTTAGTTATTACTTCGCACCAATAGAGCGTAGCCTATTAGATTGTATCCCATTAAATCTATGTTAATAATTCTTTACTTAATACTACCTCCTTGGTCCGGCAAGTAGCATCAAGTCTAGTTCTAACGCGTGTACTCGTTAAAAAGACTTCTAAGTGAAAGAATTATCAATACATGCAATAATCTATTTGTGAATTGTTACTAAGCTAGGTCTACTTTTTTAATCACCCGTGGTTTCCACAACCCGAGTTGTGGATTTAGCTACCCATGCATATAAGAACACAATTCATAGTTGTTAAAGAATAAAAGATGAACTTACTTTTACAATTCGAAGAAAATCCAGAAATTCAACTTTAAATAATAAGAAATCACTTGAAAACCAAATCTAGAAATTTGAATTAATGCTTAAGTTCCCAAACCCAATCTCCAATAACAAACTAAGAACAATAGTAATAGAATCCAACCCCAAAAATGAGTTTTTACACCATATTTACAAAAACATAGTCCTAAATTAAAAGGAATTAATATAAGGAAAGTTGTCCAAAAAATGAAGTTGTAATCGACAACCCCCATAGACACTCCGTCGATAAAATGAAGGAGCGTCAACTGCCTGTGTCAATCCAGACTTAGCATCTTTTTCATCGTTCAGCTGTCAACCTCTTTGAATCAATCGACGGACCAACAACATGGTACGTCGATGTATCTACAGTTCGTCAATGCCTTCCATTTTTTATACTTAGATTTTCTTGAATTTCAGGTACTGGGACCATCTCTGAACTTATTGATGATTAAACAACACGGTCCGTCGATCAATCAGCGAACCGTTGATCCTTCCTTAGCCCCATACTTGATCAGATTTCCTCGAGTTTCTTCAGATGCCTAACTATCAATCCACGGTCACCATCTACGGTCCATCAATGGAACGAAGGACCATCGATGGCCTTCATGGGTCACCTCTGCACTAAATCTCAGCTGCCTTATGTATTTTTCGGTTTGGACATCTTTCGTACAAAAACCAAGATAAAATATTGTTAAAAATAGTACAGAAATGCTCTAGACACGTACAAATCTTAAGGAAAAAGCATTGAAAGTACCGCGAAACCATGGTACATTAACACCCTGAACTTAAATTTGTTGTTTGTCCTCAAGCTATGCATTATGACTCAATACAACACTTTGTACAAAAGTATACTATTTTAAGCTTCCGTAATCACATGGCTATCAATCTCAACTTTTTCTTTACTTCAATGCATACTTCTACTCTTAGGTTTGATAGCTAACTCATGTGGATAAGACCATGACATAAACTCACCATGCACAAACACCTCTACTATTTTTCCTGTAACCAAGGTACCAACTTTCCAACATTGCAACTAGTGCGCTGACTTCAAAAGAATCCTCCTTTTAAGCACAGTGATTTTAACTTTGGGTACAAGGATCTTTATTTAACACTCAAGCACAAAAAAATTTACAACTAGCTTGTACTTGTCGACATAAGTTTTCCCTTAGTTTCACTACTTAAGTTCACCACATTAGACTCTAGGATCACGATACGACCTTCTGGTCTTGTAACGTAGGCTCAGGATTAGGTATGGTACATATGGGTACATTTTTGTGACTTTTTTCCCTCCTTCATAGTACGGGTAAGCGTCCTACCTCTTTCATTATCTCTTATGCCTTACTTTTTATTTTCTTTTCATCTTTACCTTACTTCCCCCTTTGTTCTTTGTGGAAGTGACTTTTACTTCTTTTTGTTCAACTCTTTTTTTCTTTCTTTTCTCTTTCTTTTTTTTGTTTTTCTTCTTTCATTCAATTAATAAACTGAGTCACCTCGATTGATCACTTCTTCTTTCCTTTTCCACATTACTCTTTTCATACCCACTTTTTGGGTCATCACTCATAATAGCCACCCTCAACTTATGGCTTTGCCATGAGTCGAGCTACACATTACCCAAGGATGGGTCAGGTCCAAGCGGGGTTATTTTCTGGATTAGCCACCCTCAACTTAGGCTTTTGACCTAAGTTGAGGTGCATATGTTAAAGGAAGGAACAGGCCAACACATTAAACCAGGGAAGGTGAGTTGGTGATGAAAAAAAAGGTCTATTATAGGCTCAAAATATTTGGATAAAAAAGTGATAACGATTTTATTTGGTTCACTTTATTTTAGGCTAGATGTTTGCTAATTCGAACAGGGTCCTATGATCCTTTCCTAGTCATCTAACACAAATTCTTTTGCACGACCAACCAGGCAAGTTCTAGCTAGGTACCAATAATGGAACAACCAAACTTCCTCAAACTCTCTTGAAACCGCATTACCCTATAAGATTGTCAAACACCTAGTTTGAGTGTTCGTTTGAGGGTCATGTAGTGGGTGAATATCTTTGTCATGATTAGAGCCAACACATTCAACTTCTTTATCCATATGCATGCAAGCATTTTATTAGGACAATATATCATTCATTCTTAGGCATCATGCTTCATAGTTTGAACAAGTTATGACATGTCGTTTCAACACTAAAGTTATCAGTCTCTTGCGGCAAAATAACACAGGCAAGAAAACCCCAAACAGAGGATCATGAGTTGGGCCACTCAGACTTAAACCTAACACTCAATTTCCATTTACCGCACCCCTCAAAAAATAGCATGTAATTGTCCACAATGCATAAAAAAGGACATGGTTATAGGTAAAGAAAATTTTAGGCGCATAGTGCCGATGATCAATAAGTAGGTGAGTACGGTTTCCCGGAACCCGCATCATCATCGCTAGTAGGGTCACTTTAAGTAGTGCCCACAACAATCTTTGCACCAACAGTGGTGCTTCTCTCAACAGAGGCAGATCTGGA
The DNA here is from genome assembly GCF_001406875.1 of Solanum pennellii. Taxonomy (NCBI): domain Eukaryota; kingdom Viridiplantae; phylum Streptophyta; class Magnoliopsida; order Solanales; family Solanaceae; genus Solanum; species Solanum pennellii. Next base: position 32,735,065 of record NC_028645.1, on the reverse strand, counting down.
ACTAGATGCCACAGCAGCTAACTCTCGAGCCATCATCTGACAGGTCTCTTCATCAATCAAAGAGGCTCTCCTCGCGGCCTCAAGGTCTGTCCGCTCCTTCTTCTTCACACTGGCATCCTCTCTCTCAGTGGTGCGTCTGGAACGGTGCCCCTTTGCACGAAAACATGGCTCAGGCGGTGGCTCAGTAAGGGTTGTCAATAAAGCAGGAAACACAGTGTCCAGCGCTTGCTCGAAGGGTGCAGTCTCGGGCTCAATCCCCCTCATCTCTAGAATGCTATCAACATCTGCACGCAAATTTTCTAGAGAATACTGAAGAGTAGTCAAGTCAATGGTTGGGGCTAGGCGTGCAACAACCCCCAGCCCAAATTCATGAAGGCGATGGCTAACCTCTTGCATCCTATGCTCTCTCTGCTGGGCTTCCCTCTTCTCAATCCGGTCCTCAGCCTCTGCATTTCAGCATCCAAGGCTGGATATGATGAAGAAGGGTGGCCATTTAGGCCTTAAACTTCTGGACCTTTGCTATCGGGACCAGTGCTGCAGATGGTGGGATAGACCGGATGGAATTGAGTGCTCTACTTGTGCTATGAGAGGACTCACTTGGGGTGGTGTCGGTGGGCTCTGAAGTGTCAGGATCATCCCCTTGGGATAACTATACCATAACCGCCAAATTCTCACTCAGAGGCTACAACTCAAATTTAGGCACTCTCTGTAGTGCCGCCACATTGGCCTCCTCCCTTATGAGACCTATATTAACAGTCCCGACCGTAGTGCGGAGGATACATGGTCCAAAATGGGCACTCTGACATCTCTGCATAAGTGGAAGATCATACAGGTGAATAGGTACGTAGTAGAGGTCTTAAATCCCTCTCATATATCACTGATATCAATAATCTCGTGAAGTCGATCTCCAACCCAGCCACTAAGTCATCTACCCATACCGCTCTATCCTATGTAATTATAGTATTTGCACCCATCGGGGATAGGCAGTGGCAGACCAACAGCCAGAAGAACTTGACAGTGAAACTGAGGTTGGTCTTGTTGATAAGGCCTCTTGGGTCTAACACCAAGTCTGCTTTCTCACCATCAATGAACAGGTGTTGTGGTAGCCACCTCTTAGAGTTCTCTCTCTGATCGACAATCCTCTGAAATTTGCCGCTCTTGACCATATCCCACATGCAATAAAACTCCGGTGTTAGGGGGATCGGAGTAATATCTGCGGAGGTTCCATACAAGAAACGGCAGATGGTGTCAGGAGAAATGTTTACCCAGCAACCCTGAACTAACACTGTGGTGAGTGGGTCCTATTTGGCGGGTCTCACCCACCTATCCAAAGAACCTCTGAGAGTCGCCACATATGAGACATAGAACTCTCGAACCATCTCCTCGTTATACGACCCCAGAATCTTAGCCATCCACTCGAGACTGTGTCGGAACATCAAGGAATGTGTGAAGGCTCATTGTAAGAACTCTCTACTCGACTGTCACCAATCGGGTCATAACCCCCTTTTCATTCAGAACCTTTGCGTCCCTGTAGATTTTATACTGACCATCTACGCTCCACTGATTTGGCTCCTCAGGAACTGGTGCGAGAACATCCTCTTGGGTGCTGAAGAAGACTCCAAACTATGGCCTCATAAAACGAGACTTGGCAGGCAGGTACCTTCGAGTGAGTGGCTCCAGGTGATCCGGAACGGGAGGCATTGGCCTCATTCGACATTGAAGAGTGGGCCGAATCTGAACTTGTTGCAGGTTCAGAACTAGACGGTCCTTCAAAACGCCAAGATAACCCAAACATTGTGCCGGTCAGTGTGTGCTCCTCATCAGACTAGGAGGTAGTGACTACGCCAGAAGCCTCCTTCTTGGGGGGTACCCCGAGTGGCTCCTCCAACTAGTGTAGGGGTGCGGGTGCCTCGGGCACATATTTAGGGTCTCGCTCATCATCGAAAGTGCCAATCATTTGATGCGATGGTGCCACGGACTTGGACTTTCCCCTAGAATAAATAATATCCAGTTTAGGGGTTATATGTACCTGTAAAGCAGTTGTTAGTCTCATAGAAATCGTACGACACACTCAAAACAAACAAAAAAGGGAAAGTAATCACAAAGCACATTCTAGTTCAGATCTGCAATATTGCTTGACGAGAACTATCGATGGCCCGTCGATGATTCAAAGGTCCATCTATAGTGTTCGTCGTTGTACACTTAAGAATTATTTAGATTCTTTATTAGACTGACCTCTCTGTTTGAAACGACAGACGTGCAGAATGGCCCGTTGATTAATCGGCGAACCGTAATCCACTTCCATCGTCTGACACTAAGAATAATTTTTAAATTTTCTCAAAACAGGGTAACAGTTCATAATGATGGACGTGTAGAACGGCCTCTCGATCAATCGACGGACCGTATTCCATTTTTGTCGTCTTAGTGTTAAACAATTTTAAGGTTGCCCAATCGACAGACCCCATCAACGGCCCGTCGATGGGGTCTCGTGCTGTTGGTTTGAGACAAATTTCAGGCCCTGTTTGAACTATCACATTTTGACACCTTTTAGACCCACACAAGTAAACACACAACAATAATTAAAAGACCATTTATTCATCCTTAGGGTTTTTATTTCTCAAGGTTCATGCTCGAATTCAAAGAAGCTACTAAAAACCTAAGTCAGAATGTCTATAAACTTACTTTAAACAAATTACACCATTACCCATTCACTATATATTTTTCTAAGGGACCTTTTAACCAATTTTTAACAAGCACAAGCATACAATTTCGTCCCTAAGTCAAGACCCACATTCTACTTTTCGTTTCCAACCGCGAATGAACGAGAATTCATTAAGCAAAGGGAATCAAAGTATCTGAAGATTGTAGTGGAGTGAATTGGTGGGTGATCTTTGCATCAACCTAGTGCCTGTCATTGAACACCGACTGGAGACCACAATAGGAACCAAGTGGAATTTGTGAACAAGAGGGTTTTGGGAATTTGGGAGAAGATGGAATTTGGGGGAATTTTATGAATTTTGAAGGGAGAAATATTGTGCTTTGATGACAAAGGAAGGAAATAATGGAAGAGAAACGGTAGGAAAAGAATTTGAAAAGATTTTGGAGGCTAATGAATGGTTTTTCTATTAATATTACATGTCGGGTCGGGTTGGGTCACTTGCTCTTTGGACTGACGAAACCCCATCGACAGTCTGTAAGTCAGTCGATGTATCGTCGATTGGACCGTCGATTTCAACAAGACTTTAGACAAAATTTCAAGACACACATGGGATGTACGGACCCCATCGATAGTCCTTCGATTGAAAGATGGCCCATCGATGGGGTCCGTAGATCTATGCACCAGACAATTTTATGCATAATTTTAGTTTTTGTCCCTTGACAATGAACACCCATTAAGCTATTCTTTTTTTGTTTTTCTGGACACTTTTGAGACACAGACCCTAAAATAATATCTAGCCAAAACAAAAAAAAATTATGAGGATGAGCAAAACAAAATGAAAAAAGAAAATGCAAGGACTCCTACGAAGAAAAGAAAACCTATTGTCGGCTAAAGGATACACCTTAGGTATCCTCCCATGAAGCGCTTGATTTAACATCGCGGCATGACGCAAGATCCTTGATTACTCAGACTTTATCAAGGTGATATGCCTCAACCACTTCATGGACACTCTCCGCATGCCCAAGGTAGATCTTAATCGTTCGCCCGTTGACAGTGAACTTTGCACCCTCCTTATTCTCCAACTCAACATCTCCTTGTCGAAACACTTTAATGATAAGGAATGGTCCTTTCCACTTCAACTTGAGTTTTTCGGGAAATAAGCTTAGCCTAGAGTTGAATAGAAGCACCAAATCCCCAACCAAAAATTCTCGCTGTTCAATCTTTTGGTCGTGTTACTTCTTCATCTTATCTTTGTAGATGGCTGAACTTTCATAGGATTTTAGGGAAAACTCATCAAGTTCATTTAACCCATTAAGTCTCTGTTCCACTATTTCATTCCAATCTATCTTCAGTTTCTTCATTGCCCACACAGATTTTAGCTCTAACTCAACTTGCAAGTGACAAGCCTTCCCATATACAAGTTGGTATGGAGACATAAATATGGGGGTCTCGTATGCTTTTACATAGGCCTAAAGAGCATCATCAAGCCTCCTTCACCAATCCGTTCTATTAGCATTTACCGTTATCGACAAAAATTGCTTGATCTCTCGATTGGATACCTCAACTTGCACACTAGTCTATGGCACTACACCATTTTCGGCCTACAGCAACACCACGTAAGTGTAGCCTAAACTAGCAAAAAGTGTGGCCTTTGATAAAAGGCTACACTTTTGGACATTCAGCAACACTTTTTAGGGGCTGCCCAAAAGAAGTGTAACCTTTGACATTAGGCAACACTTTTTAAATGTTTCCATCTTTGGCGACACTTATAAAGTGTAGCCAAATAGGTATAAGGGCACGCTTTGAAGACGTGCATTAGCAATACCTATTTTTGGTTAGACTACACTTAAAAGTGTTGCCTTTTCAGATTTATTGGTCACACATAAAAAGTGTTTTATTGGTCATCTATTGCAAGACTTTCAAAGTGTAACTTTTTATCTACCTAGAGCAACACTTACAAAGTGTAACTTCAACATTTATAAGCCTACGTGTAGCACAAATATATATAATATATTTACATACATACAAGTGACCTAAAACACAAAATGAACTAATTAATCATTAAATTGTAGCTATATATTTCAAATAAACTTCGAGAAATATTTCATGTACAACCAAAAGATAGTATGTGTTGTGTACATACCCATACTTATACATCAATATTCTAAATGTGTACACAATAAATCAAATATGTATTTAAACTTTTACAATAGTTCAAAAACTCTTCATCATCCACTTCAAATTTGATCACCTCCATTTCCCTACACAAATAAGATATTGGCAGTTATATAGAAGAGGTAAGAAGTTCAGATTGCAACAATATAGAGAGGCAAGAAATCCGGCAGTTACAGAAAATTAGATTGCATCTTTTGATGATCAAAGTAGATGCCTACTTGTCTTTTGATGTTCAAAGTAGATGATCTTCCCTTAGGTGTCTAGAATTCCAAATGAGTTCAACAACAATGAATAATTGCATTAGGGTTCAAACTTCATAAGAAAAAATATAAAATATTTGGTGTTATACAATAACCATGATGCACGCAAACTAACACGAACACTAAAGAAAAAAGGAATTAATGAGGAGACACAAACAATTAGATTCTCCTAATAATTATTTGTTTATTTGTTTGTAGTTATGGAAGCATGACTTCTACTAGGATGTCAAAAGTTATGGTTATAACAAGGATATTCTATATAATAAGAAAGAAAATAGACTTTACTGTTAGAAATTTTTATATATAGAAGCAGCAGTTACAGAAAACATTAACAACAAATCTGCAGATTGCAGATTCCATNATGATCACCTCCATTTCCCTACACAAACAAGATATTGGCAGTTATATAGAAGAGGTAAGAAGTTCAGATTGCAACAATATAGAGATGCAAGAAATCCAGCAGTTACAGAAAATTAGATTGCATCTTTTGATGTTCAAAGTAGATGTCTACTTGTCTTTTGCTGTTCAAAGTAGATGATCTTCCCTTAGGTGTCTAGAATTCCAAATGAGTTCAACAACAATGAATAATTGCATTAGGGTTCAAACTTCATAAGAAACAATATAAAATATTTGGTGTTATACAATAACCATGATGCACGCAAACTAACACGAACACTAAAGAAAAAAGGAATTAATGAGGAGACACAAACAATTAGATTCTCCTAATAATTATTTGTTTATTTGTTTGTAGTTATGGAAGCATGACTTCTACTAGGATGTCAAAAGTTATGGTTATAACATGGATATTCTATATAATAAGAAAGAAAATAGAGAGACAAGTCCAGATTGTAGATTACAGCAGCAGCAAAAATTAAAGAAATTTAGATTAGTTTCCTTGTGTAGTTAATATGTTCCACACGATCAAACAAGGAAACAAAATCTGACATAGCAAAACTACACTTCAACTAAACCAAACAAGCAAGATGAATACTGGTCAAGAGAAACAAAACCTTAGCTCAGTTCAAACCAAAGCCACTAACAATAAATTACCAATGATGAAATAGCAAAAACAATATATAAGTCAATAAGCAAGATCAAATAACTGTTATACATACCCTGTGCAAATACGTTTCTGAGTTCTTACGAAAATCATAATTGATAACAACGTTAACTGCTTGAATATCAATTCCTCTAGTAAACAAATCTGTTCCATCAAGAAAGAACACAAAATTAAGAAATTTAACAATTAATCAATTTGAAATTTCAGCTGTAACGGAAAGCGTGACGGACCGTCGTAGCCATGATGGTCCGTCCTGCATGTTCGTCATGAAGATCAGAGAAGTAGCAGAAGAAACTTGCAAGTATGGGACGACGGAGTCCACGACGGCCCGTCATGACCACGACGGATGACTACGATGGCCCGTCATGACCACGACGGCTCGTCATGACCACGACGGCCCGTCATGACCACGGCCCATCATGACCACGACGGCCTCTCATGACTACGACGGCCCGTCGCAAAGTCCACGGCGGCCCGTCGTGAGGTCCACGATGACTCATCGTGACCACGACGTCCTGTCGCGTTTTCCGTCGACCCAGCCGCGTTTTGACAGATTTCCAGCAAATAGAGTTACTATCTATACTTATGGACAAAACGACTGAATTAGCTAAAGTTACTATCTATACTTGAAAATGCAAATGACAAACCAAGCTTAATGTAAAATTGAGACCAATTTGATCAGGGTGAAGTATAAAATTGAGTTACCAAAATGCTTAATGTAATACCAATATCAAACATTTGACTTCACGTGAAGTTAGAAAAATTACCTTCCTCCCACTGCAAAATAAGTGATGCATATGGTTCAGTAATTGGCATGTGAACTGGGAGATCTGGAAACAAGCGATGGAGAGCATACGCTGCAACTCTGTTTTGTGCATCCTGAGCAAATCACAGTTCAAAAAAGAAGAGAACCATGTTTTAGAATCAAATCTCAAAACAAAAATCATAGCAAACTAAAAAAAAGTTAACAAGTGTTTTTAAAACAGAACTCTGCAAATTCCAGTAAATTAATTAGATCCCTGGTTCCCATAAAAACCAAGCTTACGTATGCCCATTTATACGTAATACAACTATAAACTAAACTCCCAAAATCAACAAAATTCGTCTCAACAACACAAGAACATAAAAACCCTAACATCAATTTTTGACTGACATACAAGCATATAAAAATCTGAAAGCTATAATTTAGACTTTTGAAGGTAAAATCTCTTACCTGATAAACTCTATTCCAACAACCTAAAGCTTTAAGACATGAGTCATGTTGATTTGTGAAGCATTTTCTTTCAATTTTCAAAAGGAAATCTGATGGAACAACAGTTTACCCAGAAATCTTTGAAGAAAATCGTCTTCTTCAGCTCTCCAATCTTGAACAACGAAGCTGAGAGGAAAATCGTCTTCTTCAGTTCATGTTCAGAGAAATCGCAGTGCTCTTTGATTTTTTTGCTGAAAATGGTGTTCTTCAGTTGAAGTTTAACATAAATGTGACGAATGGTGTTCTCCAATCTTGAACAACAGCTGATTTCTTCCGTTCTTCGATCCTTCCTCAGCTACCGCGAATGGTGTTCTACAGCTGAAAATGGAAGCTTCATCTGAAGTTTTAGAAAATGTGGCCTTTTTTTATTTCTTTAATGTTTTATTCTTTTTAATTTTTCTTTAATGTTCTATTTTTTTGGCCAAATAAAAATGGGAGGAAGATGAAATTTTAATGTTAAAATGTTGGAGGGAATATAAAATTTTGGTGAAAACACTAAGGCCACATTTTTAATGTGTTGTATTTTCAATTATAAAAATAACACACATTAAAAGTGTGTCCATTCATGTAAATAGTTGTTGCCAACTATAACAACACTTATAAAGTGTAGTTTATCCCATTAAAGAGTACACTTTAGAAGTGTTGCTAAAATTAATGTAGCTAAAAGTCAAAATCATTGGCTACACTTTAAAAGTGTTCCCAAAAGTACTTTAGGCAACACTTTATAAGCGTTGTCAAGATTTAGTGTTGCCGTAGACCTAAATGGTGTAGTGTGGATAATACGGAGTGTCCATATTATGGCGAACCCCATATTTCTCCATTAGCCCTTTGAACAACTTACCAAATCTAAAGAAGATGTTCTTTTTATAGAATGCAGTGACACTCTTCCTTTCATTGTTAGAAAGTGTTATAGCTTCAACTCATTCTGACACGTAGTCCACCACCACAAGTATATATTTCATCCCATGAGAACTCACAAAGGGGCCCATAAAATCAATTGCCCTGTACATCAAATAACTCAATCACTAGACTGGGATTTAAAGGGAGCTCTGTCCTTTTCAAAACTTATCCATCTCTTTGGAATCAATCACATGACATTGCAAACTCGTGCACATCTTAGTGAATTGTTGGCCAATATTACGCACATTGCAAAATCTTGTGTGCAGTCTAGATACCACTATGGTGACCACCCATAGGAGAGGAGTGGCATGTCTCGAAAACACTTAACATCTCAACCTCTAGGATGCAACGACGAACAAGCCCATCAGCACAACTCCGGTATAAGTAAGGCTAATCCCAAAATAACTTTTTCACATCATGCATGAACTTCTTCCTCTGATGGAAAGACAAGCCTGATGGGACTATATCACTAGAGAGATAATTCAAAAAGTCGGCAAACCATGGAATCGAATCATGGAAAGTGGCCAATACATGCTCATCAGGGAAGGTATTATAAATTTATGACTTTTCACCCAATTCTCACATAGCTTCATCCTCTAATCTGGACAAGTGATCAGCAACTTGATTTTCGGTCCCTTTTCTATCTTTCACCTAAAAATTTAAATCTTGCAATAGTAGCACCCATCTAATTAACCTTGGTTTCGCATCCTTTTTTGCCATCAAATACCTCAAAACGGAGTGGTCAGTATGCACAATAACGCTTATGCCAAGCAAATAGGAGCGAAATTTTTGAAAGCAAATACCACCGCTAAAAGCACTTGTTTAGTCACAATGTAGTTCTTTTGTGCTACATTTAGTTCCTTAATAACATGGGGTGAAGGATTTTATCCCTTCTTTTTCCCAATAACACACCAAGAGTAACCCCACTAGCATCACACATCACCTCAAATGGATTACTCTAGTCTGGGGAAAGAATTATAGGCGCAGACACCAACTTCTCCTTCAACCCTTTAAATGTATTTAAACAGGATTCATCAAAATAGAACTTACATTCCTTCTCAAGTAACTTGCACAGAGGATGTGCAATTTTTGAGAAATCCTTAATAAACCTGTAATAGAAGCTCGCATGCTCAAGAAAACTTCTCACACCTTTTACAGAGATGGGTGAAGGAAGTCGTTCTATAACCTCAACTTTGACTCAATCAACCTCTATCCCCTTCTATAAGATGCAATGGCCCAATACAATACCCTTGTTCACCATGAAGTGACATTTTTCCCAATTTAGAACAGGTTGCAATCTTCACATCTTTTGAGAACCTCGGCCAAGTGACTTAAACAAGGATCAAAAGAGTCGTCAACAACTGAAAAGTCATCCATAAACACCTCAATAGTGTCCTCCACCATATCGGAGAATATCGACATCATACATCTATGAAAAGTGGTCGGTGGATTGCACAACCGAAAACGCATCCTCTTTAATGTGAATGTCCCATAAGGGCAAGTAAAGGTTGTTTTATCTTGATCCTCTGGTGCAATTGAGATTTGATTGTAACCCGAATAACCATCAAGAAAACAATACCATCTTTTTCCTTCGAGTCTATCTAACATCTGATCGGTGAAGTGCATAGGGAAATGGTCCTTCTTAGTCCATGCATTCAACTTCAGGTAATCAATACAAACTCTCCATCCGGTCACCGCCTCATTGGAACAAGCTCATTCTTCTCATTAGGAACCATTGTCATTCCTCCCTTTTTGGGAACACACTGAATAGGGAATACCAAACGACTATCTACAATAGAATGTACGACTCCAGTATCCCACCACTTAATAATCTTTTTATTAACTACCCCTTGCATAGGTGGATTAAAACATCATTAGTACTCAATACTTGGCTTGTGATCAGGTGAGTTGGATTTTGTGTGAACAAATACCGGGTGAGATCCCAATAATGTCCGCAATAGTCCAACCAATGGCTCGTTTTAACCTCTTTAACACTTTTACAAAACACTCGACTTATTCCACATTCAAATCAGATGCAATGAATACCGGAAAATTTTTATCTCTTCAAAAGTATACATACTCTAATTTTGGGGCCTCCTCTATAGATGGTTTCACAGGTGGAGACTCGCGATGCTTCATATTTAACTCCAATTTCATTTGTTTAAACCAAAATTCACCTTGATCAAGTTCAGCAACAAACGACCCATACTCTTCAATACAATCGCCTGCTGCTAGTGCCTCAATACCAAGGCGGTCTTCGATTTATACCTCAGACGTACTCCTAATCCTGTAGGATATAGTAGATATCGTTCGGAGCTCACCACTGTGCTTCATGGACTTACAAATGTTGAAAGTTGCTTCTTCATTGTTTAATCTAAACTTCATCTGCCCTTTTTCCATGTCAACCAACGCGAGGCCAATAGCAAAGAAAGGACTCCCAAGAATAGTAGGAACCTCAAAATGCACCTCACAGTCAAGAATCACAAAATCAGTCGGAAATATAAATGACTCCACCTTCACTAATACATGATGAAGTATCCCAATAGGCCTCTTCACTGTTCGATTGGCCATCAGTAACTGCATCGCTGTGAGCTTTGGGTCACCCTAACCTATATTCTTATAAATAGAGAGAGGCATGAGATTTATGCTTGCACCGAGATCACATAGTACTTTAACAAAGTGTAACAAATCGATGGTATATGGAATTGTGAAAGCACCCGGGTTTTCTTTCTTTTGCACAAGAGAACATTTTAGCAATAGCACTAAAATGATGCAATCGGTCATCATCTTCAAATCTTACCCATCTCTTCTTTGTAACCATATCTTTCATGAACTTGGCATAACCAGACATTTGTTCAAGATCTTCTATCAAAGGTACATTGATGGAAAGTTGTTTCAACATAGTAATGAAATGCCGGTATTTACCATCCCCAGTCTTCTTCACCAATCTTAGCGGGAATGGTGGTGGTGGTCTAGGAACGGGGATCACCTTTTGGAGTATCTCTGCTTCGTTCACCGCTTTATCTACCAACTAACCATTAGCTTCAAATACCTCATCATCTTTACTCACCTCATCTTCTACTACAGACAGCATAGGTGGATCAATGGTTTGCTTACCCCCTCGAGTAGTGAACGTCATGAAATGTCCATCATTTTTTTTGATTTTAAATGGTATTCCTAGGAAGAGTACCCGGTTAACGTGGGTTCACAGTAGTAGACAATTGGGTAATTTGCAACTCAATATGCTTGATTGAGACTGCATGTGCATCCACCCTTTGCCCAATATTAGCCAAAGAACATCTCAACTCTTTGGTGTGCTCATCACTAGTATCAAACCTCCTTTTCATCTTTTTGTAACATATCTTCAAGTCGCGCCATACTACCTACACCATCCGTAGGAGCAACTTCCCGATTATGAGGCAGAACATATGACCCACTTCGATTGTTTCTGTTACCATAGTTACCCCAGTTAAAGTTCTTGTCACGGTTGTAGTTTACATATCGAACTTAATGGCCCTCTCTGTTGTAATTCCCATAGTTCCGACCTTGATTTCCTTGTCCTTGGCGCCAATTCTCCTGATTGGAGCCTTGGGCATTTGTTCGGAAACTCCTCATCTGCTCATGCACTACATAAGATTTCTCTTCATAGTAGTAGTCATTCGCTAGCGGTGGTGGTTTTGTCAAATAAATCACCGCATTTACTTTCTCTACAGCCACAGTGACAGGTTTCAACACAAACCCGAGCTCATTTCTCAATTGAGCCATCTCTGACGAATCTCATCTGTGGCCGGGTTGCATGTAGCTTGCACTGCAAAGGTATTTTATCCAGGGACCGACTTCCTAGTGCTCCAAGTCTTATTGTTGCGAGAGATTTTCTCCATCTTTACTGCGATCTATGAATACATGCACTCACCATAAGAACCACCCGCAATAGTATCAAGCACTGCCTTGTTAATATCATCTTGCCCCCGATAGAAGTACTCTTTCAACGACTTATCATCAATGAGGTTGTTTGGGACACTTCTTACAAATTAGGTGAATCTATCCCAAGAGCTACTCACTGATTCCCTAAGTAATGCCACAAAGTTATTCACACTATCTTTGTGGTTGAGCTTTTTAGACACAGGGTAGTACCGTGCTAGGAACACATCCATCAACTCATCCCATGTATAGATCAAATTATAGGGCGACTCAGTGAACCAAATTGTGGCGTCTCCCGTCAGTGAGAGAGGGAACACTCCTAGCGCGATGACATCCATGTCCAAGTCTATCCACCCTACACAAGTCTTACATACCGACCTCAGTTTGGCGATGTGAGAATGTGGATCCTCAGATTGTAGCCCCAAAAACAAACCTCTAGCAGTAAGCATCTACATCAATCTAGGTAAGACAAGTGGCCCACTAGAGTTAGTAATGTTATGTTTCCCCTATAGAACTCTTGAATGCGTAGGGCTGGAGGTTACCTCCTCAAAGCACCATCACAAGGGTTATCCACAATCACTTGATTCTGAGCATCAACCGGCGGAGGAAGCTGACAGTTGATACCATCACCTAGATTTGTAGGATTTTGTTGGTCATTCATTTTGCGGAGGGTACGGTTAAGTTCAGAATCGAATGGTATAATTGTTTCTCCTCGGCTCCGTGTACTTGGCATACATTAGAGCTAGACTTGAGGCGAAGAAAAACAAGAGAAAAAAAAGTAAAATTAGGACATTGTTGACTAAAATTCAGTAATTGTTATTAAAGTTAGTTGAAAAGCAACTTTCCTCGGCAGCAGCGCCAAAATTTGATAAACTGAAATTACACTTCCCTAAAGAAGTATAAGCAGTCGTATCAAGTAAAGAACCCAACTATTAGGTTTTGGTCAATCCCACGAGGAAAATGATTTAGACTTAACTTTAATGTACGATTACCTCTATTTAGTCAAGTCCTTTCTTAAAACTAGTAATTAATGGGTGGGTTTCGTGAAACAAAAGTGTTGTAATGTTGTGAAATCAAACAAGTAGCAATAGTGAATTATTAGGGTTTATCAAGTTGTGAGAAAAGCTAGGGTTTAAGTGTTCCCCATAGGTTATTAATGCCATAATCCTAGCTATAAGACATTCTTTCCTAGTGTTTTGCATGCAAAGTAATAAGTTATGTATCTGTAAATACTTGGTCCGGCATTAAGAGCATATCACCCTGTAGCTTCGTCCGGTTATGTGTGTCTACGTTACTGAACCTTACCTTTACTTCATATTAAGCATTATATTCGATGTACGGCTTAGTTATCACTTCGCACCAATCGAAACTACCCTATTATATAGTATCCACTAAATCTATGTCAATAATTCTTTTCCTATTAACTACCCCCTTGGTCCGGAAAGTAGCAATAAATCGAGTTCTAAAGCATGCACTCGTTAAAATGAATTCTAGATGAAAGAATTATCGATGCATGCTATAACCTATTTGAGATTTGTTATTTAGCAAGGTTTATTTTGTTAATCACCTATGGTTGCCAACACCCTAGTTGTGGATTTAGTTACCATTGCTTAGAAGAACACAATTCATAATTGATAAAGAATAAATCATGAACTTACTTTGACAAATTCAAAGAAAATCTAGAAATTCAACTTGAAATCACATAATGATCTTAAAAACCAAATAAAGATATTTGAATTAATTGCAAAGACAAATCTCCAAGAACAAAAGTATGAAATTAGTAATAGAATCCAACCCCAAAAATGAGGTTTTTCACCCTATTTATAATAAAAAAGATTCATAAAGTAAAAGGAGTTCAAATAAGGAAATTTTTTCCAAAACGCAGCTTCAATTGACGACCCTCACAGACGGTCCGTCGACTGCCTTCGTCTGTCCATACTTACCATTTTTTTTAATCCTTCACTTTGAATTTTCTCTGCTCAACACGGTCCGTCGATACACCTACAGTCCGTTGATGCTTCCCGTCGTTCCATACTTAGCTTTTCTTCAACATCGGGTACTGGGACATTCTCCGATCACATTGATGTTTTTCGAGGATGGTATGTCGATCAGTCAACGGACCGTCGATCCTTTCATAGCCCCAAAGTTAGTCGAAATTCCCCGAGTTGCTTCCAGATGCTTGAACCTCCAATTGACAGTCATCATCTACGGTCCATCGATGGGATGACAGGACGTCGATGGCTTCATGGGTCACCTCTGCACTAATTCTTCAGAGCCTTCTGCATTTTCGTTTTGGACAACTTTCTTGCAAAACAAAGACAAAACATATTAAATTTACTACAAAAAAGGCTCTACACACACCAATCTTAAGAAAAAAGCATTCGAAATACCGGGAAACCATGGTACATCAGCATCTAATTCACTTTCACTCTTTTTTCTAGAGATGGTTAATATGTTATACAATGGAGTAAGGCCTGTAGATCCTAGGATTAAACTAAACAGTGGTAAAGAGCCTATGTGGAATTCTTATCGCTGGTCTTACCCCCACTAATTTGGATGCAGTTCAATTCTTTATTAAAGGAAAAGTATGTGCCCCGTACATTGAGAGATCATAAGAAGGATACGTTCATGGCTTTTGAACATGGTGGTATGACTTTAGATGCTATGAGGTTTAGTTCCATGCCAATTCCAGATATTCTAGATAAGTGGTGATTACATAGAAGAAGATGATTAGTGTATTAGTCAAGTGATTGAGCCATGAATTAAAGGTATTATGTGTTCACATGAACTCTGCACAAAATTTTGTTAAAGAGGTGATATACTTTGTGAAGAAACTTGAGGGAGTTGGACGTGATGGGCAGGTCAAGGCTTTGTCTATGAAGCCCAATAGCATATCTAACTTCTATGGTTCGTACTCCGAGGTTCAGGTAGGCTGACATTAGCAGACTAACAATTCAATCAGCCATGCCCTCTTGTAAATGTAGTTACTCGGGAACTCCCCAACAATGTTTTATTCATAATAGCCAAGGAGCTGCACCTTCGTCGGGCAATAGGTTGTGTTTCGACCGCAGATGTTACAATTGTGCAGAACCTGTGCATAGGAAGAGCGATTATCCCATCCATGCATGTTTGACCCCCGTAGCAAAAAACAAGAGAATGGTACCCGCTAGTGATTTCATATATCCGGACACTACTTCCTGTTCAAGTGAAAATGATCATGAGTATTAATATAACCCAACCAAGTTTTGGAATCTTTCCTATAGGAATATGTTTTCAGAATTAGTCACCAAATTCAAACTAGTTAAAGTTAGTCATAGCTAAAAGGATTTTATATACATAATATCAATTTAGGGTTGACACAAATGTGGGATATTGAGGGTTTTTTTATTCAGTTATCAATTAAAATGGCAAATTACATAAAAATACAACATATAGAGATGTGATTCTTGGAATGTGAGAGGATTATTGGCTAAGGTAAACAACAGGGTAATTGCAAATAATGGTGAATAGTTGGAAATCAGTGAATAAGATAGACTTTTATGGGTATAAACTCTCTCTCGGACAGTTTACCCCGAATCAAATTGGTTTCTCTCAAACACCAATAAGCAACAATTAAGAACAACCTTCACTTTAGTCCATCCACTCTCTGGAGCTGAATGTGTGGAAAATTGTTTACGATTCACTCTCTCTATCTAAACCTATGACAACCCAACACCCACATACCATCGAATCTGTATTTTTAGTTTTCAAAAATCTCTCTCGAGCAAACAAAAATAACCAAGTTAAGATTGTCTTTGCAACTTCTACCTATTAAATTTAGCCACAATTACTGATGTACCGTGGTCACACGGCGTTTTCAATACATTTTGCTAAAGACTTCTGTGGCTCTAGAGCCTTTTTCTAATAGTTTTAACATGTTTTGTGTCTTATTTGCAGAAAAGATGTCCACGTTTAAAACACATAAGGCAACTAGAAAAAAATACAAATTCAGAACTACGAAGGGCATCAACGGTCTGTCTTTTCATCGACGAACCGTAGGTGGCGTACGTCGATAGGAAGTTCAGGCTAAGGGAGAATATCCGGGAAATCTGACCAAGTGTTGAACCACGGGTATAAACAACGGTATGTGGATTGATCGACGATCAATACTGGTGAACAATCGATTATTTTAGAGAAGGTTCGAGTACCTGACTTTTCAATATTCTATGTGTGGAACGACGGAGGAACACCAACGGACCATATGTGGATCAACGCATCGTACTGCTGGTCGTTCGTTTAATTTAGAAAAGGTGTTATCTAGTGAAGAAAAATAATTCCAACTATGGACTGGCGGAGGTAATCGACGGACTATCCATTGAATGAAGGTCCATCAGTGTAGTCATCGATTGAAGCCACATTTCTGGAAAAAAACATTCCTTATTCCAATTACTATTTATTTAGGAGTATGTTTTCTATAAATAGGGGATTAAAACCTCATTTTTGAGGTTAGTTACTATTATTATCGTTCTATTTTGTGTTGGATATTATTGGTTCAAAACTTTGGGCAATTAATCAATTTTCGGATTTGGTTTGAAGCTATTTTATTGCAATTTCAAGTTAAATTTCTGGGTTTCTTCTTATTGTTAAGTAAGTTCATGATTGAATTGTGATCTTGTTAGCATGGGTAACTAAATACACAACTAGGGTTGTGGGAACCATGGATAATTAACAAAATAATTCTAGCAACTAAGCAATTTTAAATAGTGTTTTTGCATGTATTGATAATTCTTTCACTTAGAAGTCTTTTTAACGAGTGCACCCGTTAGAACTCGCGTTGTTGCTACTTGCAAGACCAAGGAGGTAGGAATTTGAAAAGAATTATCAACATAGATTTAGTGTGATAATATCTAATAGGCTAGCATTGATTGGTGCGAAGTACTAAGCCATACATTTGTTATAATGTATAATATGAGGTAAAGGTAAGGGTTAGTAGCTTATACACACGTTGCCGGACCAAGGTACGGGGTGAAATTTTCTAGATGCCGGATCAAGGGTTTAGAGAGGCATAATTTGCCATTTTACATGCAAAATAGTAGGAAAGAGTTGCTATTGCTAGGAATATGACATTAAGAACCTGTGGGGAACACAAACACCCTAGTTATTCTCATAACTTGATAAAAACTAAACATTTACTTTTGTCTACTTGTTAATTTAGATTGTTTAGTATAATTTGGTTCGTAAACCCCTCCTTTTAAGTACTTTCTTTCTGAAAGACATTGGCTAAATAGATGTAATTGTGAATAAAGTTAAGTCTAGACCATTTTATTCATTGGATCAACCCCAACCTACTAGTTTGTTTCTATTCTTGATTACGACTGCTTATACTTTTTTAGGGAGGTGGAATTTCAGCATATCAAATTTTTGCGCCGCTGCCAGGGAATCTGACTTTAAGATTAACTTTAGTTACATTATTGAAATTTACTCAACGATTTCCTGACCTCCACCACCATTACCTCAAGGACTAGTAAAGAAGAATGAAGATGGCAAATAGCGGCAATATATCACTATGTTGAAACAACTTTCCATCAATGTTCCTTTGATAGAAGATTTGAAACAAATGCCAAGTTATGCTAAGTTCATGAAGGACATGGTGACAAAGAACAGATCCGTGAGTTTTGAAGAAGATGACAGAATGCAGCATTGTTGTGCTATTGCTACAAGTTCTTTTGTGCAGAAGCTAGGAGATTCGGGTGCCTTCCCTATTCCATGAACGATTGGGTTGCTACACTTTGCTAAAACACTAGGTGATCTTGGTTCGAGCATAAATCCCATGAATCTATCCATTTTATGAAGTTAGTCTTGGGTGACCCAAATCCTACTACAATGTGGTTACGGATGGCTAATCGAATTGTTAAGAGGCCCATTGGTATACTCCATGATGTGTTTGTAAAAGTGGAGTCATTCATATTTCTGATCGATTTGTTGATTTTTGACTATGAGGTCCCCATTATTCTAGGAAGACCATTCCTGGCCATAGCGCGTGCTTTAGTCGACATGGAAAAGGGGCAGATGAAATTTAGGTTAAACAATAAAGAAGCAACTTTCAATATATGTAAGTCCATGAAGAAGAGTGGTGAGATCCAAACTGTATCTGCTATATACTATAGGGTTGAAAGTGTATCTGAGGTGCAAATTGAAGAGCGACTAGGTTTAAAGGCATTAGCGGCAGTTATCATGACTATTGATAGTGATGGTATTGAACAGTATGGGTCTTTGGTAGTTGCACTTTAACAAAATGAATGTCGGTCAAAGTCGAAGTAATTAGAGTTTGATATGAAACATCGCGAGTCTCCACCCACGAAATCATCTATTTAGGAAGCCCCAAAATTGGAGCTTAAGGCTCTACCACCTCATTTGAGGTATGTGTTCTTGGGTAGAAATGACACTTTTCCGGTGATAATTGCAGAACAGGTGGAGTGCTTAGTGGTAGTATTGAAGAGTTTCAAACGATAAATTGGTTGGACTATTGCGGACATTATTTGATTCCACCTAGTATTTGCTCCCACAAAATCCAACTCATGCCCGATCACAAACCAAGTATTGAGCACCAAAGAAGGTTGAATCCGCCTATGCAAGAGGTAGTGAAAAACGAGATCATCAAGTGGTTTGATTCTTTAGTCATCTATCCTATTGCGGAAATTAGTTGGGTGTGTCATGTTCAATGTGTGCCTAAAAGGGTGGGATGATAGTGGTACCTAATGAGAGGAACGAGCTTGTTCAAATGCTGATAGTGATCGGATGGAGAGTTCTTATGGACTACAGGAAGTTGAATGCATGGATAGAAAAGCACTATTTTACCATTCCCTTCATGGATAAGATGCTAGATAGACTTTATGAAAATGGGTGGTATTGATTTCTTGATGGCTATGCGGGATACAATAAAATCTCTATCGCGTCAGAAGATCAAGACAAAAACACCTTCAGTTGCCCCTATGGGAATTTTACCGTTTAAAGATGTGAGGACTGTAATTTGGTGCTAAATTCGGAGAAGTGACACTTTATGGTAAAATAAAGCATTTTTTTGGTCATCATATCTCAGAAAAAGGGGATAGAGGTTGGTCGAGCTAAAATGAAAGTAATAGAGAAGTTTCGTCCACCCATCTCTGTCAAGGGTGTGAGCGGTTTTATAGAGCATGCTAGTTTTTATAGGAGGTTTATTAAGGATTTTTCGAAAATTGCACATCTTTGTGCAAACTGCTTGAGAAGAAAAGTAATTTATATTTCTATAAATCTTGTTTGAAGGCATTTGGAGAGTAACAAGACAAGTTGGTGTCTGCACCCATTATTATTTCACCATATTGGAGTGAGCCATTTGAAGTGATGTGTGATGCGAGTGGGGTTGGACTTGGAATGGTATTGGGACAGGAAAGGGATAAAATCCTTCACACCATCTACTATGCGAGTAAAGCCATGAATAAAGCTTAAAACAAATGCACAATAACTGAACATGAACTTCTTGCAGTTGTATTTGCTTTAGAGAAATTTTGGTCCTATTTGCTTGACACGAGGGTCATAGCGCATTGTGATCAATCTGCCTTGAGGTACTTGATGACGAAGAAGGATGCAAAGCCAAGGTTGATCAGATGGGTACTATTGCTGCAAGAGTTTGATTTTGAGGGAAAAGATGGAAAGGGGACTGAGAATCAACTTGTCGGCCACTTGTCTAGATTAGAGGATAGAGGCTATGCGTGAATTAAAAGAAGAGGCTGAAATTAATGATTCATTCCCACATGAACATGTATTGGTCGCTTCTCATGATTTGATCCCATGGTTCGCAGATGTAGCGAATTATCTGGCATGTGATGTAGTTCCATCAGACATGACCTTCTACAAGAGGAAAAAAATTATGCATGATGTGAAAAAGTTCTTTTAGGACGAGCCTTACTTATATCGGAGTTGTACCGAAGGGATTATTAACCGTTGTGTGCCTGAGGCGAGATGTTTAGAGGTTCTCTAGACAGGCGTGCAAGACCTGCCAAATAGGACCCTCTAACCTAAATATTAGTACGGGGCTACTGGGTTGAAATATCTGAGTCTGCCATTCGCTGTTTTTGATACGGCCCCACCCTATCCCATAAAGGACTCCTAACACTATAGAGTTTGACTACAGGTGGAAGATTGTACAGAGTTGAAAGTTCGGTCGGAGTGTTACATATCGTGAGTCGACAAAGAAATGGCTGGCTCAATATCTAGCGACCGATTAAGAGAGCACAGATTGGGTGATAGATCCCCGAGGGCTGATGAATAAGGCGTCCCTTAATTTTGTATCCATGTTCTTGTAGTTTCTGGTCCGACACACGTTATCGCTCATGTTAGATTATAATGTGGTCACATGGGATAGGGCGGCGCTAGTAGCAGCTTGGTAGCAGGACCGGAGATAGACTTTGCACGGGTGCTGATATCGGTGATTTATGAGAGGGCCTTCAAGACCTCTACCACCCCTTTGCATGTCATATTTTTCAGCAGTGTAGGAACGTTGGTGTACCAATTTTGCACAATGATAAATTCTATAGTCTGGCGGGGACAATTGATATAGGCTTCATTATAGATGAGGCTGACGTAGCAGCGCAGCATAGAGGCCCCAAGATCGAGATGCCTTCATTGATCGAGATGTTTAGCAGACACTGTGGGGCCTACCCAAGGGGCTGACCTTGATTCACCAGAGAAAGGTGATCCCACTTCGGCTTCTTCTTCCCAAGCAGCCAGCAGGGCCCCCAACTTCTCCCGATCTAAGCCCACATCCGCAGCACTAGTCCCTCTGACTTGGGTCTAGATGTTTGAGGCCAAGATGTCCACCCTGCTTCACCACATGAAACCTTGGATTTAGAAATCTATTGTTGAGGCTGAGGACCGTATCGAGAAGCGGGTGGCCAAGAAGGACGAGCAGATGATTCAGGCAGTCCACGAACGACTCGATGCCTTTGAGATATGGGTTTTAGCACGACCATCCCCCACCACTGACCTCACTAACATTGGACTGAGATGTCCAGGCTGCGAGCCGACTCACATTTCATTTTTTAAATGAGGGCTACTTTGACAGAGACTTCTCGCTCGGAGTTCGCAAAGGACTCGGTGCTCGATGCTTTGTTCAATATCCATGATAAGCCACCGACTGACAAGCTTGTGCGTACCAAGAGGCTCCTCTCCAGCCACACCACTGAGGCCAGTGATGAGGCCCTTGATAGACAGATAGAGAGGAAAGAGATGGAGCTGGTTAAGCAGGCTTCCTTGGTAGATGAAGAGCTATGTCAGAGGAGGGCACAAGAGATGGATATTGGGGAATCCAATTCTTTACAAGTGATTCATCATGGGAGCACTATTATTGGTTAGGAGGTTGTTGTTGACACTACTTAGAATGACCCAATTGTTAATCTTGTGGGCTTTGGGAAACCGGACCCACCCACATGTTTATAGTTTCTTGGTGCTATGCGCCACAAGTTTTCTTCACCAATCACCTTATTCTTTTATTTTTATTGCATTGGGGACAATTGCAAGTTTTTTGGTGGTGGTGGGGTAAATGGAAAGTGAGTGGTAGGGTGAAGTCTGAGTAACCCAACTGAAAATCCCTTTTTGGGGTTTTCTTGTTTGTGTTCTTTTTCCCAAAGATACTATTTATTTTTTTGTTGAACCGGCGCGTCATAGTTTGTACAAGTATCAAAGCATTAAAAATGAAGCATGATTGCTAACCGAATGATACCCCGTCCTGGATAGTGCATGCATGTATAGGTGAAAATAGTTTCAATGTGTTGGCTCTAAGCATGACATAAATAGGCGACCACTGCATGAAGTTCAACTAACACCTGAACTGGGAAAGCTGATAATCTGATAGTGTAATGATGGTCTAAGAAAGTGTGAGGATATTTGAATGTCTAACAGTTGGTACCTAACCAGAACTTTCCTGGTTTTTCCTGCGAAAGAAATCCGTGTAAGAAGCTAGGAAGTGACCATAGGCCCTTGTTCAAAATAGACAATATCTAGCCTAAAAGAGGGTATCAGAATGAAAGAATTGTCCCTTTTGATCCAAATATGTTGAGCCTATGATAGGCTGAATTTTTTTCTCACCAACTCCATTCCTAGGGTCTAATGTTTTTGGGACCATTCCCTCCTTGGACATGTGCACCTCAACTTAGGGCAAAAGCCTAAGTTGAAGGTGGCTTATCTAGTAATTGACCTTGTCTTTGCCCTTCCCCGACTTCGGGTATTCTGCACCTTGACTTGTCGACAAACCATGAGTTGAGGGTGGATATTATGAGTAAGAACTGAAAATAGGTATGGAAAGAGTTGGATGTTGAAATAAAAGAAAAGCTTAAGTGAGTAAAGCATGTGATTTTGAAAACTTATCAATTGATTGAAAAACAAAAGAAAAATAAAAGACAAAAAAAGAAGAGAGTTTTAACAGAAAAAGATGCAGAAATAAGTAAAAGTCACATCCGAAAAGGGAGCAAAGCAAAGAAGTAAGGAAAGAAAAATAGGGTATCAAGAGGCAATGAAAAGAGGTAGAAATCTTAGCGGTAATGTCAAGGATTGCAAAAGTCACTAAAAATGTACCCATATGTTCCACACCTTACCCTGTGATATATCGTTGATTTACGATACTTCCAATGCTTTTTCCTTAAGTTTAGTGTGTGTCTAAGGCCATTTTGTAGTATTTTTAATGTGTTTTTCTCTATGTTTACAGGAAAACTGTCTAGAATGAAATGGTGAAGGCTGTGCTAAAATCTGTTGGAGTGATGACCAATAAAGCGATAAACGGTCCGTCGACCGTGTGACGGTCCGTAGGTGATGATTGTTGACTGAAGGTCCAACCAGCTGAGATCAAATTGGGGAAATCAGACAAAATGTGGGGCTACAGAAGGAGCAACGATCAGTCGATCCATTGACGGACGGTCATGGCTGACTGTTGGTGGTAATAGAATGTAATCACAGTACCCAACTTGAAAAAACCACTAAATATGGAGGAACGGAGGCCATCGACGGATCGTACTTCCACTGAAGGACCGTGATCTTGGTCCGTCGATGGTACCAGAAAGTGTTGAAATATGGAAGCTGAAAAAGCCACCAAGTATGGAGGAACGGAGGCCATCGACGGACCGTGTTGTTGGTCCATCGATGGTAAAATAAAGTGTTGAAAAATGGAAGCTGAAAAGGATTTGAAGTATGGACCGACGGAAGTTGTCGACTGTCCGTCGATGGAACGACGAACCGTCAGTAGGGTCGTCGACGGCAGACGCGTTTTGAACAGATTTTTTTCCTTAAATAGAACTCCTTTTTATTTTAGGACTTTAAATAGGACTAAAAACCTCATTTTTTGGGGTTAGACGCTGTACGATTTTTCAGATTTGTATTATTGGGAGAAAAACATTGGTTTTTGGGAAACACTTGAATTTTCCGGAATCGTTTCTTTCAATATTTTAGTGAATTCAAGTGATATTTCAGGGTTTTCTTAAAAACTTGTTAAAGTAAGTAGATGATTTCTTTTTTAACTATTATGAATTATGTAATTCTTAGCATGGGTAACTAAATCCACAACTAGTGTTGTGGGAACCATGGGTAATTAACAAGGTAAAACTAGCTAAATAACAATTCTAGAATAGGGTCTTGCATGTATTGATAATTCTTTCACTGAGAAGTCTTTTTAACGAGTGCACGCGTTAGAAGTTGCCCTATTTCTACTTGCCGGACCAAGGAGGTAGTTGATAGGAAAAGAATTATCAACATAGATTTAGTATACACTATCTAATAGGCTAGTTTCAATTTGTGCAAAGTAGTAACTTAGCCATACATATGAATATGATGCTTAATATGAGGTAAAGATAGATTTAGTAAAGTAGACACACGTAGCCAGACCAAGGTACGGAGTGAGATTCTCTAGTTGCCAGACCAAGGAATTAGGGATACATAACTTACCACTTTGCATTCAAGATACTAGGAAAGGATTGTTATAGTTAAGATTGCTGCATTACGAACCTATGGGGAACACTTACACCCTAGTTTCTCTCATCACTTGATATACACTAAAGTTAAAATTTTCTATCTGTCTTATTTAGAAATAATTAAACATTTTTGGTTACACAACCCCCCCCCCCTTCATTAATTGTTTTTGGCAAGGACTTTACTAAATACACGTAATCGTAGATTGAAGTTAAGTCCAAACCATTTTCCTCGTGGGATCGACCCCAACCTAGCAATTGGGTTCTTTACTTTATACGACCGCTTATACTTCTTTAGGGAAGTATAATTTGACCATATAAAATTTTGGCGCCGTTGCCGGGGAAAGTGGCTTTTAAATTAAGTTTAAGCACATTACCAAATTTTAGTCAACAATTTCCTTATTTTACTTTTTCTTTTTTTGTTTTTGTCTCTCACATATCTAGCATTAGTGTATGACAAGTACACGGAGTCAAGGAGAATCAATATTTACACTTGATCCGGAACTAAACCACACACTTCGCAGAATGAATATTCAAAACAATCTTGCTCATATCAATGATGATATCAGCCCTCAACTTCCACCATCGGTTGATGCTCATAATCGAGTAATTATTGATAACCCTGGTGAAGGTAATTCGAGGAGGCAAGCTCGTGCCCCACGTCCGCAAGAGTACTATAAGGGAAATGTTAACATCACTGACTCAGATGGGGCACTTGTCCGACTTTTTCTACCACATGGTCATAATTTCGTGGTAACTAGTAGCTTCATGCAGATGTTCACCGCTAGAGTTTTGTTTTTGGGTCTACCATCTGAGGATCCACATGCTCACATAGCCAAACTAAGGTCGGTGTACAAGAGTTGTGTAGGGAGGCCAGTCTTAAACATAGATGTAATTGGATTAAGGGTGTTCTTTCTCTCACTGACGAGGTAGGCCGCAATTTGGTTTACTAAGTTTCCCTAAAATTCAATATATACTTGGGAGCAATTGAGGATGTGTTCCTAGCAAGGTATTACCCAGTTTCTAAAAAGCTAAACCACAAAAATAGGGTGAACAACTTTGTGGCATTACAAGGGGAGTCAATAAACAGTTCTTGGGATAGGATCACCTCATTCTTAAGAAGTGTCCTAAACCACCGCATTGAAGATCAGTCACTGAAAGAGTACATCTATCGGGGGCAAGATGATAATAATAAAGCATTGCTTGATACGATTTTGGGTGGTTTATATGGGGAGTGTACTTATGCAGAGATCGCTGAGAAGTTAGAGAAAATCTCCCGAAATATTAAAGCATGGAGCACTAGGAAGTCAGATATTGGGAGAAACACTTTTTCAGTGCAAGCTTCACACAACCCAGCGGGAGATCAGGTTCGTGAAGAGATGTCTCAAATGAGAACAGAGCTTGGGTTGGTGTTAAAACATGTCATTTGGGGTGCAAAAAAGGTGAATGCGATAAACTATTTGGATAAACCACCACCACCCGTTGATGAGTACTACTATGAAGAAGATTCTTATGCAGTAAATGAGCACACAGCGGGTTTCGAATGAACACCCAAGGCTCCAATCAGGAGAATTCGCACCAACGTCAGGGAAATCAAGGTCGAATCTTTGGGTTTTCAACTGAGAGGGTCACTATGTTCGAGATGGCAACTACAACTGCGACAACAACTTCAATCGGGGTAACTATGGTAACAAAAACGATCGAAGTGGGTGCTATGTTTCACTTCAAAATCGGGAAGTTTCTCCTAGGGGTGGTGGATGTAGTATGGCGCGAGTTGAGGATATGTTGCATAATATGAGGAGGAGGTTTGATGCTAGTGATGAGCACGCCAAAGAGTTGAGAGGTTATTTAGCAAATATTGGGAAAAAGTTTGCTGCACATGCAATCTAAATCAAGCATCTTGAGTTGCAAATGACCCAATTGTCTTCTACAGTGAACCCACACACACCGTGTACTCTTCCTAGCAATACTGTCCAGAATCCTAAAAATGATGGACATTGTATTGCATTCACTACTCGAGGGGGTAAGCAGACAATGGATTCACCTATGCCGTCTAGCGTCAAAGATGAGAAGAGATGATAAAGTAGAGGAAGTTAGTCTTGAGTTTTTAGATAAATTTTGGAAAGAAGCTGAGACACCCCAAAAATGACTCGCATTATTATACCACCACCTCCATTTTGCAAAGATTTATGAAAAAGACCAAGGATGGTAAATACCAGCGTTTTATTACTATGTTGAAACAGTTCCCATCAATGTCCCTTTGATAGAAGCTCTTGAACAAATGCTCAGTTATGTCAAGTTCATGAAAGATATGGTCACTAAGAAGAGATCCGTTAGTTTTGAGGATGATGATCGGATGCAACACTGTAGTGCTATTGCTACAAGAACTCTTGTGCAAAAGAAAAATGATCCGGGTTCTTTCACTATTCCATGTACAATCGGGTTGTTACGCTTTGCTAAAGAATTATGTGATCTTGGGGCAAGCATAAATCTCATGCCTCTCTCTATTTACAAGAAGTTGGGTTTGGGTGACCGAAAGCCCACTGCGATGCGGCTTTTAATGGCTGATCGAACGGTGAAGAGACCTATTGGATACTCCATGATGTGCTAGTAAAAGTGGAGTCATTTATTTTTCCAGCTGATTTTGTGATTCTTTATTGTGAGATGGACATTGAGGTGCTTATTATTCTTGGGAGGCTGTTCCTTGCTACTGGTCGTACCTTAGTTGATATGGACAAAGGGCAGATGAAGTTTCGGTTGAACAATGAAGAACGACTTTCAACATTTGTAGGTCCATGAGGCAGAGTGGCGTGCTCCAATCGGTATCTGCGATATCCTACAAGGTTGCGAGTTTGTCCGAGGTACAAACAGAAGAGTGTCTTCGTGTTAAGGCACTAGCGGTAGTGATCATGAATTTTGAGAGTGATTATATTGAATAGTATGGGTCATTGGTTGCAGTACTTGATCGAGGTGATGTTCAGTTCAAACCAAAGAAATTGGATTTAGATATGAAGAATCGCAGGTCTCCACCCGCGAAACCATCTATTGAGGAGGCTCCAAAATTGGAGCTTAAGGCTCTACCACCTCATCTGAGGTATGTATTCTTAGGGAAAGGTGAACCTTGCCTACAATTATTGCATCAAATTTGAATATGCAACAAGTAGAGTGTCTGGTTGAAGTGTTGAAGAGGTTCAAGAGAGCTATTGGGTGGACTATTGCGTATATTATTGGGATCCCTCCAGGTATTTGTTCAAATAAAATCCAACTCATACCCGATCATAATCCCAATATTGACCACCAAAGACATTTAAATCCTCCTATGCAAGACGTAGTGAATCGGGAAATTATTAAGTGGTTGGATGCTGGAGTCATATATCCGATCGCTGATATTAGTTGGGTATGCCCTGTTCAGTGTGTGCCTAAGAAAGGGGGAATGACTATGGTCCCTAATGATAAAAATGAGCTTGTTCCAATGAGGCCGGTGACGAATGGAGAGTGTGTATGGATTACCGGAAATTGAATGCATGGACTAAGAAGGACCATTTTCTTATGCCCTTCATGGATCAGATATTGGATAGGCTTGCAGGAAAGGGGTCGTATTACTTTTATGATGGTTATTCAGGTTACAAACAAATCTCTATTGCACCAGAAGATCAAGAGAAAACCATTTTTACTTGTCCTTATGGAACTTTCGCGTTTAAGAGGATACCCTTAGGGTTTTGTAATGCACCAGCTACTTTTTTCAGAGATGTATGATGTCCATATTCTCTGATACTGTGGAGGACACCATTGAGGTATTTATGGATGATTTTTCTGTAGTTGGTGACTCGTTTGATCATTGTTTGAATCACTTGTGCGAATTTCTCAAAATATGTGAAGGTTGCAACCTTGTTCTAAATTGGAAAAAAATTGGAAAAAATGTCACTTTATGGTGAAAGAGGGTATTGTATTGGGCCATCGCATCTCAGATAAGGGTATAGAGGTTGATCGAGCTAAAGTCGAGGTGATAGAGAGACTTCCTCAACTCATATCGGTAAAAGGTGCGAGGAGTTTCCTTGGGCATGCGGGTTTCTACCAGAGGTTCATCAAGGATTTATCAAAAATTGCACATCCTCTGTGCAAGTTACTTGAGAAAGAGTGTAAATTTTATTGTGATGAATCCTGTCTTAAAGCATTTGGAGAGTTGAAGGAGAAGTTGGTGTCGCGCCCATTATTATTTCTCCGGATTGGAGCAAACCATTTGAGGTTATGTGTGATGCTAGTGGGGTTGCTCTTGGTGTAGTATTGGGACAAAGAAGAGATAAAATCCGTCACCCCATTTATTATGCAGCAAGGCCCTTAATGAAGCTTAGAAGAATGATACTGTTACTGAACAAGAGCTTCTTGCAGTGGTATTTGCCTTCGAAAAATTCTGCTCCTATTTGCTTGGCACGAAAGCTATAGTGCATACTAATCATTATGCCTTGAGATATTTGATGGCAAAGAAGGGTGCAAAACTGAGGTTGATTAGATGGGTATTACTGCTGTAAGAGTTTGACTTTGAAGTGATAGACAGAAAACGGACCGAAAATCAAGTTGCCGGTCACTTGTCCAGATTAGAGGATGAATCTATGAGAGAATTCGGTGAAAAGGCTAAAATTGATGATATTTTCCCTGATGAGCATGTATTCGGCGCATCTTAAAACTTGATTCCATGGTTCGCCGATTTTGTGAATTACTTGGCTAGTGATATTATCCCATCGGACTTGTCCTTTCATCAAAGGAAAAAGTTCATGCATGATGTGAAAAAGTTCTTTTGGGATGATCCATATTTATATAGGAGTTGTTCTAATGGTCTTATTCGCCGGTGTGTGCCGGAAGTTGAGATGTTGAGTGTTTTGGAGGCATATCACTCCTCGCCTGTTGGTGGGCATCATAGTGGTATGATAAATGCCCATATAATCTTTCAATGTGGATACTATTGGAAAACCATCCACCAAGATGCTCATGAGTTCGCCAAGGCATGTGATAGGTGTCAAAGAGATGGAGGTATTACTATAAGGCAAGAGCTCCCTTTAAATCACATTCTTATAATTGAGTTGTTTGATGTTTAAGCATTGACTTTATGGACCCTTTTGTGAGTTCTCATGGGATGAAGTATATTCTTGTGGCGGTTGATTATGGGCCAAAATGGGTGGAGGCCATAGCACTTGCAAATAATGAAGGAAAGAGTGTCACCGCATTCTTGAAAAAGAACATATTTTCCAGATTTGGCACCCCAAGGGTCGTTATTAGTGTTGGGGGATCCCACTTTTGCAACAAGTTGTTCAAAGGGTTATTGGAGAAATATGGGGTTCGCCACATTATGTCCACTCCTTCCCATCCTCAGACTAGTGGACAAGTTGAGGTTTAAAAGAGAGAAGTTAAGAAGATTCTGGCGAAAACGGTGAATGCGAGTAGAATTCATTGGTCAAGGAGAATAGATGATGCTCTTTGGTCCTACCGGACACCACGCAAGACTCTCATAGGTATGTCTTAATACAAACTTGTATATGGGAAGGTTTGTCTCTTACAGGTTGAGTTAGAGAATAAGTCCATGTGGGCAATGAAGAAACTGAAGATGGATTGGAATGAAGCAGCGGAACAGAGGTTGAATGGGTTCAATGAGCTTGATGAGTTTAGCTTGAAGGCATATGAAAGTTCATCCCTCTACAAAGAAAAGATGAAGAAGTACCATGACCAAAAAATTGAGAAGCGCGACTTTGTGGTTGGGGATTTTGTGCTTTTGTTCAACTCTAGGTTGCGCTTGTTTCCGAGCAAACTCAAGTACAAATGGAATGGCCCATTCTTGATCACTCAAGTATTTCCTCATGGTGCGGTTGAGTTGGAGATCAAGGAGGGTGTAAGGTTCAAGGTGAACGGACAAAGAATCAAAATCTACCTAGGGCATGCGGAAAATGCGAATGAAGTGGTTGAGGCATACCATCTTGACAAAGTCTAAGTAATCAAGAGTCTAGCGTCGTGCCGCGACATTAAATCAAGCATTTATTGGGAGGCAACCAAATATGTATCCTCTAGCCAAAAATAGGTTTTTCTTGATTTTCTAGGAGTAGTGCAATATTTTGGTTTTTTTTTACTTAATATCATGTACGCATTTTCTTTAACTTTCTTTTTTAAGTGTTTGCTAGAGAGTAGACTAGGGTCCGAGTCTAAAACATGTCTTGAAAACATAAAAAGATTAGCTTATTGGGTGTTCAATGTGCAGGGACGAAATCACCAAAAATTTGCAGAAATTGGTCTGGTGCACTGATTGACGGACCAACCGACGGACCGTCATCCCGTCAACGGACCGTTGATGGCATCCCTGGATCCCAGGTATGATTTTTATTTTTTTCCCAAGTTAGGGCACAGTCGACGGAACAATCGACAGACCGTCGATGGACTTACGGTCCGTCAATGAGGAATTGTTAGTTCCCTAGACCCAATTACCCGGCCCGACCCGACCAGCTATATATTGAATTTTTAAACTTTTCAGTTACCCCACCCTTCCAAATCCCCTTCCCAACCGTTTCCCTCCCCATTTTATTTCAACTCCTCCACTCACTCACCCATTTACTCCCTTTTAAACAATATGATTTCCCTCTTTCCCAAATTCCCATCAATCCCAAAAGCTTTTCTCTCCCAAATTTCATATGCTTCTGTTTTCCTTTTGGTCGGTGTTCAAAGTTTGTCTTGGTGTTGTTTTTTCGTATAAAAATTCATCTCCCCATTCACTCCACTACAGTATACAGACCACCACTGCTCCACCACCGCCACCACGTGAGCAGATCAAAAGGCATTGGTCCAGGGAGGGTGATGAGGCTCGTGCTAGGAAGAGAGAGCGTATCAAGTTGGAGGCTGCAAGGAGAGTCTCGTTGATGAATGAGGAGGCCCGATTGATGAGGGCTCCTTTAGTTTGCTGTTGGGGCGTCTAGATCTAGGATTGTTGATGTTTAGAGAAGCACTACTAAGGGTGCTGTTATTGCTGTGGACAATACTAATGGTGTCCCTACGCTTGAGGGAGCGGGTTCCGGGAAACCGGAACCGCCAGCTTGTTGAGCCTCGGCGCTATGCGCCTCAGGTTTGCTTCATCTACCACCCTGTTTTATATTTCTTATGCATTGGGGACAATTGCATGCTTTTTTGTTGGTGGTGGGGTAAATGGAAAGTGAGTGCTAGGGTGAAGTCTGAGTAGCCCAACTCAGGTTCCTCACTTGCTGTTTTATTGCCTGTGTTCTTTTCCTCCAATGGACTAATTATTTTATTGTTGAACCGGCATGTTATTACCTTGTACAATGTATGTACGAAATCTGAAGCATGATGGCTATAATACAATGATATCCCATCTAAAATGAATGTTTGCATGATTAGGCATAGTGAATATTGAATGTGTTGGCTCTTAACATGAGATAGAGATACACCATTGCATACCGCTCGATCTAACGCTCGAACTAGGTGTCCGATAATTCTAGAATAGGGTCTTGCATGTATTGATAATTCTTTCATTAAGAAGTCTTTTTAACGAGTACACGCGTTAGAACTTGCCCTATTTCTACTTGCCGGACAAAGGAGGTAGTTGATAGGAAAAGAATTATCAACATAGATTTAGTATACACTATCTAATAAGCTAGTTTCAATTTGTGCAAAGTAGTAACTTAGTCATACATTGAATATGATGCTTAATATGAGAAAAAGGTAAGGTTTAGTAAAGTAGACACACGTAGCCATATTAAGCTACGGAGTGAAATTCTCTACTTGCCGGACCAAGTAATTAGGGATACATAACTTACCCCTTTGCATGCAAGATACTAGGAAAGGATTGTTCTAGTTAGGATTACCGCATTACGAACCTATGGGGAACACTTACATCCTAGTTTCTCTCATCACTTGATAAACACTAAAGTTATAAATTTGCTATCTGTCTTACTTAGAAATAATTAAACATTTTTGTTACACGAAACCACCCCTCTTTAATTAATTTTTTTTGGAAAGGACTTGAAAAAATAGACTTAACCGTAGATTGAATTTAGTCTAAACCATATTCCTCGTGGGATCGACCCCAACCTAACAATTGGGTTCTTTACTTGATACTACGGTTTATACTTCTTTATGGAAGTATAATTTTGTATCAACCTGAACCTACGTTACAATCAAAGAAAGTCCTACAAAAATCCTAGAGTCTTGTATGGTGAACCTAGACAGTAAAAATAAGGGCAAACATATGGTGAATAATACTAATTGTATGTGAAATTTTTCTTGAGCGTGAGTGTTGAACAAAGATCCTTGTACCCAAATTCATAATCACTGTATGAAAATGAGGATTTATTTTGAAGTGAGGGCACTAGTTGCAGTATCAGAAAGTTGGAACCTTGGTGAGAGGCAAAACTATAGAGGTATCTGTTGCACGGTGAGTTTGTGTCATGATGTGATCTTTATGATTTACCTTGTAGAACCTAAGAGAGTGACCCTGCACTAAATAAATAAAGAGTTGTGGTTTATAAACATGTGATTGCTAGAGCTTAAAAATTAATGTTTTTGTACAAATGGTGTTTTGAGTCATTGTGCGTCGGTTGAGGACAAACAACAAATTTCAGTTGAGGGTGTTGATGTACCATGGTTACACGGTGTTTTCAATACATTTTTCTTAATAGTTTTGTGTGTGTAGAGCCTTTTTGTAGTTGTTTAACAAGTTGTGTGTCTTATCTTCCACGAATGTTTTAACAAGTTTTGTTGACAAAATGCTGATTGAAACCTATGAAGGCCATCGATGGTCCGTCGTCTCATTGATAGACCGTAGGTGGTGAACGTCGATGGGCATTCAGTCTAAGGGAGAGGATCAAGGAAATATGACCAAGTGTGGAACCACAGGCATAAACGACGGTCCATCGATAAATCCTGGGACCGTACTTGTGAATCGTCGATGGGTTCAGAGAATGTTCTAATACCTGACTTTCCTAGATTCTAAAAGTCGAACGATGGAGGAGCACCAACGGACCGTAGGCTGATCGATTGACCGTAATGCTTGTCCGTCATTTGATTAAGAGAAGGTGCTATCCGGTGATAAAAAATAATTCCAAGTATGGAATGAAGAAGGTAGTCGACGGACCGTCGATTGAACGATGGTTCGTCAGTGAGGTCGTCGATTGAAGCCGCGTTTTTGGAAAAAACTTTTCTTATTCCATTTTTTTTTTTGGTCTATGTTTTTTTATAAATAAGGGACTAAAACCTCGTTTTTGAGGTTAGTTACTATTTTTATTGTTCTATTTTGTGTTAGAGATTATTGGTTGCAAACTTTGGGCAGTTGATCGATTTCCAGATTTGATTTGAAGCTTTTTTCTTGTACTTTAAAGTTTAATTTCTAGGTTTCTTCTTATTGTTGAGTAAATTAATTATTTATTTATCCAATATTATGAATTCTGATCTTGTTATCATGGATAACTAAATTGCTAACTGGGGTAGTGGGAACCATTGGTAATTAACAAAGTAATTCTAGCAACTAAAAATTTTCAATAGTGTTTTTTCATGTATTTATAATTTTTTCTCTTAGAAGTCTTTTTAATGAGTGCACGCATTAGAACTTTCCATATTGCGACTTGCCAGACCAAAGAGGTAGGAATAGCAAAAGAATTATCAATACATTATAAGTGTGATACTATCTTATAGGCTAGCATCAATTGGTGCGAAGTAATAACTAAGCCATACATCGAGTATGATGTCTAATATGAGGTAAAAGTAAGGGTTAGTAGCTTATACACACAAAACCGGACCGAGGTATGGGGTGAAATTCTTAAGATGTTGGACCAAGGATTTAGAATGATATAAATTTCCACTTTATATGCAAAAAAGTTGGAAAGAGTTGGTATTGGAAGTAATACGACGTTATCAACCTGTGGGGAACACATACACCTTATTTATCCTCAAAACTTGACAAAAGCTCAGAATTTACGTTGGTCTACTTGTTAATTTGGATTGTTTAAGAAATTTGTTTCATAAAAAAAACCCATTTACGGTACTTACTTTCCGAAAGACATTGGCTAAATAGACGTAATTCAGAATTAATGTTACGTCTAGACCATTTTCCTCATGGGATCGACCGCAACCTACTAGTTAGGTTCTATACTTGATTACGACGGTTATACTTCTTTAGGGAGGTGTAATTTGAGCGTATCAATTACTGAACGGGATCACTTTTAAAAAATAAATAAACTATCAATTAGCTATACCCTACTTTTTATTCAACCCCATAATCACACCCCGAGAATTGTGGTTTTTGTTAGACTTAGTAAAAAGCAAGAAATCGTTATCAAGTTGTATTTCAATCAATTGGGTAAGATTAATAACATCTTTACAAAGGTCTAAGATTAAGAATCTTCAATACCCACATTCAATTTCATCGAAATGGAAACCTTCAAATCTTCAAAGCTAAGGAGGATATTGTCTCTAAACTCCAAACTAAATGAAAATTTGATATTCTTAATTTGCATGTCTCCAATTACATACTAAATTAAAAATTCAAACAAGTATTTATAGTTGTTCCAAATTGTATTGTGAGGGATTAGTTGGCGCAATAAGTCGGGATCATCGATCCACACGGTGATCCCTAATTTATCATTTGTATCTATATTTTACTTTTTTTTTCGGCATCATTGAGGTTTTCTAACTTCGGACGATAAGGGGCTGCATCGCAGAACTATTCGACAACACGCTGACTGTTATTTTGTATCATAGGATTCCTTTTCTCCTTTCGGGCTTGGCACACTGGATCATAAGGTGATACGAACGCCATTCGATGACTCGCCCAATAGAATAGGCAATTCTCAGGTTTTCTTTTCTTCGTTCTTTCACCCACCTTGTTCTTTTTTGCGCAATAGTGTCCATGTTTCCTTCCTCAATCTAAATTCATGATATTCAAGGATTTACATCAAGTATTGGTACAAAATATGCAATGGGGAACACTAAATCTATTAAAATAAACCCCTGAATGGGTAAAAAACGTGGACTCATCAACACCCCCAACTTAGACTTTTATTTGTCCTCAAGTAAAACTCAAGTTCTGCAATTCAAAAAGGGATGTGTCAAACAGTGCTACACAAGATTCAATCATTAATGTAGACAAAATTAATCAACTTACCGATGCATGGATCAATTGTGTACTCAAATACTAAAGTTATGAAACACCATTATCAAAGAATATCAAGCTCACAATACTTGCTTCAAATGCGAATTCAAGCTCAAAAAAAGTGTTCAAATGGCCTCGCACAAAAGATGATTCCCTATTAACAAATAATGGTTCTTCAATTTAAAAGTCCAGAATCACAACACTCGGATTCACAAAGATGATGATGATGCTTGATTTCACCCATAGGTCATCCCTTATTTTCCAACAAACCATAAATTCAGTTCATTCAATATCAAAAAGGTCTTTTTCAAGGCTTGTTATTGGGTTGAGTGCAATTGTATGACAATTTAGTCTCAATGCCTATAGTCTTCATGAAATTTTGTCTGAACAACACTTCCTTTACTTTTTCTCATTATTTTCATTTGTGCTCACAAGTAATCCCATCATTCACATTCCATGATCGGTTGGAAACCACATTTCTTTTTTGTATTTTCACAACTTTATTCCGCAACTTCTCTTTCTTTTTCTTTTTCATTCCTTTATTTTTTTCATCTTTTTTTTATGGAGGTGTTCCATTTTTATAAAAACATGGGTAATGGGGGACTTTCTTGCGCTTTTTAATTTATCTTCTCTTTTAACCACACCCCCAACTTAGGCTTTTGGATAATGATGTCTTTTAAAAAAAGTCAATAAATATGAGGGTTATGGGTAATGGATCATTAATAGGGTTATGTTTTCATCAAATTTTTTCCAAGAAAAGGTTAAGGCTCAAGGGGTATTCAAACAAAGTTCATGCACTCACAAGGTAGGCCACAAAATGGAGTTCATATACTCACAATGTCAAATATTTTCACACTCTATAATGTTACCTAAGATCATCTCAGGAGTTCACATCACTTATTCAACCAGAACAACGAGGAAAATTCTAGATTTCGTCACACATGGTTCACGTAAGCTCATTACACAAGGCATTGACACTAAAGTCAAACAAGACTCAACAGTTTTTGCTAGTATGCAATGTTCATCAGAAGAGACTA
The DNA here is from genome assembly GCF_001406875.1 of Solanum pennellii. Lineage (NCBI taxonomy): Eukaryota > Viridiplantae > Streptophyta > Magnoliopsida > Solanales > Solanaceae > Solanum > Solanum pennellii. The sequence continues at coordinate 32,698,695 of NC_028645.1, read as the reverse complement.
CACATAAATATTTGTCTCTTCTGCCTTACCATTTGCCATTATCTCCTTCTGTTCTTTCAAATTTTTATTCTCGAGTTGTTTGACCTTTATCTCCCAAACGAATGTGGCCTTAGCTTTAGTGTTATCTAGCACCCCACCTCTTTTAGGGATGCCCAACTACATGAAATTTACCTCTAGGGACTGGATTTCATTTGGCAAATGTCTCTTGGTTCCACTCAAGTAACCTAAGATACCAATACTTACCTCTATTCTACTTGAAGCGTCTGCCAACACATTATGGTTGCCTTGATTGTATTTAATGGTCACATAATAATCCTTGAGTAACTCCATGCATCTTCAATGTATGAAATTCATATCCTTTTGAGTTAATACATGTTGTAGACTATGATGATTAGTATACACTTTACACTTAACGCCATAGAGATAATGATGCCAAATATTAAGAGCAAATACTACCGCTGCCAACTCCAAATCATGAGTTCGATGATTTTCTCATGTACCTTAAATTGGAGTGATGCATATTATATCAAATTCTTATCTTGCATTTTCACAACGCATAACACTGAATGATAAGTACCACAATAAATGATAAAATCCTTATATTCGACTTGTAATACTAGGATAGGTGGAGTAGTCAAGAGAGTCTTGAGCTTTTGAAAGAACTCTTAACATTTTTTAGTCGATTCAAATGGAATCTCAATCTTAGCCTAATTATTCAAGTGAGTGTCAATAGAGGCAAAATTCTTCACAAATCGACAGTAGCTAGCGAGCCCCACAAAGCTTCTAACTTTCGTCGCAGTGCTAGGCGGAAATGAATTTTTGATCTTCACGAAATTTATACACCACTGGAATATCTTTATCCGGAGGCATACCTGGCAAGTCATTGGGAAAAACTTCGCTAAATTGATACACCACTAGAAGAGACTCAATAGATGGAGACTAAACCTCAACATCTCCCAACAGATCTAAATAAGCCAAACAACCATGCTCTGCCAATTTGCTAGTCTAGATGGTGGATATAATCTTAGCTTGCTTAGGATTTTTCACCCCTTCGCACTCTAATTTTCCATCCACGAAATTTCTGGAGTCATAAACTTAGTATTATACTAAGCAATACATAATAGGGGGACAATCAAGTCAAGCCTGAGATAGCATCTAAATCAACCATATCTAAATTTGCCATGTCAGCCTAGGTTAGGAAAACCATAAATAAAATAGGACACGCATGATAGACATGGTGTCTGACTCTCAAACTGGGGTAGAAACATTGATAAGGGCATCAAGTACATCACAAATCATATCAAACTTGGAAGAAAAACTCATGGGTACACAAGAGTAACTAGAACCAAAATCAAAAAACACTTTCGCCATCCGATCACATAAAAGAATCGAACATGTGAACACCGCGTTCGACACTTCTCCCTCATTCTTGCCCTGGAGAGCATATCATTGAGTCCTAGACTTGTTGCACATTACCTTTGGTAGAATTACAATCACTACACCATTTTAGGCCTACGACCACCCTAGTTAAGTTTAGCCTAAATTAGCAAATAGTGTGGCCTTTGATAAAAGGCCACACTTTTGGACTTTAAGCAACACTTTTCCAGGGGTGCCCAAATGAAGCGTTACCTTAGAGTTTAGGCAACACTTTTCAAGTGTTGCCTTATCAGATACGCTTAAAAGCATAGCCTAAAAGACAAAATGGCAACGCTTTTATGTACCTCAAATAGCAACAGTTCTATCTGATAGAACTACACTTTTAAGTGTTGCCTTTTGCCCACAATTTGTAAGTGTTGCCTTTTCTATCTAATGTATGGCAACAATTTTAAACTGTTTCCTTTTCCATCTAATGTATGACAACACTTTGAAGTATAGTCCTTGCCCATGTATTTGCCACAATTTAATGTCTTATGGCTACACTTTTATGTGCGGTCATATCATTTTAGCTAAAAATATTTATATGCCACAATTTCTATTTAAAAAACACCATATTATTTTGCAATAAATAATCTCAACCACTAAATTGGCTCATAAGTAATTCAAATATATAGATTTGCAAGAAACTTCAAAAGATAGTACGTCTTGTGTAATACACATACTCATAAAGAAATATTCTACATAGGTACACAATAGTTAAAAGGTACTCTTACAATAGTACAATATATTCTATCAATGAATATATTGCACAAAAACAAATAGAATGTATTCAATGTGATCAAATTGGCTACTCGTTTTTCGTGCAACACATGACCAAGAACTTCAACATACTCTCCCAAAATGATAAGACACTAGATGCAGAACTCTCGCAACTTTGAAAGAGAGTCACAATCCAAAATTAAAAATTCATCAACATCCTCATTTGTTTCTTGTGTTGTTGCTTATATGTTTTGTTATTCACCTTCATCTAGAGCACTCCAACAATATATTAAAACCATAATTATATAAATTAACTATAATTCAACAGAAAGAAGTAGATGAATGAAAATGAAACGTTTTCCCATTCATCGATCGAGGGTCGCTCACATAAAAACTGACACACCAATCTTGAAATTTCAACAACAATAGCTGCATTAATCCATATAGATGCAACTTTAGATGCAGGCAAACCTAGAGCCTCCTCACCATTTGACTTCTTATATTGTAGCGATACAGAGAACATAGAAATTAGATGATCTTAGGATAAACGTCAATATAAACTTGATAAGAAGTGAGGACCAACCTCAAAAGCAAGACTCTTGACTTATTCTGCAGCAGCATGACAAACTACTTTAAAAGCTTCAGCTGGAGCATTAGATGTTTTTGCTTCTATTTCAGCAGTTCAAACAGCTTTCTTCACTAGATCTGTGATATCCTTGGAGCCAACTTTACATTCTCGAAAACATTCATCATTTTCATCCCTATCTATCGCCAAACCATAAACATTTGTCTTACTCAAATTTTTTTGGTATTGACGTGCTTTTCTCAAAATATAGTCCTATGCATAAAAATATGACTTACTTTCCACATGATCATCGCATCTTGATTAATTCCTTTACGTCCTTATTGTGTGTATATGCAAGAAGTGCGGCTCTTTCCATTAGTAAAGATCCGATTGGGAATTGAACTTAAATGTTTCAATGCATTGACAGTTTCTGAAAAAGATCTTCTACTCCTTTTTCAGCTAAACATGCTTATTCTTTAACATTTTGGTGAAACTGTTTCTCCATTGCTTTTGATACTACAAATACTACTTCTCATCAACACACAACACACTATTTCGCTCAAACTGACAACGAAACTATCTGATTGAAAACAAAGCTAATAAAATGGATCTCATAGATTCGATTTAGTATCAAGCAAAGCAAAACAACGTTGAAATGAAAAGATTCCAGCACAATAAGAAAGGTTCCGTTGGACTTAATAGATAACTAAACTCTTTATGTCTTGGTCAAATGTCAATTAAGTCAACAGGAAAAAAAAAGCTAAACAAAAGAAGAAGAAAATATTACTCAACACAGAAGTTTCTTTAAAAGTACATAAGAAGATGGAAATGACAACAAGTATAGAAACCAAACTTATCAACTAAATTGTTATTTAAAGGAAATTGCATGTGAGCTATGAATAAAATACTTGACCAGCCCTACCATCAATAGAGCAAAGAATGAATAAATTTGTATCAGGAGATGTGTAATATAATCAACAAAAATATGGGTCTAAGAGCATCCCTTGCCGAACATACAGAAAGAAGTCAAGTAGAGTAGGTCCTTAGCATCCTAGAATAAGAGGACCTCCGATAACCTGTATCATGCTTCCAATAATGATCATCACCACATAATCTTGTTGTCATTTGTTTTCCAACTTTTTAAATTTTCCAGCACAGGTCTTTAAAAACATGCAGATACTGGATTGCATTTGCGATGAATTAATCTACAGGGAATCCCATGACCAAGATTTTTTTTAAAAAAACAATAATAGAACTCTACAATCCATGTTAGTTAATAGATAAAAAGTAGCCTTGCAGTATCTCCTCTGATAGGAACTTTGAATATATCAGTTCAAAGAATTCATTATTGTCCTAACGGGGAGAGATTATGGGAGTGAGTAGTTAATAATGCGACTTCAAAGAAGTAAAGTAAGAGATTCTAAGGAGCACCCATGATTTAAAAAAGGACAAAATGAAGCATTTTAGTACCTTTGCCATGACCAAGAAGAATGGACAATGATGTAGCTCGAATTACAGCCCCCTCTACCCTTTCAAATTTGCTAGTCAGAGTCCTGCCAAAATAGTAGCAGATAACACAAAAAACATCATAGATGTCTCTGAAGAGATTACAAGACAAGATTGCTAGAGTCAAACTATGCACAGGTAAGCTAGCTACTTAATCCAACAGTTGCACTCAGATTGACAGGGTAAGAGTTGTCATTTTCATACTCCCACGGACGAAGAAAGTTGTAGCGTAAAGGGAGGTTGTCGAACCCGTGCTAAAGCCTCCAACACTAGGTGTGACTATAATACACAAAATAACCACGTAAAAAATTTGATTATTTTTTTATAATGAAGAATAAAAATGATACATTATTAAGATCCATTCATCATAACATAGAGAAGATTTGAATATTTTCATATGTTACCGTTATAACTATATGGATGTCTAAATAACAACTAGTTAATGGGATACCTAAGGTAGAAATAAGGAAAAACACTCTTGCATAACAATCATATAACACAACAACTTCTGCAATATTGGACAGGAAATAAGAATTCAGCTGGTTGTGCAAATTGATAGCCCCTAGAATTTATATGTTTTTGAAACGGCCATTATTGTTAATGCATCTAAATGGTACAACCAAAAAACATTAAGCCCCCCCCCCCAACAAAAGCACACAAGAAAGGAAGAAAAATAAAGTGATCTTTCATATTCACATACACCATATCACAATGAGGTGTGTTAAAGTTCAACTAGTAGACACAGTCACACTGAAAAACTCAGTAGCATAAAGAGAATAACATTTTGTACAGACAATAGAGAATTCTTAGTTCAGTTGGAATGTATCACGAAATAAAATCCAACACATCAATCCTCACTTTCAAGAAATCCCTATCTTCTAGCACTTAAATAGGCTTAACAAAAGGACAGTCTATGTGGACAACATGCAAAAGTAAATCCAAAGACGCAACTCTCACTGTCAATTTTAAAGAACTGACATGTTCTCTTGCATTTTAGAATGCTTAATACAAGGACAATAGACATGTTGTATTCCATCCCAAGGTACTTAAAAACCTGCATGATTTGAAAAGGTTTAAATAAAGTGATTCACAGTGGAGGCAACTTTTAAAGACACATTGTTTGGGAAACAAGAGAAAAGTAGAAAATATGAACCTCTGACATTCCTGATATAATTTGTTCAGAGTAAAGTCCAATCTTATTTTGGTCGTAATCTTTCTTGCTATTTGATACGCTCAAACTTACTTCTCAAATAAGAAGTAAAGTGGTCGTATCAAGTAAAGAACCCAACTAATGAGGTTGGGATCATTCCCACGAGGAAAATAGTTCAGACTTAACTTCAATCTATTATAACTATTATTTAGTCAATTATTTCCTTGGAAAACAAAGACAATAAAAGAGGGGGTTTTATTTCTAAATGAATGAAAATAATTAGCTAAATTAAAGTAGGCAACTAAAAGATTCAAATGTTGGACTTTAATCAATTAATAAAAGCAACTAGGGTTTACGTGTTCCCCACAGGTTTTTAACTTGATAATTCTAACTATAACAATTCTTTCCTAGTATCTGTCATGCAAAGTGATAAGTTATGTATTTCTAAATCCTTGGTCCGGCATCTAGAAAATTCCACTCCGCACCTTGGTCCGGCTACGTGTGTTGCTATACTAACCCTTACCTTTACCTCATAGTAAGCATGTATTCGATATTTGACTAAGTTATTACCTCGTACCAATCAATACTAGCATATTAGATAGTATACACTAAATCTATGTTGATAATTCTTTTCCTATTATCTACCTCCTTGGTCCGGCAAGTAGCATTAAGGCGAGTTCTAAGGTTGGTCATCCGCTAAAAAGACTTCTAAGCGAAAGAATTATCAATACATGCAAGACACTATTCTAGGATTGTTATTTTAGTTAGATTTTATCTTATTATTCACCCATGGTTCCCACAACCCTAGCTATGGAGTTTAGTTACCCATAGTCATAATCACAATATTCATATATATGATATAATAATTCATGCACTTACTTCAATGAGAAAGAATAAAATCCAGAAATTTACTTGATTAATCGACAAAATCACCAACAATCAACTCCAGAGAAAAGTGTAATAATCAAAATAATCTCCTCAACAAAGAATCTAACATAAAGGTGTCTAATAACCACGATTCTAATCCCAAAAATGAGGTTTTTCGAACTATTTATAAAAAACAAAAACCTAATCAAAGAAGGACTCTATTTAATGAAAATCTGTCAAAACGCGGCTGGGTCAACGGACCTCGCGGTGGGTCGTCCTGGTCACAACGGGCCGTCATGGACTCCGTCGTCCCATACTTTGCAAATCCTTCTGCTGCTCTCTTCATTAATCTCGATGACAGGTATGACGGATTGTCACAGGCACAACGGTCCATCGAGGGTCTCCGTTCCATAACACTTAAACTCTTGGAATTTGGGTACTGGGACTACTTCTCTGATCTTCACGACGAACCAGCAGGACGGACCGTCATGGCTACGATGGTCCGTCACGCACTTCGTAACCCCACACTTGGTCAGACTTCCCCATCTTCCTTCAGCAACTTCACTACGATGTCACCTACGGACCGTCACAGGAACGACTGACCATCACAAGCTCCGTAGGTGGTACTTTTCAGAGTTTCTTGCTCAAAAACTTCTGTGTTCATCGTTAGACAGATTTCCTACAAATAAAGAGAAACTTACATAAAAATTAATACAAAAAGGCTTTTGGACACAAACTAAACTTAAGGAAAAAGCATTAAAAATACCATGAAACCACGGTATATAACTAATCCCTCCTTTAGGCGCAGAAGGGTTGAGAAGAAAGGGATGCCACTTAATCTACAAAAAAAGATCCAGTGAAAATAACGGAACAGGCATTAAAGGAACCACATATAACATAAGCAAATCGCACCTCAAAATCATACTGATGACTGGTTAATGCTATAGCTATCAAGGTTCTTTCTCTCTACAAAGCACTAGGGGCACACAGTGATTGAACATATATCAATTCGGATAAACTTCTTACCACTATTGGTGACTATTAATCGATGGAAGAACCTGATTACACACATTTAGAAAAAATTCATATTAAGTGGCCTCATACCATTGTTTTATTAAGCAAAATAAATATTTAACTTTAAGAACTATTTACTGAAGTTTAACTTGTTGTTTAAATTGACATCTATAGTTAACTGTAAGAACTATTTACTTTACGGCTAAAAGGAGATTATGATTGATTTCATAACTTTAATTTGCCTTCTTTCTTAGAAAGTTGTTCGTGCGATAGCGATCAAGAACATTTGACTTAGGCAGTAATTTCACTTCATTATGACCATTCTCTATTTTAGAAGGACAGTGAGGACAAAAATAGTTCTGCAAAAGTGCAAAGTAACACTTGACACTTATGATCAGTAACATTGTTTTTTGTACTATTAGTCACAAGGAAGGGGATAACAAGTACTTGGTCTTTACAGAAGTGCGAAGAAACACTCTCAAAGTGTCCAACACAAGTGCGAAAACATCTACCAAAAAAAAAAAAAAGAACCAACAGGAATTAAACAAGAGGAAGATGCATTATAGCAGATTGCAGCAGATTGTAGAGTCATTATAATCTCTTCATATAGTTAAGGATGCTCCACTAGACTCGTATGTCTAGAGACTAGAATAACTAATACTAAAGAGACTAGAAATATACTAGAATCAAAATACTACAATATAAAACAAAAATGACGTAAAGAAATCTTAGCAGAACTAGAAATTTAGAAAAGGAAAAACATTAATAGGAACACTGATTTCAGCGTGAAGTCTCTACAATAGAAATACCGATTTCAGGAATAAGTATGGATGGACCAAAGCAATGAAACTGAGCATTTCAAACATGAGCAAAGCAATAAAAGAAAACAAAGTATGCCACTGTTTTGCAGAAATTTTAGACATGTACAAGAGTGGGATTTATGGAATTTTTTCACAACTTAAAATACAGATAGAGGAAAGGAATAAACAGTAGCTGAACCACATAAAACAAAATCCAACACCAAGGCAGCTACATCACAAACTCATTGAATCATGAGGTAAGCTATAAAGCTAACTATTTCAGTAGAATGTTGGGTTTAATACCAAGTCATATCAACTAAGAAACTGATACAAACTAGCATCACACTATTTCAGTAACAACAACACACAACACTCTTGGTTTGAAACAAACAAGAAAAAAATTAAAGGTAATGAGTTTTACCTCTCTCATAGCGACGAACTCAGAACAACAACGAATCCAGGAGCATCTTAAAACTGCAGAGCTGACTATTCTGCCTCTGATGTCTACTGCATGATAATCCTTGCGAGATTGAAGGTGGAGGTATTTAGAGGGACTGGCTGGTAACATTGTCTATGCATTCTCTATTCCTCTCGGCTTAGGAACTAACAACTATACGGACATTTGAGCTGCAATTCATTAAGTGGACTGGTGCATACAACATAAATATAAAAAATTTAGCTGGAAGTTGATTCTCAACTACTTATACAATGGCTAAATCACAGCAGCCATCCTCTGGGCACTGCAACAGTGTATTCAGATTTATGCAGAAAATTAAATAAATCACAAAACAAATTGATATTTATTGATACCATAAAATAAAAACTTTTATTGAAATTTTTGTTCCTAACTTCAAAAAGTACATCCATGATACAAAAAAGTATAGAGGCTTATTTTGTCAAGTGAAGAATCAAACCCATTTATACTTATTTCGTTAATAAGACACAGGGCACCAAGAAATCAACTAATAAAGCTAAAAATACGAGCTAGACTCCCAAAGATTGTATAAAAACACAAAAATATCAAAACCCTAAAGCTAAAATTTAGACTTTCAAAGATAGAATTCTAACTTGATAAGCCCTATTTCAAAAAAATCGTGTTCTTCAGCAAGAACTATTATAGAAATCGTATTCTTCAGGGAGATTATCTTCATCTCTTCAACTCTTCAGCCATAAATTTGTCTGAAATCATGTTCTTCAACGAGAAATCTGAGTGAAAAGTGTGACGGAGAGACTTAGCTTCAGTTTATCTTGCTAACAACCCCAATCAATTCCTTCTAAACAAAAAAAATTAAAATTCATTCATAACAAGAAGATTGTTTTAGTACTTAGCTTGATGAAATCAGTGTGGTAGAATAAGATCGTACTTACGCTTGACGAAATCTTCAGCTTGGAGAAGAGAAAGCTCGATCAACTCGTTGAGTTCTTCAGCTTGATAAGTTCTTTACTGAAATAAAAATTGTGAGTTCTTCAGTCATAGGGAAAGCGTGATTTCATTGAAAGAGAAAGTGTGTTGAGACCAAGTGAGTTTTTGTCTTTATGCTTCTATGATTTATTATGAATTTTTTTTTGGCCTATAAAAATGGGAGGGAGAGTTAAAATTTTGGAAGAAATATAAAATTTTGGTGAAATTTTAAGGCCACACTTATAATGTGTTGTTTTTATAATAATAAAAATAGGACACTTTAAAAGTGTGGCCATACATGTAAAAATTCGTTGTCAATTATATCATATTGTAACAACACTTATAAAGTGTAGCTTTTTTCATTAAAGAGTACACTTTTCAAGTGTTGCCAATACTATTGTTGCTAAAAGTTAAAAAAATTTGCTACACTTTAAAAGCGTCTCCAAAAATACTTTAGGCAACACTTTAAAAGTGTAGTCTAGAATTAGTGTGTCAGTAGACCTAAAATGGTGTAGTGTATTAACATTTATTCTACCTCCATGACCTCTTTGGTTACCTTCTCGCGCCCCTCATGGAGGCCTATGATCATTATTACCATTCCATGTGGGTACCACTGCTCAAGACTACTACTACGCGGAATCTAATACACGTAGGTGGGTATAATCTCTCATCATATACCCAAGTTCTCAACAATAATAGAAAATACAATCACAAGATAGTTTGGCGCCCGTCGTAGGCCCAAAACTATAAGTATCTTTAAAATTAGAAGATTGTGTTCCCGAATTGGCCGCAAGTGTTGTCCTCCTGGAACCACTAACATAAGAACCTTGAAAAATTCTTGAATTCTTGGCTCTTTTTGCCAACTTTTTGGCTTGAAGGTCTCTCTTAACACCCTCCACCTTCTTAACATAATTTGTCACTTCATTAAAATACTTCCCTGCAGAAGTGATATGAACATATAACTCTTGCAGCTTAGAACTCAAATCTCTAATAACCAACAGGATTCTCTCCCCATCTGTAGTGACCATCTCCGTAGCATATCTTTATAAAGCATGGAACTTTGCCACATAAGAAGCCACACACATACAATCTTTTTCTAATGCTATAAAATTATCCTTCTTGCGATCCCTTAAAGTTCTAAGCACATATTTTTCTAAGAACATGACATGAAATTGGGTCTAAGTAAGTTGAGGTAAAGTAGGAGATCTTCATTCCATATAAGCTCTCCACCATTTCTAGGCTGCACCTTGAAGTTGGAAGGACATGAACTCAACCCCCTGTTGGTGAACTACACCCAATTTATACAAGCTCTCATAGAAGTCTAGTATAAACTCATAAGAATCTTCAGTATTAGAAGCAAGAAATACCGGAGGCTTAAGATTCATAAAAATAGTCAACGTATAATTCTCATTCCCTATCATTATCGAAAAAAACAAAGGATGGAAAAGAACATCATTAACTGCAGTGTCGCCCGACTTGGGAGCAATGCAAGCAATGTGGGATTAGCGTCAGCATGAGTATATGGAAGCATCCCCGGACCAAACAAACCCTTCAAGAACAACATGATCTATTGATCTAACAATAGGTCAGAAAAAGGAATGCTTACATTTCTAGCTGGTACCTCTCTTTCTTGACCAATGTCCTCAGCATCCTCAATTTCCTAATTCTCCTCCTTCTCCTAATATTGTGCAGGAGGGTTCTCATTAACCGCTACATTCTTAATAAGTACCTCATCTACCGTGGGTTCTACTCTTTCATGACTTCTACCTTTAGCTCTTCCTCTACCCCTGCCTCGACTGTGATACCTCGTTGCAGATTACTCATGTAGACATTTAGGGTAGCTGAAGGACAAACACCATCGACTATTGTGTTAAACATCTGAGGACATATGAGTGAAAGAGGTTAGAGAACAATTCGAATTAACAAATACTAAATGGAATCAAGTTATAGAACAAAAAAGACATGAGAAAATAAAGATATTTCCTGAAATCTTATAGCCTCTATTAGAATCATTTCCATAATGTTCAGTGAGACTCTATTAGACTCATTATTGTACATTGAGATTAATGAACCTAGCCTCTAATACTAACTTTGTCACAACCCAAATTGTCGTGATTGGTATCTACACTAAATCTCTGGTGGGAGAACAATTCTTTCCATCCCACTAAAGAAAATAATTGAAAAGCTAAAGCATTTATGTTAATGAAGCAAATTAATACATTTTTCTTCTTCTTTGGTTTGAGTGTGAAGGGAAGCTGAACTTCTACAAGAACTCAAGTTACAAGGAGAAGTTGCGAAAATTGAGGTATAGTGATTGCTCCATTTTTGTTGTCCTTATGTGTGAGTTTGAGCAAGGAATTAGGGGGGTGTTGTGATGAAGAACTCAAGGGCGGGTGAGTTCAATAATTTGTTGTAGGAAAAAGAATATTTGGGGTTATTCTATATGTATTATTGTTGGTGTAGCTTGGTCAATCTTGGGAAAGGATATATAATTTATGTTTTGGATAGAGAATGAGGGTGTGGTGATTGCATTATTTTAAGGGTTGTATGGGCTCATTATCTATCGAAGTTAGCTACTATTTTGGAGGGCCTTAATGTGATTAGCTGCTGACATTAGCTCAATCATGACTTATGTTGTAGATTAGCACCAAAAAAGGAAGGTTGAATCATGATAGTGGTATTGGTCAGAAAATAAGGTATGTAAGGTTATTCGATTCCATATTCCTTGGCACGAAATCTGATATTTGCATTTAATATCAATGAACTGAATATCCTAAGTTCTATTCCTAGTAAAAGGAATATAGTGGCAGCATACTATCTCTAGATAGCTGACAATACTTCCCCTGTCCTTAGTGCATACTTCATTATATGTCCACTATTCTATACTTGTGTAATTATCCCCCCATGTGATGGTATAGGAATGATATTTTCAAGAGCAAGTCTTGTGAATCCCCCTCTTTGTTATTTGAAGTCAATTGTGTCATTAAGTTCTTTAAGTAATGTGTTGATGCTACATAATTCCTTATGTCATTGTTGTTGCCTTGAAGTATTATTTTCATGTCTTCTACTACTCTCCGTCTTTCCATATCTCCAAAATGATTTTGACAACCAACATAACATTCTCAAAAGATTTATGATTATCCAAACAACAATCCCAAAAGAGTTATGAACTGATAAACAACGATCTCAAAGATTAAAGAATCTAAGTGAAGCAATCTGTATAATTACGGGTAAGAGCCCAAGGAAAAATGCCTAGCATGGGTCGATCCCAACTCATACAAAATGGTGGTAGCTCAGAGGCGAAAGCCTAGCATGGGTTGATCCCATTTGTATAGAAGGGTGGCACCTCATCGGCGAAATCCTAGCATGGGCCGATCCCAATTTGTTTAATTATGAGGACTGCATCTCAGGGGTTAAATGCCTAGAATGAGTCTTCCTCTTCTAGCAGATTAGCAGGTCACTTATATAACATGCCCTACAAATACTATAACGTACAAAAAAGTAAATAAAAGAATGTAACTTACATGATCTCATAAGAGTAAGCAAAGGTGGTCTTCTCTCCTTATCTCTGCACTCATATGTTGATACTTCATTTCATTTGAGCCCTCGTATTTCATATGCTATTGCCTTACATATTCAATACATATTTTTCTACTGACATCCCTCGCGGGGGACCGTGCTTTTATGCTACAGGCACAAGTACTCCAGCTAGTAGACCTCCTTAGTAGGAGATGACGACACTCAACTAATTTTGGTGAGCTCCAAGTTTATTCGGAGCTTTATTGACTCGATAAATTCATTTTTGTATTGCATCGTAGTTAAGGGTAAGTCGGGGTGTGTCGTGACCTACTCTAGGATTTTTATCTTTTAGAGACTTTATAGACGTGGGTATGTGGTTCAGCCGTGCCATAGAGTGTTGTCTCCTCAACGGCCAAATCATGTATATAACTTTTGGGTCTACTTATGTTGGTTTGTATCGTTCTATCCTATGTGAACTTTGAGGTACAAGTGACAGGTTGGATCTCTCGAGCCTTTAGGGCATCGGGTGTCTGTCTGTCTTAATGGGATTTGAGGCGTGACACTCTCGAGATAAACCTCATGTCAACCCACTGTTATGAGATCATTTTAGTGGTCTTAGTTCGCGACATCTCCCTTTAGAAAGCTGAAAGCACATAAGTGTTTTTGTATTTGCAACTCAAAACTCATTAGATTAAACCAGAACCACTATGTGAAATCACCATTAAAATTCAATATAAGCTACAAACAAACAAGACTAACAAATTAGTCAACCCATAATTGTGAAATCACACCACAAGAATGGGGTATTTAGCCATACATCAATCAATAACCAAACATACAAAATATGATAAAGGAATTAAGTGGATATAACAGATTAAACCTTAAAAGTAGCAAAGGAAGATAAATGGAGAAGACCTACTTCCAAAATTGGAAGAAGATCTTCTTTTTTCAAGCTTCAACAAAAATCTTCTCCAAACATGAGACAAAACTTAAAAACAAAATATCAAGTGTAATTTTTCACGCTCTAATTTTTTTATTCTCTAGATAACAAAAAAGTTAAGTATTTATAGAGTTCAGAATATACTAGAAAATCCTATCGGTGTATTTAGTCTTGATTTCGTGAATCGCTCTTTGTTGAGTTCATCGTTGCTTGCACATTGCCTTCATTGTATATTTGTTCTGGAACAATGGGCGGAAATCTTTTGGTTTGCAAATTTGATCGGTAAAGCGTCGACTGCTCTTTTTCGTCGCTTTTTGATCCACTTCCTTCAGGGCTCACTTGTGGTAACAAAATTTAGAACTTTGCTATACGGCGGATAGCCAATTATGCCTGGTGATGCGCACCTTTGCATCTTCAACTCTTTTTCTCTGTTTTTCTTCCGTTTTGTGCTTAAGCGTCTATGCTCCTACCAAGTCTAAAACTTAGAAGTTTTTATCAGATATCGAGATAAAATTAACAACCTATGACACTATTTTCATTAAATTAAGGTCGTAGATGGGTCCAATTTGAGGACTCATCATTGGCATAAGTTTTCATTTTGAACTGGGGACCACTATTATACCACCTTTTTGTTGGTACACACTGAACTAGGCTTACCCAATTGCTATTTGTAATAGGGTAAATTATGCTTGTATCAAGACACTTGATGATCTCCTTTTTCACTATCTGTTGCATCGGAGGGTTCAACCTCTGTTGATGCTCCATGTTGGGTTTGCATTAGCTGTCAAGATGAATCTTATAAGTAAAGATGCATGGAGGAATGCCTAATATTTCAGCCATGGTCCAACCTATAGTCTTTATATGTTTTTGGCGCACTCCGATTAATAACTTCCCTTGCCTCTTCAGTAGGTTGGCTTCAAAGATCACCGATAAAATATTATAAGCTCACAAGAAAGCATATTATAGATGAGAGGGCAGGACTTTCAGCTTCAGATTTTGCATTTCCTCAGTTGATGGCTTCGCAGGTGGTTTTACCTGTTTTATAGATCTATATCAAACTTAATTAGATTTCTTGCATGCACTTCTAATCCAGTTAAGGCAGCCACCATTTCATCATAGCCGTGAACATTGGATTCATCATAATTAGGAAGGGCGGATTCTAGAGGTTCATGTTCGCGCATCAAATGGCTCACGCTTGTCACTACTTCATCTATAACATCATAACTAGACACTACATGATGTCACTAGGTTGTTTCATGGATTTGCAGATGTTAAAAGTTACTTCGTCATCATTTACTCAGAACTTCAATTTCCCTCTTTCAACATCCACCAATACTCTCCCGATTTCTAGAAATAGCCTACCCAAGATAATGGGTATCTCAGTATCAATGTCGCAGTCTAACATTACAAAGTCGTCCAAAAATATGAACTTATATACTTTCACTTGAATATCATAGAGCATCCCTACATGATGCTTGATTGATCTTTCCGCCATAAGGAGCTTCATTGTTGTTGCCTTGGGTTCCCCTAACACAAGTTGTTTGTATATTGCATAAGGTATCAAGTTGACACTTGCTCCTAAATTGCACAAAGCTTTTGTGAATTTGAGCATGCCAATGGTGCACGGTATGGTGAATGCCCCTCGGTCCTCTCTCTTAGTGATCAAATCCTGTCATAATTGCACTACAGTTATGAGCTACCTCAATTATTTCATACTCTATGTTCTTTTTCATGGTAACCATATCTTTCATGAATTTTAATATCCCGACATTTCCAACAATGCTTCTACAAAGGGAAGGTTAATGGACAGATTCTTAAACACAAAAAATTTGTTGAATTTGTGATCTTCATTCTTTGTTTTTAAACGTTGAGAAAATGGTGGAGGTATTTAGGGTAAAGGTTGAATGACATTTGGAACTTGATATTGATGGTCTGCTTTCTCTAGTTGTTCTCTGTCGGGGTGTTGTTGAGTGAGAAATACCATCTCTTGTCCACCTTTTTTCTTCGCAAACTTTTTGGAATTCATCTTCATCCATCAAGTTTCTGGTTGCCACCCTTCCACTGCGGGTCACTACAACCAGCTCTCTTTCATTCTCTTACTTCAGGGACTCGTTGTGATTTGTGCAGACAATAGATTTAACTAGCTTTCCAACATTTTTATGGCATCTGATAAGAGCTTACTTTGCCTTTTAGTGGAGAAAAGTGATTTCTCATCCCTTTTAGTAAATCATCGTAGTCTTCAACTTTATCAGGAATGCGTGAACACAAATTATCAACTTTAGGGCTGCTTGTACTCCCTTTTTATTTTGGGCTATCACTCAAATCAGTGTTCTCATACTCACGATCATCTTGTTCGGCCTAACCTAGACAAAACCTCCTTGAATATTTACCTTTGTAATAGTTCCAACCTTTGTTCCACCCGGTATTGATAGTGCGGACAAAAATCCTCTTAATCTTTCCTAGAGTTCGAACTTTTGTTTTCCCCCGATCGCGAGTATTCGAAAGAAGAACCCTCCTTTAGTCGATACACTTCACAAGTTGCCCTCACGTGTTCTTTGAACTATTTCAATTCGAGACAATATTTTTTTTATGTTTTCATCCCTTTCCTTTTCTTTATCTACCTGGTCCTGCGTTTATCTAAATCACAATGGGGAGACTTGATCATTTTTTCTATAACACGCTTGGTTCACTTTATTCACACTATCTAGAGGGAATGAGGCTACTTTAAATAATTATAGCATTATTCATCCTTTAACTATTTTGTCAGCAATTCCTTTATTAACCTAATCGAGACATCGGTAAAAATATGGAAGTAACAACTCATTAGGAACCCCGCGTGTTGGACATTTTCGTAGGAATTTCCTGAATCTTGTCCATGACTCATGAATTGGATCACCTTCCTCTTTTTTAATGTTTTGAATGTTGTCTCTCAGCTTCATCATATTTGATGTGGGAAACAATATTTTGTGAATGTCAGTGACCAACTCTTCTCATAACTTAAGAACCCCTAGAAAGCTCAACCAACTATTTAGTGGTTTCCCTAGTTAATTTTAATGGGAACAGGTGAATCCTAATGGACTCTTATGACAATTTCTTGAACACCAATGGAGCGCATAATTCAACAAAACTTTATATATGCTCATTCAAACCTTCATCCTCTAGGCCAACATATAATATGGAAGATTTAGCTAGTAATCCCAAACATTGCACCTCTTTCAGATTCTGGCATGCAAATTTCTCCCATTTAACCCATATTAGCAGGATTATACACACTATTAACATCCCCAATATTCTCTCGGTGAAGATCACACCCTGCGGGATGGGTTGCTTGGTAGTCATCATTGTTATTTGCACTCATTGTTCCTGCCTTGAACACAAAAACTTATAACAAAAATGAAAATGAAGTAGACTACCACTAATAAGAATAAAAACTCTACTGAACTATATTATCATGTGACACCACTCCCCAGCAGCGGTGCCATTTTTTATGTTTATCGTGACCAACAACAATAACATGCGTTATGAGAGTCTACAATCGTCGCTAGCTTAGTAACCCAACCAAGGGTTGGGTTGTGTCCCACGGGATCTGTTTTGAGAATATATAGTCTATTATAATTTCATTCTAATTAGTCATAGATTAAGAGATTAACGAATAAAAACATTGTAAATCAAAGGGTGACACAAAAGTTTCATATATCGAGAGGAGGTTTTTTCACAAGTATAGTAAAAATAACAAAAGTAACAAGAAAATCAAGTATGGGGAGAAGTTTTTGGGGTGTGACTGCAATACAAGTTAAGATAGATTGTTGGGTACATGCTTCTGATAGGAAATTTACAAGATAATACTGAGTAGGATAAGCTTTAGATGGAAATAAGTTACCTCTCAGACAACTTACCCTGTTTTAAATATTCTCGAACACCGATTTGCTGCGAGAAGACTAGCTTATGCCTTACCCCACTCACTCTCTTGAGATGATTGTTAGGATATGGGACTAGGTCTCACCATCTTTGGTTGAACCTCATGTTGACCCACTCCTTAAGCCATCAATCTAGTGGTCTTTGTTTCGCGACTCCCTCTCTGGAAAGCCGAAAACACATGGGTGAGTTTATATTTGCACCTACAACCCATTAAGTTAAACCACAACCACTAGGTGAAATCTACATTAAAATACATCTAACATATCAACAAGAATGACCCAACACGAATATCAACTCATATTTTCTAAATCACACCCGAAAAAGGATTTTCAGCCACACATCAAGAAATAAAAAATTACACCTAAAATTATAATGCAATCATATGGATATAATAAATTAAACCTTAATATGAGCAAAGGAAGAAGAATAGAGAATAGACACTTCAAACTTGAGGAAGATGAAAAGTTTGCTTCTTCAAGTCTCCCACAAAACTCTCTCAAAACTTGAGAGGAAAATACAAAAACTAAAGTTCTAAAAAGTGAAATATAATAATAATATTTGTAATTTTGAAATTAACACCTACACCTAGTATTTATAACTTACAAATTAAATGTTGCGGCGGAAAATTTGGTGAGGTTAGTCGCAATCGCTGAATGACTCAGTGATTCCCCTTGTTTTGGTTAATCGCCTTTTGTGCTTTGCCTTCAGTATGTTTATGTCCTGGATCATTTGGCGGTATATCTCTGCTTCGCAAAACGGTTCAGCGACACGCCAACTGCTCATTTTATCGCCTCGTGATCCACCTCCTTCAGGGCTTCGCGTACAGGAACAAATAGCGAAGTGCTTCCCTTCTGTGATTCGCCAAGTGTGATTGGGGAAGCTCAGGCTTCAACTTGTACCTTCTTTTCATCTTTTTAGTTCTTTTTTGCGCTCAAGTTTCCATGCTCCCACTAAAATTTCAAATATTTGAAACTTAAGAGTTTTCATCAGATATTGAGAAAAAATAAGGATTTGAGAGCACTATTTCTATCAAAATAAAGTACTAAATGAGTATAATTGGTGAACTAATCACACTTTCCTGCCACAGAATTATAGATGCCACTAGGGCGTCAGCTCTCTAGCGTAATAAGTAGATTCCAAAGAGGGATAGATGAAACAAAATGTAAATAACGCAAAATCTGATGTTCTTCTTTTTCCCAAAAAACCTAAATTACGAAAAAATCACCCCATAAATCCGTCAAAGGATTCTTTAGGTTTGGGAAAGAAGGAGGAAGAGATTTATAGCTTAAGAAGATCGATAACTAACAGATTCTTAGCAAAATTCACCATCTTGCCATCGCGAAAAACTAGAACTAGAGCTATATATTGTGTGCAGTTGTTTGGCGCCCAGGTAGGCTAGATTTTATTAATTGAGTAGTTATAAATCTATTATTTATTTTGTGGTATGTTGGAATTTTATGGTATCATTCATGCGTAGGCTTTCATGCGCCAATAATATAAAGACTTTATTATGCGTATATTTCTAAGTGTTACATAAGATGTATACCGAATGAGAAAGCCCTATGTCATGAACTAGGGTTTTGGGATGGTTGTAACTTCCTATTTAGTGTGATATGGGTTGATTGGTGGTTGTATTATACATACGCGTGTTAGCAAAGTATAGCAGTAGTAACGAACCTAATAAATTGAGTATGAATAATGCATGAAATGCACCTACGTAATTGACTATATGATGTGAGTATTGTACAATGCATTGGATCGGGTGTCACATGCCAACACACTAACTTGCATTGGATCTAGTGTTATAATCCAGCACACTAATTTGGATCGAGTGTCACGTTCCGATGCATATATGGGACGAGGTATCATGTCCGAGACACTAACTTGGATCTCTGTACCACCTACCAATACACTAACAGTTCGATTGTGGTTTTGGTGAGAGAACCATTGACTTGACATATAAATGTATTATTGGGAATGTGGAATGTTATATTGAATCCTGACTTAATAATCGGATGACACGTTATATATAGGTGTGAATTGCGATGTTGTAAGTTAATTGGAGATATTTGTTTGAGTTATGAATGGTGAATGGTAGAGTTCCAAATAGGGTTATAACATGGTAAGGGCAAACTAGGGGTGTGCTATTCTTGTTGATAAGAATGTTGTACGATTTATCAATTATTGAGGTTTGGGGTGGTGTTTAGTGATAGTGTTTATAGTTAGGTTTTCCCCGTGAGGGGTAGTACTATTAAAAGGATAGTAAGCCTCGATAGGCGTGGTATTGGGATTATAAGCAAAGTGGAGAGAGAATTAAGTAAGGGGCCGTTTGGTTACGGTATAACTTACATATCCTATGTTTTGTAGAAATTTTTGTTCTTCTAGAAAAGTCAAAATAAGGTATAGCATATTTGGTTGCATTTTTGTAGTCCTACATAATCAATACCAACATAACTTATGAGGGAATCTATGTATAAAGTTATGCAGGGTAGAAGGTGGAATACGTTATGTGGATATTAGTTATACATGTATAAAAGTGATAAATATCATATAGACCCTATTAATTTATTTTATTGTTTTTGATTGGAAACTTTATTGTTTTCCTATATATAAGTTTGTTGTTTTCATTTCTTTTTTATATTTAGAACATTTTTATTTCTTTTATGTTTTAAAATTGGAAACTTTATTGTTTCCTATCAACATGTGTTGTATTTATTTCTTATTATATATAGATTACTTTTATTTATTTTTATATAATTACCGTTTTGATTGATTTATGCAAATATAGATATTTTTTAATATTAGAAATTGATTATATAATTTTTAACAATACATATGCTAATCAAATATTAATATTATATATTATTAAATGTATTTCACATTTTATTAGCATGTATTATTTATTTGTAAATAATATATATTAATAATTTACAACAAGTTTAATATTCTATAGTTAATAATTCATGTATTGTAACCTCTAAACCCTGCATAACTAAATTGTGCATAGCTAATATCTGCATGACTAAACAATGCATAAATAATACCTACATAACTAAACCCTGCATAACTAATACTTGCATAACTAAACCCTACATAGCTAATAGAAGCATAGCTTTAACCAAAAACCAAACAGCCCTTAAGTGGTTACAGGAAAGTATGCTAGTATTAGAATAATATATTGAATGGTAAGGACAAGGAAAATATAAAGTGGAAGAATGAGCAGTCTTATTTCATGTTTCGCCACTTGATTTCTCATATTATGCAGTGGGTATTTGGATTGAATAATGATGCCTACCAGTACGTGTGATTCTACTGATACTATTCTTGCTATGCCTTTTGGCATTTTCTAGTTTCAGGATCAGTGATGTTTCATAGGTGAAGATTAAGGAAATTCTCCAGCACCATCTATTTTCCTTCCGCATGGTCGGAGTCACTACAAAAAAAATCTCAAATTCCCAACAGATTTTACTAACAAGTTAAGTTGGTTAGTATTTTACTAACAAATTATTAATATATTTCTAACTGACTTATATTTTAAAACTGAACAATGAAACCCTAATAAATTTTACCAATAAAAATCTTACTAATTAAGTATTTTAGTTGGTGTATAAGGCGGAAAAAAGTGGTGCCAAATTTAGCAATGTACATTGTATCAATGGATTACCAACTGAAATATTACTAACGTAAACCTTTTGTTGGTAATATTACCAAAGAAGTATATATCCGTTGGTAAATATGACTAAAAAATTGTTTATATAATTTAATAAGATATTACCAATGAATTACTAACCAAACATTTACCAAAAATTGGATTGTGTTGCTAAATTTACCAACCATATAAATATGTTTGTAAATTAGTAACGAAGTGTAATTTGTTGGTAAACTTTCCAACCAATATCCAATTAACTGGAAATTTTGCCAAAGAATAAAGATTGTAGTTAGTAAATTACTAACAACATTAAAATAGTTGGTAATACACCAATCAATTATTAATTCATTCATAAAATTTATCAATATATTATTTATTAGTTGGTAATATTACATATGAATGTTTAGTTGAATAGGAATTATTACCAAATGTGATGAACTTTATTGGTAAATTATTAATTACTAACTTATATTTGAATTGTTGAAGTTAAATTTTTGGTAAATTTGCGTCTAGGGTTGAGGCTTTCATATTCAGTTTGTGTCGTTAGGCGTTTTAACTTTAAAACTTTAGTCAAAACTTGCCTTCAGTCAATATTTTTTGTAAACGGCTCAGACTAAAACTATGTCAATATCATTAGTTTTGAAAAGTCATTTTTATCTAACAGGTAGGTTGGTTCAAGTTTTGAGGCTTTCATTTTTTGTTTGTGCCGCTAGCTGTTTTAAATCTTATGTTCTGACCAAAATAAAACTTTGGTCAATATTTTTGTGAACATGCTCATATGAGAATTTTGTCAGCTTAATTAACTCCAAAGGTCATTTTTTATCTAATAGGATGGTTGGTTCGAATATTGATTCTTTCAATTTTAGTGTGTGCCGTTAGGTATGTTAATAAATAAATTTTGGCCAAAAATTAATTTGGTCAATATATTTGATATAGTGCAGTTAGACTTCGGAAGGTCACTTTTTTTATGTAATAAGAAGGGGGTTCGTGTTTTGAGGCTTCCATTTTTAGTTTGTGTCAATAGACATTTTAACTTTTATGCTTTGGCCAAAATTTCACTTTCGTCAATTTTTTTATAATCGTGCTCGAATTGAAATTTTATCACCGCGTTTAGCCATACAAGTTCAATTTTGATCTCATAGGATGCTTGGTTTGAGTTTTGATACTTTTATTTCAGTTTGTATCGTTAAGTGTTATAACTTTTAACTTTTGGCTAAAACTTTAATTTGGTCAATTTTTTTTTTGAAACATGCTCAAATTCAAATTTTGTTAGCGCAATTAGCTCTGGAAGATCATTTTTCGCCTTATAAGAAGGTTGGTTCGGATTTTGAGGTTTTCATATTCATTTAATACCTTAGACGTTTTAACTTTTAACTTTTGGCCAAAATTAACTTTGCTTAACATTTTTTGTGAACGTGCTCTCATGAGAATTTCGTCAGTGTGATAAGCTTTCGGAAGGTCATTTTATATCTAATAGGATGGTTGCTTCAGGTTTAGAGGCTTCAATTTTCAGTTTGTGTTGTTAGGCATTTTAACTTTTAAGATTTGACCAACAATTAGATTTTGGCAATATTTTTGATAAACGTGCTCAAATTAAATTTTTGATATAATGATATGTGTCATATTAAGATTAACTTAACTTGTTATCATAGATTTTGCGTTGTTTCATTCAAATTTGATTTCTAAAGTTGATATTAATATTTTTTGATTTATACTGTGCTCTTAGACTTTCAAATGCAATAAATTAATAAATATTTTACTATTAAACAATCATTTAGTTAAAAATATTTTGAAAATATAGTCAATCAATTATGAACCTAACATTAAACATGAATGATATATTACCAACAAGGTAACAATCAATTAGAAAAATTTATTAGAAAAATGAAAATAATCATACTAACGTATTTTAAATTTATTACCAACAAGGGTTGTGGTGGAGTGGTAAGTACTCTTCATTCTTAATCAAGAGGTCTCGGGTTCAATTCCCCCTGGGTATGGAGTTGCGTTTGTTAGGGAGCGTCGCACTTTGATTTCTGTTACTTAAATTGCCAACCAAAATCGAATAATGAAGAAAAAAATTTACTAAGTTCTTTTCAATTCTTTAGTAAAGGTACTAACAATATACTAACTAAAAATTAGTTGGTGATTTACCAACGGAAATTTCAGGGCCATGTTTTAAAATTTTGTAATAACATTTTTGGGTGTTTACCTACTCATTTTTGGTTGGTAAGTTTACCAATAAATTAAAATCGGTTGGTAATATTTAATGACAAGCTTTTCAACGATGAATTAATGTCGGTTGGAATTTAGTTGGTAACTCAATTTGCAAACCGATTTGATCAATTTATCGACGAACTTTTTTGTTGGTGATTGGGATTCCCTTTGTCGTGAGTTTTGTCTTTTTGTCATTATGATTTTATTTTGTACTCTTAGTATCTCTTGTACCTGTTTATACTACATTTCTAGGTGTTAATTACTTTGCAAGTCTTACTTTTGAATTGTTAAAACTCTTAATTTATAAAATTATCCATGAATTTGTTTTCATCTTAGTTACCTTAAGTCTTCGCATGTTTTTAAAATTTTTGGGGATAGAGGGTTCGCCTACTTATGTTTTAGAGTAGGTGATTGCATGGTCCGGTATGTTGGGTCGTAAAATAAACTTTTTAAAAAATAATCTTTCGTTTTTAAGGTGTGGGTTACTAATTAATACCATTGTTTTGATAAAGAATATCGAGTATTTTTTAAAGAAAAATTAACTATTTTTTAATATGTAATTTAATTATCCTTAGACAATTAAAGGATGGAGTGAGCAATTTATTCATATCAATAAACAGTAAAACATGAGTATTTTTTTCAAAAGATAATAGAAATTACACATATATACAAACAATAGTTATAATTAGCAAAAAATAGCCTAACATTAATTAACACTAAATAGAAAAATTAAACAAATAGGAAAATTTTAAGAAATAACAAACTATTAATTCAAATTAAATATAATTGTCATAGTTTATTTTAATTATAATTCGCAAAAAAAACCCCATTTTTTTTGTTATTTATTTTGGTATACAATTAGTCATTTTATACATTTTGATGTAAAATGTATAAAATGCATTTGTGTTTGTATAAAGCGAGAGAAAAGTTTATATACAAATACAAATACATATATTTTCGTCCTATACACTTGTAATTATTTAAATAAAGATCTTATTATAAACATTACAATGTATAAATGAATTTATACAAAATTGAATAATTTTTATAAAATTGGATGTATCTAGAGAATTAGATAAATCAAAAGCTTCATAGTAAATATAAAATTTTCTATGCATCTCAATTATGCAAAATTTTCTATGCAGCGCCATTACGGAAATTATATTATAATATAAAAATATTATTTTCATGTTTTTTATATGTGAAAGTTGCTCAAAAAAATAAGCATTAAATGGTTCAAATTAATAAATAACATTTTAGTAGATTTTTTCCTCGTATAACCAACCATCACTAAACAACAAAAAAATGAAAATTATGTATTTTCTTATGTTTTTGTTTGTTACTTGATAAAATATTTTAATTGTGTGCTTGGTGATTACATTATAGGTAGAAGAACAATGTATTCAATAACTTAGTATTAATATACATTTATATTCATGTTATCATCTCCACTGTATACATATTAGAAAAAGAAACACTTTATGTATCCATTCAAATATAATATATATACGCTGCATTGAATTTTTTTTAAAAAATAAAATTCCTGAACATCACATATGCATTGCATTTTTGTATACATATATGTGTATTCATTCACTCATAATGTATATACATGTAAGATTCTTTCTTCGGTTTCTAAATAAGGATTGCATATGATATTTAAAATGCTCCACAATAAACGCGTAAGTCGAAGATAACGAGGAGAAATTACATTGCTAAAATTTAGAGTTATGGATGGAGAATACACAAAATTAGAATCAGAATTCCTTTTTTTTTATGAATAATCCTATATATAATCTTCTTAAATATGACACTTGATACCCACAATAAATTACGATTACCTATATTTTCTCCTAAATTAGATATAACCTTCAATTTCTAAAATCAAAACGCCCCAAAAAATTGAACGAAAATACAAGAGGGGATTAAACATAGGCTAATTCAGAAATTGACGGCTAGACATCAGCAAACCATCGAATATTTAAATCAAAAGAAAAAATATACACTATGAACAAATATTTTAATAGATTCAATATGTAAAATTAATAAACAAAAAGTAAATCATCTTTTATTTAAGTAATGAATAAGAAGAATTAAATAAATTTTTACATAATCAATAAAAAAAACACTATTCAAAAGAATTGTGTGTGTATGAAAAAGAAGAGGAAAAAAGGGGACAATAAAACCACTTTCAAATAAAAAAGTACACCATGCTTCCACCTCTTAAAATTATTTAATTGAATCAGAAAAATAAATTCCCACTACGTAGGATATTATTTCCAAAATTTATTTTTTAAAAAAACCTTTTTAAGTCAAAGAAATAAAAGAGCACTATTTTTTGCCAATTAGTTAAATGAGATGTCATGTTGTGCCATTTTTTCAATAAAAGTTGTCACCGGGTGCGTGTGTGTTAGAGAGCCTTAAACTAGTGGGTTGCAGAATCTCATTATCTCAAAGGTGTCTAAAGCATGATAGTTAACAATTTTAAGTGTGTGTGTGTGTGTATGTATATATATATATATATATATATATATATATATATATATA